>NC_138318.1:41060000-41115000 GCF_965601325.2 Salmo salar | reverse complement strand
TGGTATGAACACTAACTGGGGGCTGTATACTAGATGTACTACAGAGAGGATGATCTGGTGGGTGTATATATACTAGTATATACTATACTATACTGAACTGGATACTAGATGGTGGGTGTATACTATACTGAACTGGATACTAGATGGTGGGTGTATACTATACTGAACTGGATACTAGATGGTGGGTGTATACTATACTGAACTGGATACTAGATGGTGGGTGTATACTATACTGAACTGGATACTAGATGGTGGGTGTATACTATACTGAACTGGATACTAGATGGTGGGTGTATACTATACTGAACTGGATACTAGATGGTGGGTGTATACTATACTAAACTGGATACTAGATGGTGGGTGTATACTATACTGAACTGGATACTAGATGGTGGGTGTATACTATACTGAACTGGATACTAGATGGTGGGTGTATACTATACTGAACTGGATACTAGATGGTGGGTGTATACTATACTGAACTGGATACTAGATGGTGGGTGTATACTATACTGAACTGGATACTAGATGGTGGGTGTATACTATACTGAACTGGATACTAGATGGTGGGTGTATACTATACTGAACTGGATACTAGATGGTGGGTGTATACTATACTGAACTGGATACTAGATGGTGGGTGTATACTAGATATATACTAGTATATACTATACTATACTGAACTGGATACTAGATGGTGGGTGTATACTAGATATATACTAGTATATACTATACTATACTGAACTGGATACTAGATGGTGGGTGTATACTAGATATATACTAGTATATACTATACTATACTGAACTGGATACTAGATGGTGGGTGTATACTATACTGAACTGGATACTAGATGGTGGGTGTATACTATACTGAACTGGATACTAGATGGTGGGTGTATACTATACTGAACTGGATACTAGATGGTGGGTGTATACTATACTGAACTGGATACTAGATGGTGGGTGTATACTATACTGAACTGGATACTAGATGGTGGGTGTATACTATACTGAACTGGATACTAGATGGTGGGTGTATACTATACTAGTATATACTATACTATACTGAACTGGATACTAGATGGTGGGTGTATATATACTAGTATATACTATACTATACTGAACTGGATACTAGATGGTGGGTGTATACTATACTGAACTGGATACTAGATGGTGGGTGTATACTATACTGAACTGGATACTAGATGGTGGGTGTATACTATACTGAACTGGATACTAGATGGTGGGTGTATACTATACTGAACTGGATACTAGATGGTGGGTGTATATATACTAGTATATACTATACTATACTGAACTGGATACTAGATGGTGGGTGTATATATACTAGTATATACTATACTATACTGAACTGGATACTAGATGGTGGGTGTATACTATACTGAACTGGATACTAGATGGTGGGTGTATACTATACTGAACTGGATACTAGATGGTGGGTGTATACTATACTGAACTGGATACTAGATGGTGGGTGTATATATACTAGTATATACTATACTGAACTGGATACTAGATGGTGGGTGTATACTATACTGAACTGGATACTAGATGGTGGGTGTATACTATACTAGTATATACTATACTATACTGAACTGGATACTAGATGGTGGGTGTATATATACTAGTATATACTATACTATACTGAACTGGATACTAGATGGTGGGTGTATATATACTAGTATATACTATACTATACTGAACTGGATACTAGATGGTGGGTGTATACTATACTGAACTGGATACTAGATGGTGGGTGTATATATACTAGTATATACTATACTATACTGAACTGGATACTAGATGGTGGGTGTATATATACTAGTATATACTATACTATACTGAACTGGATACTAGATGGTGGGTGTATACTATACTGAACTGGATACTAGATGGTGGGTGTATACTATACTAGTATATACTATACTATACTGAACTGGATACTAGATGGTGGGTGTATATATACTAGTATATACTATACTATACTGAACTGGATACTAGATGGTGGGTGTATATATACTAGTATATACTATACTATACTGGATACTAGATGGTGGGTGTATATATACTAGTATATACTTTACTATACTGAACTGGATACTAGATGGTGGGTGTATATATACTAGTATATACTATACTATACTGAACTGGATACTAGATGGTGGGTGTATACTATACTGAACTGGATACTAGATGGTGGGTGTATACTATACTAGTATATACTATACTATACTGAACTGGATACTAGATGGTGGGTGTATATATACTAGTATATACTATACTATACTGAACTGGATACTAGATGGTGGGTGTATATATACTAGTATATACTATACTATACTGAACTGGATACTAGATGGTGGGTGTATACTAGTATATACTATACTGAACTGGATACTAGATGGTGGGTGTATATATACTAGATATATACTAGTATATACTATACTGAACTGGATACTAGATGGTGGGTGTATACTATACTGAACTGGATACTAGATGGTGGGTGTATACTATACTGAACTGGATACTAGATGGTGGGTGTATACTATACTGAACTGGATACTAGATGGTGGGTGTATACTAGTATATACTATACTGAACTGGATACTAGATGGTGGGTGTATATATACTAGTATATACTATACTTTACTGAACTGGATACTAGATGGTGGGTGTATACTAGTATATACTATACTATACTGAACTGGATACTAGATGGTGGGTGTATATATACTAGTATATACTATACTATACTGAACTGGATACTAGATGGTGGGTGTATATATACTAGTATATACTATACTATACTGAACTGGATACTAGATGGTGGGTGTATATATACTATACTATACTGAACTGGATACTAGATGGTGGGTGTATATATACTAGTATATACTATACTATACTGAACTGGATACTAGATGGTGGGTGTATACTATACTGAACTAGATACTAGATGGTGGGTGTATACTATACTGAACTGGATACTAGATGGTGGGTGTATATATACTAGTATATACTATACTATACTGAACTGGATACTAGATGGTGGGTGTATATATACTAGTATATACTATACTATACTGAACTGGATACTAGATGGTGGGTGTATATATACTAGTATATACTATACTATACTGAACTGGATACTAGATGGTGGGTGTATATATACTAGTATATACTATACTATACTGAACTGGATACTAGATGGTGGGTGTATATATACTAGTATATACTATACTATACTGAACTGGATACTAGATGGTGGGTGTATACTATACTAGTATATACTATACTATACTGAACTGGATACTAGATGGTGGGTGTATATATACTAGTATATACTATACTGAACTGGATACTAGATGGTGGGTGTATATATACTAGTATATACTATACTATACTGAACTGGATACTAGATGGTGGGTGTATATATACTAGTATATACTATACTATACTGAACTGGATACTAGATGGTGGGTGTATATATACTAGTATATACTATACTATACTGAACTGGATACTAGATGGTGGGTGTATACTATACTAGTATATACTATACTATACTGAACTGGATACTAGATGGTGGGTGTATATATACTAGTATATACTATACTATACTGAACTGGATACTAGATGGTGGGTGTATATATACTAGTATATACTATACTATACTGAACTGGATACTAGATGGTGGGTGTATATATACTAGTATATACTATACTATACTGAACTGGATACTAGATGGTGGGTGTATATATACTAGTATATACTATACTATACTGAACTGGATACTAGATGGTGGGTGTATATATACTAGTATATACTATACTATACTGAACTGGATACTAGATGGTGGGTGTATACTATACTGAACTGGATACTAGATGGTGGGTGTATACTATACTAGTATATACTATACTATACTGAACTGGATACTAGATGGTGGGTGTATATATACTAGTATATACTATACTATACTGAACTGGATACTAGATGGTGGGTGTATATATACTAGTATATACTATACTATACTGGATACTAGATGGTGGGTGTATATATACTAGTATATACTTTACTATACTGAACTGGATACTAGATGGTGGGTGTATATATACTAGTATATACTATACTATACTGAACTGGATACTAGATGGTGGGTGTATACTATACTGAACTGGATACTAGATGGTGGGTGTATACTATACTAGTATATACTATACTATACTGAACTGGATACTAGATGGTGGGTGTATATATACTAGTATATACTATACTATACTGAACTGGATACTAGATGGTGGGTGTATATATACTAGTATATACTATACTATACTGAACTGGATACTAGATGGTGGGTGTATACTAGTATATACTATACTGAACTGGATACTAGATGGTGGGTGTATATATACTAGATATATACTAGTATATACTATACTGAACTGGATACTAGATGGTGGGTGTATACTATACTGAACTGGATACTAGATGGTGGGTGTATACTATACTGAACTGGATACTAGATGGTGGGTGTATACTATACTGAACTGGATACTAGATGGTGGGTGTATACTAGTATATACTATACTGAACTGGATACTAGATGGTGGGTGTATATATACTAGTATATACTATACTTTACTGAACTGGATACTAGATGGTGGGTGTATACTAGTATATACTATACTATACTGAACTGGATACTAGATGGTGGGTGTATATATACTAGTATATACTATACTATACTGAACTGGATACTAGATGGTGGGTGTATATATACTAGTATATACTATACTATACTGAACTGGATACTAGATGGTGGGTGTATATATACTATACTATACTGAACTGGATACTAGATGGTGGGTGTATATATACTAGTATATACTATACTATACTGAACTGGATACTAGATGGTGGGTGTATACTATACTGAACTAGATACTAGATGGTGGGTGTATACTATACTGAACTGGATACTAGATGGTGGGTGTATATATACTAGTATATACTATACTATACTGAACTGGATACTAGATGGTGGGTGTATATATACTAGTATATACTATACTATACTGAACTGGATACTAGATGGTGGGTGTATATATACTAGTATATACTATACTATACTGAACTGGATACTAGATGGTGGGTGTATATATACTAGTATATACTATACTATACTGAACTGGATACTAGATGGTGGGTGTATATATACTAGTATATACTATACTATACTGAACTGGATACTAGATGGTGGGTGTATACTATACTAGTATATACTATACTATACTGAACTGGATACTAGATGGTGGGTGTATATATACTAGTATATACTATACTGAACTGGATACTAGATGGTGGGTGTATATATACTAGTATATACTATACTATACTGAACTGGATACTAGATGGTGGGTGTATATATACTAGTATATACTATACTATACTGAACTGGATACTAGATGGTGGGTGTATATATACTAGTATATACTATACTATACTGAACTGGATACTAGATGGTGGGTGTATACTATACTAGTATATACTATACTATACTGAACTGGATACTAGATGGTGGGTGTATATATACTAGTATATACTATACTATACTGAACTGGATACTAGATGGTGGGTGTATATATACTAGTATATACTATACTATACTGAACTGGATACTAGATGGTGGGTGTATATATACTAGTATATACTATACTATACTGAACTGGATACTAGATGGTGGGTGTATATATACTAGTATATACTATACTATACTGAACTGGATACTAGATGGTGGGTGTATATATACTAGTATATACTATACTATACTGAACTGGATACTAGATGGTGGGTGTATACTATACTGAACTGGATACTAGTGGTGTATGTGGGTAATGGTAATGGTGGGTGTATATATACTAGTATATACTATACTATACTGAACTGGATACTAGTGGTGTATGTGGGTAATGGTAATGGTGGGTGTATATATACTAGTATATACTATACTATACTGAACTGGATACTAGATGGTGGGTGTATATATACTAGTATATACTATACTATACTGAACTGGATACTAGATGGTGGGTGTATATATACTAGTATATACTATACTATACTGAACTGGATACTAGATGGTGGGTGTATATATACTAGTATATACTATACTATACTGAACTGGATACTAGATGGTGGGTGTATATATACTAGTATATACTATACTATACTGAACTGGATACTAGATGGTGGGTGTATACTATACTGAACTGGATACTAGATGGTGGGTGTATACTATACTGAACTGGATACTAGATGGTGGGTGTATACTATACTGAACTGGATACTAGATGGTGGGTGTATATATACTAGTATATACTATACTATACTGAACTGGATACTAGATGGTGGGTGTATACTATACTGAACTGGATACTAGATGGTGGGTGTATACTATACTGAACTGGATACTAGATGGTGGGTGTATACTATACTGAACTGGATACTAGATGGTGGGTGTATACTATACTGAACTGGATACTAGATGGTGGGTGTATACTATACTGAACTGGATACTAGATGGTGGGTGTATACTATACTGAACTGGATACTAGATGGTGGGTGTATACTATACTGAACTGGATACTAGATGGTGGGTGTATACTATACTGAACTGGATACTAGATGGTGGGTGTATATATACTAGTATATACTATACTATACTGAACTGGATACTAGATGGTGGGTGTATACTATACTGAACTGGATACTAGATGGTGGGTGTATACTATACTGAACTGGATACTAGATGGTGGGTGTATACTATACTGAACTGGATACTAGATGGTGGGTGTATACTATACTGAACTGGATACTAGATGGTGGGTGTATACTAGTATATACTATACTATACTGAACTGGATACTAGATGGTGGGTGTATACTATACTGAACTGGATACTAGATGGTGGGTGTATACTATACTGAACTGGATACTAGATGGTGGGTGTATACTATACTGAACTGGATACTAGATGGTGGGTGTATATATACTGAACTGGATACTAGATGGTGGGTGTATATATACTAGTATATACTATACTATACTGAACTGGATACTAGATGGTGGGTGTATATATACTAGTATATACTATACTATACTGAACTGGATACTAGATGGTGGGTGTATACTATACTGAACTGGATACTAGATGGTGGGTGTATACTATACTGAACTGGATACTAGATGGTGGGTGTATATATACTGAACTGGATACTAGATGGTGGGTGTATATATACTAGTATATACTATACTATACTGAACTGGATACTAGATGGTGGGTGTATATATACTAGTATATACTATACTGAACTGGATACTAGATGGTGGGTGTATACTATACTGAACTGGATACTAGATGGTGGGTGTATACTATACTGAACTGGATACTAGATGGTGGGTGTATACTATACTGAACTGGATACTAGATGGTGGGTGTATACTATACTGAACTGGATACTAGATGGTGGGTGTATATATACTAGATGGTGGGTGTATACTAGTATATACTATACTATACTGAACTGGATACTAGATGGTGGGTGTATATATACTAGATGGTGGGTGTATATATACTAGATGGTGGGTGTATACTAGTATATACTATACTATACTGAACTGGATACTAGATGGTGGGTGTATATATACTAGATGGTGGGTGTATATATATACTAGATGGTGGGTGTATATATATACTAGATGGTGGGTGTATATAGATACTAGATGGTGGGTGTATACTATACTGAACTGGATACTAGATGGTGGGTGTATACTATACTGAACTGGATACTAGATGGTGGGTGTATACTATACTAGTATATACTATACTGAACTGGATACTAGATGGTGGGTGTATATATACTAGATGGTGGGTGTATACTAGTATATACTATACTATACTGAACTGGATACTAGATGGTGGGTGTATATATACTAGATGGTGGGTGTATATATACTAGATGGTGGGTGTATATATACTAGATGGTGGGTGTATACTAGTATATACTATACTATACTCAACTGGATACTAGATGGTGGGTGTATATATACTAGATGGTGGGTGTATATATATACTAGATGGTGGGTGTATATATACTAGATGGTGGGTGTATATATACTAGATGGTGGGTGTATATATACTATACTGATGTACCAGGTGAAAAGTCCACTGGATCTTCATTTTCTGCTCTTTTTTCTAGGTGAAACGCACTTTATTTGTCAATGGGATCTCCAAGTATGCAGAGGAGAAGCACATCAAGCAACACTTTGAGTAAGTGCTGTCTGTTTCCTGTCATCTGGGAACACTGAGTGAGTGCTGTCTGTTTCCTGTCATCTGGCAACACTGAGTGAGTGCTGTCTGTTTCCTGTCATCTGGCAACACTGAGTGAGTGCTGTCTGTTTCCTGTATCAAGCAACACTGAGTGAGTGCTGTCTGTTTCCTGTCATCTGGCAACACTGAGTGAGTGCTGTCTGTTTCCTGTATCAAGCAACACTGAGTAAGTGCTGTCTGTTTCCTGTCATCTGGCAACACTGAGTGAGTGCTGTCTGTTTCCTGTCATCTGGCAACACTGAGTGAGTGCTGTCTGTTTCCTGTATCTGGCAACACTGAGTGAGTGCTGTCTGTCATCTGGCAACACTGAGTGAGTGCTGTCTGTCATCTGGCAACACTGAGTGAGTGCTGTCTGTTTCCTGTCATCTGGCAACACTGAGTGAGTGCTGTCTGTTTCCTGTCATCTGGCAACACTGAGTGAGTGCTGTCTGTTTCCTGTCATCTGGCAACACTGAGTGAGTGCTGTCTGTTTCCTGTCATCTGGCAACACTGAGTGAGTGCTGTCTGTTTCCTGTCATCTGGCAACACTGAGTGAGTGCTGTCTGTTTCCTGTATCAAGCAACACTGAGTAAGTGCTGTCTGTTTCCTGTCATCTGGCAACACTGAGTGAGTGCTGTCTGTTTCCTGTCATCTGGCAACACTGAGTGAGTGCTGTCTGTTTCCTGTCATCTGGCAACACTGAGTGAGTGCTGTCTGTTTCCTGTCATCTGGCAACACTGAGTGAGTGCTGTCTGTTTCCTGTCATCTGGCAACACTGAGTGAGTGCTGTCTGTTTCCTGTCATCTGGCAACACTGAGTGAGTGCTGTCTGTTTCCTGTCATCTGGCAACACTGAGTGAGTGCTGTCTGTTTCCTGTCATCTGGCAACACTGAGTGAGCGCTGTCTGTTTCCTGTCATCTGGCAACACTGAGTGAGCGCTGTCTGTTTCCTGTCATCTGGCAACACTGAGTGAGTGCTGTCTGTTTCCTGTCATCTGGCAACACTGAGTGAGCGCTGTCTGTTTCCTGTCATCTGGCAACACTGAGTGAGTGCTGTCTGTTTCCTGTCATCTGGCAACACTGAGTGAGTGCTGTCTGTTTCCTGTCATCTGGCAACACTGAGTGAGTGCTGTCTGTTTCCTGTCATCTGGCAACACTGAGTGAGTGCTGTCTGTTTCCTGTCATCTGGCAACACTGAGTGAGTGCTGTCTGTTTCCTGTCATCTGGCAACACTGAGTGAGTGCTGTCTGTTTCCTGTCATCTGGCAACACTGAGTGAGTGCTGTCTGTTTCCTGTCATCTGGCAACACTGAGTGAGTGCTGTCTGTTTCCTGTCATCTGGCAACACTGAGTGAGTGCTGTCTGTTTCCTGTCATCTGGCAACACTGAGTGAGTGCTGTCTGTTTCCTGTCATCTGGCAACACTGAGTGAGTGCTGTCTGTTTCCTGTCATCTGGCAACACTGAGTGAGTGCTGTCTGTTTCCTGTCATCTGGCAACACTGATTGAGTGCTGTCTGTTTCCTGTCATCTGGCAACACTGAGTGAGTGCTGTCTGTTTCCTGTCATCTGACAACACTGAGTGAGTGCTGTCTGTTTCCTGTCATCTGGCAACACTGAGTGAGTGCTGTCTGTTTCCTGTCATCTGGCAACACTGAGTGAGTGCTGTCTGTTTCCTGTCATCTGGCAACACTGAGTGAGTGCTGTCTGTTTCCTGTCATCTGGCAACACTGAGTGAGTGCTGTCTGTTTCCTGTCATCTGGCAACACTGAGTGAGTGCTGTCTGTTTCCTGTCATCTGGCAACACTGAGTGAGTGCTGTCTGTTTCCTGTCATCTGGCAACACTGAGTGAGTGCTGTCTGTTTCCTGTCATCTGGCAACACTGAGTGAGTGCTGTCTGTTTCCTGCATCTGGCAACACTGAGTGAGTGCTGTCTGTTTCCTGTATCTGGCAACACTGAGTAAGTGCTGTCTTTTTCCTGTCATCTGGCAACACTGAGTAAGTGCTGTCTGTTTCCTGTCATCTGGCAACACTGAGTGAGTGTTGTCTGTTTCCTGTATCTGGCAACACTGAGTGAGTGCTGTCTGTTTCCTGTATCTGGCAACACTGAGTGAGTGCTGTCTGTTTCCTTGTATCTGGCAAGAGACATTAATGTTGTCTCTCTGGAAGTAGCCTGTCTCAACATTAATGTAGTCTCTCTGGAAGTAGCCTGTCTCAACATTAATGTAGTCTCTCTGGAAGTAGTCTGTCTCAACATTAATGTAGTCTCTCTGGAAGTAGTCTGTCTCAACATTAATGTAGTCTCTCTGGAAGTAGCCTGTCTCAACATTAATGTAGTCTCTCTGGAAGTAGCCTGTCTCAACATTAATGTTGTCTCTCTGGAAGTAGTCTGTCTCAACATTAATGTAGTCTCTCTGGAAGTAGTCTGTCTCAACATTAATGTAGTCTCTCTGGAAGTAGTCTGTCTCAACATTAATGTAGTCTCTCTGGAAGTAGTCTGTCTCAACATTAATGTAGTCTCTCTGGAAGTAGCCTGTCTCAACATTAATGTAGTCTCTCTGGAAGTAGCCTGTCTCAACATTAATGTAGTCTCTCTGGAAGTAGTCTGTCTCAACAGGGTTACATGATATTGAAACCGATTCCCTAGTCAGTTGGGTAAGGCTTTACTTGTCCTGACCCTACCCCTGGTGTGTGTGTGTGTGTGTGTGTGTGTGTGTGGGTCCATAAGTCCCGGCCCTATACAGACAATAGCAGGCCTATCTGTGTGATTTTGCTCCTAACAAGAATCATGTGAGTCGTGTGTTAGGCTGTAGGAGTGGCTGAGACACACACACACACACACACACACACACACTGGGAGGAACCGGGTCATGGCTAGATCACTTCCTGCTAGCCAGGCCAACTAGTATTACACTAAATCTAAATGTTGTTCACCACAGGCAGACGACCGGCTCTTCCTGTGTTCCAGAAATACCTCTCTCTCCTGTAGCCTCGTCTGTCTCTTCAGATGGAAAGGAGTGAAGACCCACACTTGTGAGACAGAGAAATGTCAGAAAGAGACTTCAGCCAGTGAGAGAGAGACTTCAGCCAGTGAGAGAGAGACTTCAGCCAGTGAGAGAGAGACTTCAGCCAGTGAGAGAGAGACTTCAGCCAGTGAGAGAGAGACTTCAGCCAGTGAGAGAGAGACTTCAGCCAGTGAGAGAGAGAGACTTCAGCCAGTGAGAGCGAGAGACTTCAGTCAGTGAGAGCGAGAGACTTCAGCCAGTGAGAGCGAGAGACTTCAGCCAGTGAGAGAGAGAGAGACTTCAGCCAGTGAGAGAGAGAGAGACTTCAGCCAGTGAGAGAGAGAGAGACTTCAGCCAGTGAGAGAGAGAGAGAGAGACTTCAGCCAGTGTGAGAGAGAGAGAGAGACTTCAGCCAGTGTGAGAGAGAGAGAGAGACTTCAGCCAGTGTGAGAGAGAGAGAGAGACTTCAGCCAGTGTGAGAGAGAGAGAGAGACTTCAGCCAGTGTGAGAGAGAGAGAGAGACTTCAGCCAGTGTGAGAGAGAGAGAGAGACTTCAGCCAGTGAGAGAGAGAGAGACTTCAGCCAGTGAGAGAGAGAGAGACTTCAGCCAGTGAGAGAGAGAGAGACTTCAGCCAGTGAGAGAGAGAGAGACTTCAGCCAGTGAGAGAGAGAGAGACTTCAGCCAGTGAGAGAGAGAGAGAGACTTCAGCCAGTGAGAGAGAGAGAGACTTCAGCCAGTGAGAGAGAGAGAGACTTCAGCCAGTGAGAGAGAGAGAGAGAGACTTCAGCCAGTGAGAGCGAGAGAGAGAGACTTCAGCCAGTGAGAGCGAGAGAGAGAGACTTCAGCCAGTGAGAGCGAGAGAGAGAGACTTCAGCCAGTGAGAGCGAGAGAGAGAGACTTCAGCCAGTGAGAGCGAGAGAGAGAGACTTCAGCCAGTGAGAGCGAGAGAGAGAGACTTCAGCCAGTGAGAGCGAGAGAGAGAGACTTCAGCCAGTGAGAGCGAGAGAGAGAGACTTCAGCCAGTGAGAGCGAGAGAGAGAGACTTCAGCCAGTGAGAGCGAGAGAGAGAGACTTCAGCCAGTGAGAGCGAGAGAGAGAGACTTCAGCCAGTGAGAGCGAGAGAGAGAGACTTCAGCCAGTGAGAGCGAGAGAGAGAGACTTCAGCCAGTGAGAGCGAGAGAGAGAGACTTCAGCCAGTGAGAGCGAGAGAGAGAGACTTCAGCCAGTGAGAGCGAGAGAGAGAGACTTCAGCCAGTGAGAGCGAGAGAGAGACTTCAGCCAGTGAGAGAGAGAGAGACTTCAGCCAGTGAGAGAGACTTCAGCCAGTGAGAGAGACTTCAGCCAGTGAGAGAGACTTCAGCCAGTGAGAGAGACTTCAGCCAGTGAGAGAGACTTCAGCCAGTGAGAGAGACTTCAGCCAGTGAGAGAGCGAGAGACTTCAGCCAGTGAGAGAGAGAGACTTCAGCCAGTGAGAGAGAGAGACTTCAGCCAGTGAGAGAGAGAGAGACTTCAGCCAGTGAGAGAGAGAGAGACTTCAGCCAGTGAGAGAGAGAGAGACTTCAGCCAGTGAGAGAGAGAGAGACTTCAGCCAGTGAGAGAGAGAGAGACTTCAGCCAGTGAGAGAGAGAGAGACTTCAGCCAGTGAGAGAGCGAGAGACTTCAGCCAGTGAGAGAGCGAGAGACTTCAGCCAGTGAGAGAGAGCGAGAGACTTCAGCCAGTGAGAGAGAGCGAGAGACTTCAGCCAGTGAGAGAGCGAGAGACTTCAGCCAGTGAGAGAGCGAGAGACTTCAGCCAGTGAGAGAGCGAGAGACTTCAGCCAGTGAGAGAGAGCGAGAGACTTCAGCCAGTGAGAGAGAGCGAGAGACTTCAGCCAGTGAGAGAGAGAGAGAGACTTTAGCCAGAGAGAGAGACTTTAGCCAGAGAGAGAGGGAGAGAGAGAGATTTTAGCCAGAGAGAGAGAGAGGGAGAGACTTTAGCCAGAGAGAGAGAGAGAGAGAGACTTTAGCCAGAGAGAGAGACTTTAGCCAGAGACTTTAGCCAGAGAGAGAGGGAGACTTTAGCCAGAGAGAGAGAGAGAGAGAGACTTTAGCCAGAGAGAGAGAGAGAGACTTTAGCCAGAGAGAGAGAGAGAGAGAGAGATTTTAGCCAGAGAGAGAGAGAGGGAGAGACTTTAGCCAGAGAGAGAGAGAGAGAGACTTTAGCCAGAGAGAGAGAGAGAGAGACTTTAGCCAGAGAGAGAGAGAGAGAGAGAGACTTTAGCCAGAGAGAGAGAGAGACTTTAGCCAGAGAGAGAGAGAGAGACTTTAGCCAGAGAGAGAGAGAGACTTTAGCCAGAGAGAGAGAGAGAGAGACTTTAGCCAGAGAGAGAGAGACTTTAGCCAGAGAGAGAGAGACTTTAGCGAGAGAGAGAGACAGAGACCCACGTGAGGTTTGACCAGTAGCCTAGAGAGAGACAGAGACACACATGTGACACCTTAGTGCAGGATACCAATGTAATTCATTCTATTGAATGTTTTGATGTAATAAAATGTAATTGGATTACAGTCCTGTAATAGTGAAGATAATAACATTAGATCACTAGAATAAGGAAGTTGCATCATGTCCTCAATTTGAAAGGCTTTGTATGTGAATTCTAATCCACTTCTCTGTCATCGTGTTGTCGTCCTGTATAAGTTAGTGGCAGTGGTCACTGTGACCATAGAAACAGAATGACTAGAACAGACATTGTCATTCACATTAAAGGGCAACTCCACCACCTCCTGTTCATTATCTGTTCATTATCTCAGCACCAAACCAGAGTCTATATATGAAAACATTATCTGTTCATTATCTCAGCACCAAACCAGAGTCTATATATGAAAACAGCATTATCTGTTCATTATCTCAGCACCAAACCAGAAAACCAGAGTCTATATATGAAAACATTATCTGTTCATTATCTCAGCACCAAACCAGAAAACCAGAGTCTATATATGAAAACAGCATTATCTGTTCATTATCTCAGCACCAAACCAGAAAACCAGAGTCTATATATGAAAACATTATCTGTTCATTATCTCAGCACCAAACCAGAGTCTATATATGAAAACAGCATTATCTGTTCATTATCTCAGCACCAAACCAGAGTCTATATGTGAAAACATTATCTGTTCATTATCTCAGCACCAAACCAGAGTCTATATGTGAAAACAGCATTATCTGTTCATTATCTCAGCACCAAACCACAGCATTATCTGTTCATTATCTCAGCACCACACCACAGCATGTTTCTGTGGTTAAATAGAGAAGAAGAAAGGTCCAAGAAATGTGCTTCTCTGTGACATCACAAGGTGGGATTAAAAGTAAAAAACTGATTTTTCAAAACCAGCAATGAACTTCTAGTCCAAGGGAGGGTATTTCCTGTCTCTCCCCACATCACTGCCAATCTCACGGTGTGTTTAACTTTTTGCTGATGTCATCGGGTAGAGCTTTTCGACGTCATTTTCGACGTCATCTACCAAACATAGAAATGTGACATTTTTGTTGACACTGTTGGAGATGATGAAGGTTGTAAAGTGGTGGAGTTTAACCTTTAACCTCCTGTGCTGGGTGGCTCTGTGTCTGAATTGAGTGTATACCTATGTGCGTAGAGCATGGTCCTTGCAAACGTCAAGGGTCGTGCGTTCAATTCCCGCAGGCGCAACCCACATGGGGGTAAAAAAAAAATATAATATAATTATTCACGCGTGACTAAGTTGCTTTGGATAAAAGCGTCTGCTCAATGGCAATATATTACAGTACCTGAGACGTCAGAGAGACTTTAGCCAGCGAGGGGTTTGAAGGACCTGGTGTAGACTTCTACATACAGATTGCTCCGTGTCCATAACTTGAATCTTTCCATCTCTTCTGTGTCTCTTCCGTCTGTCCTCTCCGTCTCTCCGTACAGACAGGCCTATGAAAACTGCAGCGTTCTAGAGGCTCGTATCTGCTATGATGTGGCCAAGCTGATGTCCCTGAACTCAGAACGGTAAGTCGTTTCTCTGCTTGACTGTGTCACTGTCTGTAGCAATACCATAGGACTCAACTTGGATATAACCCGGGGTTTTTTTGTTTTGTTGCATGGACATTGTCATTGAGGGATTCCACCATTTTTAAAGTAGTCAACTCTAATTCCTATGGTTTGGTAGCGGTCAGCCAATCATCAGATATCCTTTTTGTTTTTCAAATTGGGTACCGTAATTTCCGGACTATTAAGCGCACCTGAATATAAGCCGCACCCACTGAATTAAAAAAAAATATATTATTATTACCGGTACATTGAAACAAATGAACTTTACACAGGCTTTAACGAAACACGGCTTGTAACAAAAATAAATAGGCTTTAACGAAACACGGCTTGTAACAAAAAATGTAAAATTAGCAGTAAGCTTTAGTTGTCTTTTTGCACTGAGTCAATTCCTCACGCTGCTGTTTCCAACGTCTTATCATCGACTCATTAAGACCAAGCTGCCGTGCAGCAGCTCTATTTCCTTTTCCAACAGCCAGATCAATCGCCTTCAACTTGAAAGCTGCATCATATGCATTTCTCCGTGTCTTTGCCATGATGAGGGTGACAAAATGACTACCGTAATCAGAATGATGGGAAGTTTGAGAGCGCTCGATTTAATCTAAACAGTAAACAAAAAAGTTGTTTGACCTTAACCCGTTCGGCAATTTCATTGGTCTAATGAAAGCTTCATGCCGCCAAAAAACTGAGCACGTCACAGAATGTGTTTTTTTTTGGAGAAAAATAAATTGAAAGCGGGAAAAATCCATATATTAGCCGCGTCATTGTTTAAGCCGCGAGGTTCAAAGCCTGGGAAAAAAGTTGCGGCTTATAGTCCGGAATTTATGGTACTATGGTTTGTAAATGGCTTTAAGCTATATCACTGCCATCTATTGGCCAAAATATTTAAAATGACACAAGATTTGGTTCAGCGCTCCAACACTGCAGGTGGCGGTAAATCAACAATATTAGCATTACACTTTTTTCAATCGAAGAAAAAAAAAAAAAAAAAAGGACTACTTTAAAATGGAGATGGCCTTAACGGCGCTGCCTGTGCTGTCACGGACTCCATAATGGCACAGATTCAAAGATGAGACCTCTTTTGAGCAACACTCATTTGTCCAATGATCTGTGTATGAGGTCATGTGACATGGTCATGTGTTCTGTAAACAGGAAGAAGACCGCGCGTAGCAAGAAGTTCTTTACAGACCTGCAGTCCAAGGAGTACATCCCCACTATGATCAACCCCAAACCCTGTGGTCATCTCTGCTGCTGTATCATCAAGGGCTGTGAGCAGGTAGGACAAACCCTGTGGTCATCTCTGCTGCTGTATCATCAAGGGCTGTGAGCAGGTAGGACAAACCCTGTGGTCATCTCTGCTGCTGTATCATCAAGGGCTGTGAGCAGGTAGGACAAACCCTGTGCTGCTGTATTGAGGGCTGTGAGCAGGTAGGACAAACCCTGTGCTGCTGTATTGAGGGCTGTGAGCAGGTAGGACAAACCCTGTGCTGCTGTATTGAGGGCTGTGAGCAGGTAGGACAAACCCTGTGCTGCTGTATTGAGGGCTGTGAGCAGGTAGGACAAACCCTGTGCTGCTGTATTGAGGGCTGTGAGCAGGTAGGACAAACCCTGTGCTGCTGTATTGAGGGCTGTGAGCAGGTAGGACAAACCCTGTGCTGCTGTATTGAGGGCTGTGAGCAGGGCCCCTGGCGCGAGGGGCGGAGCAGGAGGACCCCTGTGCTGCTGTATTGAGGGCTGTGAGCAGGTAGGACGAGCCCTGAATCTCAAATTATACCAGAGACATACCCCCTAGATCTGAGAGTCTATGATAAGTGTCCAACCCCTAACCCATAACCCAGAGGGCTAGGCTAGGTGTCCAACCCATAACCCAGAAGTCTAGGCTAGGTGTCCAACCCATAACCCAGAGGTCTAGGCTAGGTGTCCAACCCATAACCCATAACCCAGAGGGCTAGGCTAGGTGTCCAACCCCTAACCCAGAGGGCTAGGCTAGGTGTCCAACCCCTAGCCCATAACCCAGAGGGCTAGGCTAGGTGTCCAACCCCTAACCCAGAAGCCCCCTAACTAACCATCTCTATTCTACAGGAGGAGGCCGTGAGTTACTACACCAAGCTGGAAGCCCCCTAACTAACCATCTCTATTCTACAGGAGGAGGCAGTGAGATACTACACCAAGCTGGAAGCCCCCTAACTAACCATCTCTATTCTACAGGAGGAGGCCGTGAGTTACTACACCAAGCTGGAAGCCCCCTAACTAACCATCTCTATTCTACAGGAGGAGGCCGTGAGTTACTACACCAAGCTGGAAGCCCCCTAACTAACCATCTCTATTCTACAGGAGGAGGCCGTGAGTTACTACACCAAGCTGGAAGCCCCCTAACTAACCATCTCTATTCTACAGGAGGAGGCCGTGAGTTACTACACCAAGCTGGAAGCCCCCTAACTAACCATCTCTATTCTACAGGAGGAGGCCGTGAGTTACTACACCAAGCTGGAAGCCCCCTAACTAACCATCTCTATTCTACAGGAGGAGGCCGTGAGTTACTACACCAAGCTGGAGTCCAAGCTGAAAGAGGAGTACAGGAAGGAGAAAGAGAAGGTCAACAGTAAACCCCTGGGAATGGCTTTCGTTACCTTCCAGAACGAAGCCATGACCGCTATGTAAGACAGAGTGTGTTTTGTGTCAGTGAGAGAGTGAGACATTATATGTGTGAATTTGTGACGGAAATAAAAGGAATGAGATGTTAAGTGGGAAATGGTAGTGTTAAGTGGGAAATGGTAGTGTTAGTGGGATTGGTAGTGTTAGTGGGAAAGGGTAGTGTTAGTGGGATTGGTAGTGTTAGTGGGATTGGTAGTGTTAGTGGGATTGGTAGTGTTAGTGGGAAAGGGTAGTGTTAGTGGGATTGGTAGTGTTAGTGGGATTGGTAGTGTTAGTGGGATTGGTAGTGTTAGTGGGAAATGGTAGTGTTAGTGGGAAATGGTAGTGTTAGTGGGAAATGGTAGTGTTAAGTGGGAAATGGTAGTGTTAAGTGGGAAATGGTAGTGTTAAGTGGGATTGTTAGTGGGATTGGTAGTGTTAGTGGGAAATGGTAGTGTTAGTGGGAAATGGTAGTGTTAGTGGGAAATGGTAGTGTTAGTGGGAAAAGGTAGTGTTGGTGGGAAATGGTAGTGTTAGTGGGATTGGTAGTGTTAGTGGGATTGGTAGTGTTAGTGGGATTGGTAGTGGTAGTGGGATTGGTAGTGTTAGTGGGATTGGTAGTGTAAGTGGGATTGGTAGTGTAAGTGGGATTGGTAGTGTTAGTGAGAGTGTTAGTGGGATTGGTAGTGTTAGTGGGATTGGTAGTGTTAGTGGGATTGGTAGTGTTAGTGGGAAATGGTAGTGTTAGTGGGAAATGGTAGTGTTAGTGGGAAATGGTAGTGTTAGTGGGAAATGGTAGTGTTAGCGGGGAATGGTAGTGTTGGTGGGAAATGGTAGTGTTGGTGGGGATTGGTAGTGTTGGTGGGAAATGGGAGTGTTAGTGGGATTGGGAGTGTTAGTGGGATTGGTAGTGTTAGTGGGATTGGTAGTGTTAGTGGGATTGGTAGTGTTAGTGGGATTGGTAGTGTTAGTGGGATTGGTAGTGTTAGTGGGATTGGTAGTGTTAGTGTGATTGGTAGTGTTAGTGGGATTGGTAGTGTTGGTGGGATTGGTAGTGGGATTGGTAGTGGGATTGGTAGTGGGATTGGTAGTGTTGGTGGGATTGGTAGTGTTAGTGGGATTGGTAGTGGGATTGGTAGTGTAAGTGGGATTGGTAGTGTTGGTGGGATTGGTAGTGTTGGTGGGATTGGTAGTGTTGGTGGGATTGGTAGTGTTGGTGGGATTGGTAGTGTTGGTGGGATTGGTAGTGTAGGTGGGATTGGTAGTGTAAGTGGGATTGGTAGTGTAAGTGGGATTGGTAGTGTAAGTGGGATTGGTAGTGTAAGTGGGATTGGTAGTGTAAGTGGGATTGGTAGTGTAAGTGGGATTGGTAGTGTAAGTGGGATTGGTAGTGGGATTGGTAGTGGGATTGGTAGTGGGATTGGTAGTGGGATTGGTAGTGTTAGTGGGATTGGTAGTGTTAGTGGGATTGGTAGTGTTAGTGGGATTGGTAGTGTTAGTGGGATTGGTAGTGTTAGTGGGAAATGGTAGTGGGATTGGTAGTGTTAGTGGGATTGGTAGTGGGATTGGTAGTGTTAGTGGGATTGGTAGTGTAAGTGGGATTGGTAGTGTTGGTGGGATTGGTAGTGTTGGTGGGATTGGTAGTGTTGGTGGGATTGGTAGTGTTGGTGAGAATGGTAGTGTTTTTGTAGTCTCTAATTCCCGTTCTTCCAAGTCTCGTTCGTCACTCTGATATTAGAATAAATGTGAGAAAGCTGGAAATCAAGGATTTTATTTCTGTGCGTTTTGGTAACCATAAATCAAGTTATCTTTGTAAATGTTTCCCTGTTCAGTATCCTGAAGGACTATAATGCCTGTAAGTGTCAGGGCTGCCATTGTCGGAGGGAACCCAGGTCTTCTACCTTCAGCCAGCACCTTCACACATACTCCTGGACGGTCGGCTACGCGCCAGACCCACAGAACGTCTACTGGTGAGAATACACACACACACACACACACACACACACACACACACACACACACACACACACACACACACAGAGAGAGAGCATGGGATCCTCACAAATCATTTGGGTTTCTGGATCCTTTCACAGCATTATAAGGCTGAGTTGAGACAATGACTTATCAATGACCCAAACCCAGCCCAGTTAATCTCTACCATTGTAACGCTGAGTCATTATAATGCTTCAGCAAAATGTACATTATCCCAGCGGCGCTGGAAGACACAATGCAAGTAACCTAATTTATGTCCCTCTAACGGACCTGAATACAGCTACTGTATGCAGCAATCATGTGCCTATGAACCAGAGTTACACTGTTAACACTGAGGTGGTGTGCCCTAGTAGGAAGACCACTGTTAACACTGAGGTGGTGTTATCCTAGTAGGAAGACCACTGTTAACACTGAGGTGGTGTTATCCTAGTAGGAAGACCACTGTTAACACTGAGGTGGTGTGCCCTAGTAGGAAGACCACTGTTAACACTGAGGTGGTGTGTCCTAGTAGGAAGACCACTGTTAACACTGAGGTGGTGTGCCCTAGTAGGAAGACCACTGTTAACACTGAGGTGGTGTGTCCTAGTAGGAAGACCACTGTTAACACTGAGGTGGTGTGTCCTAGTAGGAAGACCACTGTTAACACTGAGGTGGTTGCTAGTAACAGAGGACATTTATATTCTGACTATCTCTGAAACTCACTTAGATAATACCTTTGATACAATGGTAGCAATACAAGGTTATAACATCTACAGAAAATACAGAAATTCCAATGGTGGAGGTGTTGCCATTTATATTCCTGTAAAGCTTAGAGAGGATCTCGTGTGAAATACTGTTGAAGTAATATGGCTACAGGTTCATCTGCCTCACCTAAAGCCCATTCTGGTGGGAAGCTGCTATAGACCACCAAGTACTAACAGTCAGTATCTGGATAACGTGTGAAACGCTTGATAATGTATGTGATATCAACAGAGAGGTATATTTTCTATGTGGTTTAAATATTCATCAAGCTGCCCACTCAGGAAAACACTTCAAACTGTAACCAGTGCCTGCAACCTGGTTCAGGTTATCAGTCAACCTACCAAGGTAGTTACTAACAGCACAGGAATTAACCTGTTAGGGCTAGGGGGCAGTATTGACACGGCTGGATAAAAAAACATACCCGATTTAATCTGGTTACCACTCCTACCCAGTAACTAGAATATGCATATACTTATTACATATGGATAGAAAACACCCAAAATTTTCTAAAACTGTTTGAATGGTGTCTGTGAGTATAACAGAACTCATTTGGCAGGCAAAACCCTGAGACATTTTCTGACAGGAAGTGGATACCTGATGTGTTGTATTACCTTTAAACCTATCCCATTGAAAAACACAGGGGCTGAGGAATATTTTGGCACTTCCTATTGCTTCCACTAGATGTCACCAGCCTTTACAAAGTGTTTTGAGTCTTCTGGAGGGAGATCTGACCGAACAAGAGCCATGGAACGATGATGGCCCATTAGACACCTGGCGCGCGAGTTCATGTTGGGTACCCTCGTTCCAATACGTTATAAAAGAGTATGCATTCGTCCACCTTGAATATTATTCATGTTCTGGTTAAAAAAGGCCCTAATGATTTATGCTATACAACGTTTGACATGTTTGAACGAACGGAAATATATTTTTTCCCCTCGTTCATGACGAGAAGTCCGGCTGGCTTAGATCATGTGCTAACAAGACGGAGATTTTTGGACATAAATGATGAGCTTTTTTGAACAAAACTACATTCGTTATGGACCTGTGATACCTGGAAGTGACATCTGATGAAGAGAATCAAAGGTAATGGATTATTTACATAGTATTTTCGATCTCCCCAACATGACGTCTAGTCTGTATCGCAACGCGTATTTTTCTGGGCGCAGTGCTCAGATTATTGCAAAGTGTGATTTCCCAGTAAGGTTATTTTTAAATCTGGCAAGTTGATTGCGTTCAAGAGATGTAAATCTATAATTCTTTAAATGACAATATAATATTTTACCAATGTTTTCTAATTTTAATTATTTAATTTGTGACGCTGACTTGACTGCCGGTTATTGGAGGGAAACGATTTCCTCAACATCAATGCCATAGTAAAACGCTGTTTTTGGATATAAATATGAACTTGATAGAACTAAAAATGCATGCATTGTCTAACATAATGTCCTAGGAGTGTCATCTGATGGAGATTGTAAAAGGTTAGTGCATCATTTTAGCTGGTTTTATGGTTTTGGTGACCCTGTCTTTGACTTGACAAAACATTACACACAACTCTTGTAAATGTACTGTCCTAACATACTCTAAATTTATGCTTTCGCCGTAAAACCTTTTTGAAATCGTAAAACGTGGTTAGATTAAGGAGATGTTTATCTTTCAAAGGGTGTAAAATAGTTGTATGTTTGAAAAATTTGAATTTTGACATTTATTTGGATTCAAATTTGCCGCTCTTGAAATGCACCTGCTGTTGATGGAGTGCACCACGGGTGGGACGCTAGCGAACCACCTAGCCCATAGAGGTTAAATCATCAACATGTATTGATCACATCTTTACTAATGCTGCAGAAATGTGCTTTTAAGCAGTATCCAGATCCATTGAATGTATTGATCACAATATAGAAGCCATATGTGGGAAAACCAAAGTTCCAAAGGCTGGGCCTAATATAGTGTATAAGAGGCCGTGTGGTCTGTGGTGGTGTACGGCGGCGGGGGATGAGGAGCAACCAGATGCTGCACTTGACACATTTATAAAATTGCTTATTCCAGTTACTAATCAAATCAAATCAAATGTATTTGTATAGCCCTTCGTACATCAGCTGATATCTCAAAGTGCTGTACAGAAACCCAGCCTAAAACCACAAACAGCAAGCAATGCATGTGAAAGAAGCACGGTGGCTAGGAAAACTCCCTAGGAAGGCCAAAAATCTAGGAAGAAACCTAGAGAGGAACCGGGCTATGAGGGGTGGCCAGTCCTCTTCTGGCTGTGCTGGGTGGATATTATAACAGAACATGGTCAAGATGTTAAAATGTTCATAAATGACCAGCATGGTCAAATAATAATAATCATAGTAGTTGTCGAGGGTGCAACAAGCACGTCCGGTGAACAGGTCAGGGTTCCATAGCCGCAGGCAGAACAGTTGAAACTGGAGCAGCAGCACGGCCAGGTGGACTGGGGACAGCAAGGAGTCATCATGCCAGGTAGTCCCGAGGCATGGTCCTAGGGCTCAGGTCCTCCGAGAGAAAGAAAGAAAGAGAGAGAAGAGAGAGAGAGAGCATATTTAAATTCACACAGGACACCAGATAAGACAAGAGAAATACTCCAGATGTAACAGACTGACCCTAGCCCCCCGACACATAAACTACTGCAGCATAAATACTGGAGGCTGAGACAGGAGGGGTCAGGAGACACTGTGGCCCCATCCGATGAAACTCCCGGACAGGGCCAAACAGGGCTAATAAGCATGAACCAATTAAGAAAATGACTGTAAAAACTGTTAAATCCCCGTGGATTGATGAGGAATTGAAAAATTGTATGGTTGAGAGGGATGAGGCAAAAGGAATGGATAATAAGTCTGGCTGCACAACCGATTGGCAAACGTACTGCAAATTGAGAAATTATGTGACTCAACTGAATAAATAGAAGGAGAAACTAAACTATGAAACCAAGATAAATGATAATAGAATTTTAGAAAACATTTTGGTGCAACTTAAATGACATTTTGGGCAAAAAGGCAAACTCAGCTCCATCATTCATTGAATCAGATGGCTCATTAACCACAAAACCCACTGATATTACAAACTACTTAAATAATTTTGTTAATTGGCAAGATTAGAAAAGTTAGGCATCACATGATAGCAACAAACGCTGACACTACACTTGCCACTCCTATTTGCCATATTGTCAATTTAAGCCTTCTAGAAGGTGTGTTCCCTCAGGCCTGTAGGGAAGCTAAAGTCATTCCGCTACCTAAGAAAAGTAAAGCTCCCTTTACTGGCTCAAATAGCCGACCAATCAGCCTGTTACCAATCCTTAGTAAACTTATTGAAAAAAATGGTGTTTGACCAGATAGGGTTATTTTACAGTAAAAAAATTGACAACAGACTTTCAGCACGCTTATAGGGAAAGACATTCAACAAGCACAGCACTTACACAAATGACTGATGATTGGCTGAGAGAAATGTATTATATAAATATTTTTGCGCCTACTTTATTAGACTTCAGTGTGGCTTTAGACATTATCGCTTATAGACTGCTGCTGGAAAAAACGTATGTGTTATGGCTTTACACCCCCTGCTATATTATGGATAAAGAGTTACCTGTCTAACAGAACACAGAGGGTGTTCTTTAATGGAAGCCTCTCCAACATAATCCAGGCAGAATCAGGAATTCCCCTGGGCAGCTGTCTAGGCCCCTTACTTTTCTCAATCTTTACTAATGGCATTGGTTTTTTTTATTTTGAAAAATTTATTTCACCTTTATTTAACCAGGTAGGCTAGTTGAGACCAAGTCCTCATTTACAACTGCGACCTGGCCAAGATAAAGCACAGCAGTTCGACACATACAACAACACAGAGTTACACATGGAGTAAAACAAACATACAGTCAATAATACAGTAGAAAAAAGAAAAATATATATACAGTGAGTGCAAATGAGGTAAGATAAGGGAGGTAAGGCAATAAATAGGCCATGGCAATTAGACACTGGAATGGTAGATGTGCAGAAGATGAATGTGCAAGTAGAGATACTGGGGTGCAAAGGAGCAAGATAAATAAATATATAAATAAATATAGTATGGGGATGAGGTAGTTGGATGGGCTGTTTACAGATGAGCTATGTACAGGTGCAGTGATCTGTGAGCTGCTCTGACAGCTGGTGCTTAAAGCTAGTGAAGGAGATATGGGTCTCCAACTTCAGTGATTTTTGCAGTTCGTTCCAGTCATTGGCAGCAGAGAACTGGAAGGAAAGGCGGCCAAAGGAGGAATTGTCTTTGGGGGTGACCAGTGAGTTATACCTGCTGGAGCGCGTGCTACGGGTGGGTGCTGCTATGGTGACCAGTGAGCTGAGATAAGGCGGGGCTTTACCTAGCAGAGACTTGTTGATGACCTGGATCCAGTGGGATTGGCGACGAGTATGAAGCGATGGCCAGCCAACGAGAGCGTACAGGTCGCAGTGGTGGGTAGTATATTGGGCTTTGGTGACAAAACGGATGGCACTGTGATAGACTGCATCCAGTTTGTTGAGTAGAGTGTTGGAGGCTATTTTATAGATGACATCGCCGAAGTCGAGGATCGGTAGGATGGTTCGTTTTACGAGGGTATGTTTGGCAGCATGAGTGAAGGATGCTTTGTTGCGAAATAGGAAGGAGATTTAATTTTGGATTGGAGATGTTTAATGTGAGTCTGGAAGTAGAGTTTACAGTCTAGCCAGACACCTAGGTATTTGTAGTTGTCCACATATTCTAAGTCAGAACCGTCCAGAGTAGTGATGCTGGACGGGCGGGCAGGTGCGGGCAGTGATCGGTTGAAGAGCATGCGTTTAGTTTTACTTGCAGTTGAAGGCCATGGAAGGAGAGTTGTATGGCATTCAAGCTCGTCTGGAGATTATTTAACACAGTGTTCAAAGAAGGGCCAGAAGTATACAGAATGGTGTCGTCTGCATAGAGGTGGATCAGAGAATCAACAGTAGCGAGAGCGACACCATTGATGTATACAGAGAAAAGAGTTGGCCCAAGAATTGAACCCTGTGGCACCCCCATAGAGACTGCCAGAGGTCTGGACAACAGGCCCTCCGATTTGACACACTGAACTCTATCAGAGAAGTAGTTGGTAAACCAGGCGAGGCAATCATTTGAGAAACCAAGGCTGTTGAGTCTGCCAATAAGAATGTGGTTATTGACAGAGTCGAAAGCCTTCGCCAGGTTGATGAATATGGCTGCCCAGTAATGTCTCTTATCGATGGCGGTTATGATATCGTTTAGGACCTTGAGCGTGGCTGAGGTGCACCCATGACCAGCTCTGAAACCAGATTGTATAGCGGAGAAGGTACGGTGTGATTCGAAATGGTCGGTAATCTGTTTGTTGACTTGGCTTTCAAAGACCTTAGAAAGGCAAGGTAGAATAGATATAGGTCTGTAGCAGTTTGGGTCTAGAGTGTTTCCCCCTTTGAACAAGGGGGATGACCGCGGCAGCTTTCCAATCTTTGGGAATCTCAGACGATACGAAAGAGAGGTTGAACAGGCTAGTAATAGGGGTTGCAACAATTGCGGCGGATAGTTTAAAAAAGAGAGGGTCCAGATTGTCTAGCCCGGCTGATTTGTCGGGGTCTGAGTAAAGCCAGTGTGTCTAAGTATGCAGATGACTCAACACTATACACATCAGCTACTACAGCGACTGAAATGACTGCAACACTTAACAAAGAGCTGCAGTTAGTTTCATAATGAGTGGCAAGGAATAAGTTAGTCCTAAATATTTGAAAAGCTTTGTTTTTGGGACAAATCATTCACTAAACCCTAAACCTCAACAAATCTTGTAATGAATAATGTGGAAACTGCTTGGAGTAACCCTGGATTGTAAACTGTCATGGTCAAAACATATTGATACAACAGTAGCTAAGATGGGGAGAAGTCTGTCCATAATAAAGCACTGCTCTGTCTTCTTAACAACACTATCAACAAGGCAGATCCTACAGGCCCTAGTTTCTACCTTCTTAACAACACTATCAACAAGGCAGGTCCTACAGGCCCTAGTTTCTACCTTCTTAACAACACTATCAACAAGGCAGGTCCTACAGGCCCTAGTTTCTACCTTCTTAACAACACTATCAACAAGGCAGGTCCTACAGGCCCTAGTTTCTACCTTCTTAACAACACTATCAACAAGGCAGGTCCTACAGGCCCTAGTTTCTACCTTCTTAACAACACTATCAACAAGGCAGGTCCCACAGGCCCTAGTTTTGTCGCACCTGGACTACTGTTCAGTTGTGTGGTCAGGTGCCACAAAGAGGGACTTAGGAAAATTGCAATTGGCTCAGAACAGGGCAGCACGGCTGGCTCAGAACAGGGCAGCGCGGCTGGATCAGAACAGGGCAGCGCGGCTGGCTCAGAACAGGGCAGCGCGGCTGGATCAGAACAGGGCAGCGCGGCTGGCTCAGAACAGGGCAGCGCGGCTGGCTCAGAACAGGGCAGCGCGGCTGGCTCAGAACAGGGCAGCGCGGCTGGCTCAGAACAGGGCAGCGCGGCTGGCTCAGAACAGGGCAGCGCGGCTGGATCAGAACAGGGCAGCGCGGCTGGATCAGAACAGGGCAGCGCGGCTGGATCAGAACAGGGCAGCGCGGCTGGATCAGAACAGGGCAGCGCGGCTGGATCAGAACAGGGCAGCACGGCTGAGTTCCATGACTCATGCACGCAGTAAAATTTGATTTTAAAATACACCCTATTGAACAGAGGGGACTGTGAAGAGACACAAACACAGGCACAGACACACACACGTTAACATACACACTATAGACACACGTACACATGGATTTTGTATTGTAGATTAGTGGTGGAGTGGCCTGTATTGTAGTGTTTTTTTTTAAATTCTATAACTGCCTTGACAGGAACTAAAGGGGATCCATAATAAACCCCAGGAAGAGTAGCTGCTGCCTTGGCAGGAACTAATGTGGATCCATAATACACCCCAGGAAGAGTAGCTGCTGCCTTGACAGGAACTAACGGGGATCCATAATAAACCCCAGGAAGAGTAGCTGCTGCCTTGGCAGGAACTAATGGGGATCCATAATAAACCCCAGGAAGAGTAGCTGCTGCCTTGGCAGGAACTAATGGGGATCCATAATAAACCCCAGGAAGAGTAGCTGCTGCCTTGGCAGGAACTAATGGGGATCCATAATAAACCCCAGGAAGAGTAGCTGCTGCCTTGGCAGGAACTAATGGGGATCCATAATAAACCCCAGGAAGAGTAGCTGCTGCCTTGGCAGGAACTAATGGGGATCCATAATAAACCCCAGGAAGAGTAGCTGCTGCCTTGGCAGGAACTAAAGGGGATCCATAATAAACCCCAGGAAGAGTAGCTGCTGCCTTGGCAGGAACTAATGGGCATCCATAATAAACCCCAGGAAGAGTAGCTGCTGCCTTGACAGGAACTAATGGGGATCCATAATAAACCCCAGGAAGAGTAGCTGCTGCCTTGGCAGGAACTAATGGGGATCCATAATAAACCCCAGGAAGAGTAGCTGCTGCCTTGACAGGAACTAATGAGGATCCATAATAAACCCCAGGTAGAGTAGCTGCTGCCTTGGCAGGAACTAATGGGGATCCACAACAAATACAGATCACAGCACAGATTAATGTACTCAGTTTCCTCTCTGGGGAGTACAGTGGGTCACATCCAGACTGGAGTGTGTTATGATGTCACCGCCAGACATCCAGACTGGAGTGTGTTATGATGTCACCGCCAGACATCCAGACTGGAGTGTGTTATGATGTCACCGCCAGACATCCAGACTGGAGTGTGTTATGTCACCACCAGACAGTAGAGTGTGTTATGTCACCACCAGACAGTAGAGTGTGTTATGATGTCACCACCAGACAGTAGAGTGTGTTATGATGTCACCACCAGACAGAAGAGTGTGTTATGATGTCACCACCAGACAGTAGAGTGTGTTATGATGTCACCACCAGACAGTAGAGTGTGTTATGATGTCACCACCAGACAGTAGAGTGTGTTATGATGTCACCACCAGACAGTAGAGTGTGTTATGATGTCACCACCAGACTGTGGAGTGTGTTATGATGTCACCACCAGACTGTGGAGTGTGTTATGATGTCACCACCAGACTGTGGAGTGTGTTATGATGTCACCACCAGACTGTAGAGTGTGTTATGATGTCACCACCAGACTGTAGAGTGTGTTATGATGTCACCACCAGACAGTAGAGTGTGTTATGTCACCACCAGACAGTAGAGTGTGTTATGATGTCACCACCAGACAGTAGAGTGTGTTATGATGTCACCACCAGACAGTAGAGTGTGTTATGATGTCACCACCAGACAGTAGAGTGTGTTATGATGTCACCACCAGACAGTAGAGTGTGTTATGATGTCACCACCAGACTGTGGAGTGTCTTATGATGTCACCACCAGACTGTGTTCCGGTTGGAACATCAGTTATCTTAACTCAGCGAGTGTGTCAGGATGACATCACCTATGCCAGATGTCAATAGTAAACCTGTGGGAATCTATTTGACTTTGATACATGTAGAGAATCACCTCCTAAGTATCTAAGAGCTTGGGGGTAATTCAATTTCCATCCACTTTAGAGAAACCGTCTCTCTCCCCCCCTCTCTAGATGCTTATCCAACTGCTGAATGCCAGTATCAAATTACCTCGCCGCTGAGGCTGTACGCATCTGGCACCATCACTTGGTGTCAGGCTCAGTCCTGTATATATGTGAAGTATTGTTGGGCGATATATCAAATTGAATATGATTTTCCCAAAGGCTTTTTTTGTTGTTTTTTTGTTGCAAGAATAGTTTTTAGTTTTTCTGAGCTTTTATGTCCGCTTGTTCTCATGTTGTCTTTTTGGTCTTCGTCTCCTTCTGTGCTGTGTGCACCTTCTCATTTACACCAGAGATCTGTTTATACAGGGCATTCGGAAAGTATTCAGACCTTTTTTGACTTTTTCAACATTTTGTCACATTACAGCCTTATTCTAAGATTTATTAAATTTAAAAACAATTCCTCATCAATCTACACACAATATCCCATAATGTCAAAGGGAAAACAGGTTTTTAGACATTTTTGCAAATGTATACAAACATTAAATACAGAAATACATTATTTACATAAGTATTCAGACCCTTTGCTATGAGACTCAAAATTGATCTCAGGTGCTTCCTGTTCCCATTGATCATCCTTGAGTTGTTTCTACAACTTGATTGGAGTCCACCTGTGGTCAATTCAGTTGATTGGACATGATTTGGAAAGGCACACACCTGTCTATACTAAGGTCCCACAGTTGACAGTGCATGTCAGAGCAAAAACCAAGCTATGAGGTCGAAGGAATTGTCCGTAGAGCTCCGAGACAGGATTGTGTCGAGGCACAGATCTGGGGAAGGGTACCAAAACATTTCTGCAGCATTGAAGGTCCCCAAGAACACAGTGGCCTCCATCATTCTTAAATGATAGATGTTTGGAAGCACCAAGACTCTTCCTAGCGCTGGCCGCCCGGCCAAACTGAGCAATCGGGGGAGAAGGGCCTTGGTCAGGGATTGGTGACCAAGAACCTGATGGTCACCCTGACAGAGCTCCAGAGTTCCTCTGTGGAGATGGGAGAACCTTCCAGAAGGACACTCCACCAATCAGGCCTTCATGGTAGAGTGGCCACTCCTCAGTAAAAGGCGCATGACAACCCGATCGAACATCTCTGGAGAAACCTGAAAATGACTGTGCAGCAACGCTCCCAATCCAACCTGACAGAGCTTGAGAGGATCTGCAGAGAAGAATGGGAGAAACTCCCCAAATACAGGTGTGCCAAGCTTGTAGCGTCATACCCAAGAAGACTCGAGTCTGTAATCGCTGCCAAAGCTGCTTCAACAAAGTACTGAGTAAAGGGTCTGAATACTTATGTAAATGTGATTGTTTTTTATATAACTTTGCAAAAATTCTAAGCCTGTTTTAGCTTTGTCATTATGGGGTATTGTGTGTTGAATGATGAGAAAAAAACAATATAATACAGTTTAGAATAATGCTGTAATGTAACAAAATGTGGAAAAAGTCAAGTGGTCTGAATGCTTTCCGAAGGCACTGTATAATGACGAGATGCTCATGTGTCCGCCCTAACAATGGGAGTTATTGGAAAAGCATTCCAGGTGACGACGTCATGAAGCTGGTTGAGAGAATTCCAAGAGTGTGCAAAGCTGTCATCAAGGCAAAGGGTGGCTACTTTGAAGAATCTCAAATATAAATATTTATTTCACACTTTTTGAGTTACTACATGATTCCATATGTGTTAATTCATAGTGTTGATGTGGGGATGTAGAAAATAGTAAAAATAATGAAAACCCCTTGAATGAGCAGGTGTGTCTTAAGTTTTGAATGGTAGATGTGGTCAGATGTTACTATGGAATACTGAAGTATAATTACAAGCATTTCATAAGTGTCAACGGCTTTTATTGACAATTACATGAAGTTGATGCAAATAGAGTCAATATTTGCAGTGTTGACCCTTCTTTTTCAAGACCTCTGCAATCCGCCCTGGCATGCTGTCAATTAACTTCTGGGCCACATCCTGACTGATGGCAGCCCATTCTTGCATAATCAATGCATGGAGTTTGTCAGAATTTGTGGGTTTTCGTTTGTCCACCCGCCTCTTGAGGATTGACCACACATTCTCAATGGGATTAAGGTCTGGGGAGTTTCCTGGCCATGGACCCAAAATATCGATGTTTTGTTCCCCGAGCCACTTAGTTATCACTTTTGCCTTATGGCAAAGTGCTCCATCATGCTGGAAAAGACATTGTTCGTCACTAAACTGTTCCTGGATGGTTGGGAGAAGTTGTTCTCGGAGGATGTGTTGGTACCATTCTTTATTCATGGCTGTGTTCTTAGGCAAAACTGTGAGTGGGCCCACTCCCTTGACTGAGAAGCAACCTCACACATGAATGGTCTCAGGATGCTTTACTGTTGGCATGACACAGGACTGATGGTTGCGCTCACCTTGTCTTCTCCGGACAAGCTTTTTTCCGGATGCCCCAAACAATCGGAAAGGGGATTCATCAGAGAAAATGACTTTACCCCAGTCCTCAGCTGTCCAATCCCTGTACCTTTTGCAGAAAATCAGTCTGTCCCTGATGTTTTTCCTGGAGAGAAGTGGCTTCTTTGCTGCCCTTCTTGACACCAGGCCATCCTCCAAAAGTCTTTGCCTCACTGTGCGTGCAGATGCACTCACACCTGCCTCCTGCCATTCCTGAGCAAGCTCTGTATTGGTGGTGCCCCGATCCCTCAGCTGAATCAACTTTAGGAGACGGTCCTGGCGCTTGCTGGACTTTCTCGGGCACCCTGAAGCCTTCTTCACAACAATTGAACAGCTCTCCTTGAAGTTCTTGATGATCCGATAAATGGTTGATTTACGTGCAATCTTACTGGCAGCAATATCCTTGCCTGTTAAGCCCTTTTTGTGCAAAGCAATGATGACGGCACGTGTTTCCTTGCAGGTAACCATGGTTGACAGAGGAAGAACAATGATTCCAGGCACCACCCTCCTTTTGAAGCTTCCAGTCTGTTATTTGAACTCAATCAGCATGACAGAGTGATCTCCAGCCTTGTCCTCGTCAACATTCACACCTGTGTTAACGAGAGAATCACTGACATGATGTCAGCTGGTCCTTTTGTGGCAGGGCTGAAATACAGTGGAAATCTTTTTGGGGGATTCAGTTCATTTGCATGGCAATGAGGGACTTTGCAATAAATTGCAATTCATCTGATCTCTCTTCATAACATTCTGGAGTATATGCAAATTGCCATCATACAAACTGAGGCAGCAGACTTTGTGAAAATTAATATTTCTGTCATTCTCAAAACCTTTGGCCACGACTGTATACTATTTTATTTTCAGAACATAAATAGCTAGAAATAACAACCCAACAACTTCTCCAACTCTAAAGATCGCAGTATTTGGAGAGATACGTTTCTCTGCCTCCACAAAACCCCGGAATGATATTCTGTCACCGTTGAAAAGTTCACTGTCTGTCAACACACTGTCAGCCAGAACAATGTCTTCACCTAGCTGTCAACACACTGTGTTAGCCAGAACAATGTCTTCACCTAGCTGTCAACACACTGTGTCAGCCAGAACAATGTCTTCACCTAGCTGTCAACACACTGTCAGCCAGAACAATGTCTTCACCTAGCTGTCAACACACTGTGTCAGCCAGAACAATGTCTTCACCTAGCTGTCAACACACTGTCAGCCAGAACAATGTCTTCATCTAGCTGTCAACACACTGTGTCAGCCAGAACAATGTCTTCACCTAGCTGTCAACACACTGTGTCAGCCAGAACAATGTCTTCACCTAGCTGTCAACACACGGTGTCAGCCAGAACAACTTCTAATGTCTTCACCTAGCTGTCAACACACTGTGTCAGCCAGAACAATGTCTTCACCTAGCTGTCAACACACTGTGTCAGCCAGAACAATGTCTTCACCTAGCTGTCAACACACTGTGTCAGCCAGAACAATGTCTTCACCTAGCTGTCAACACACTGTGTCAGCCAGAACAATGTCTTCACCTAGCTGTCAACACACGGTGTCAGCCAGAACAATGTCTTCACCTAGCTGTCAACACACTGTGTTAGCCAGAACAACTTCTAACGTCTTCACCTAGCTGTCAACACACTGTCAGCCAGAACAATGTCTTCACCTAGCTGTCAACACACTGTGTTAGCCAGAACAATGTCTTCACCTAGCTGTCAACACACTGTGTCAGCCAGAACAACTTCTAACGTCTTCACCTAGCTGTCAACACACTGTGTTAGCCAGAACAATGTCTTCACCTAGCTGTCAACACACTGTGTCAGCCAGAACAATCTCTTCACCTAGCTGTCAACACACTGTGTCAGCCAGAACAATGTCTTCACCTAGCTGTCAACACACTGTGTCAGCCAGAACAATGTCTTCACCTAGCTGTCAACACACTGTCAGCCAGAACAATGTCTTCACCTAGCTGTCAACACACTGTGTCAGCCAGAACAATGTCTTCACCTAGCTGTCAACACACTGTGTTAGCCAGAACAATGTCTTCACCTAGCTGTCAACACACTGTCAGCCAGAACAATGTCTTCACCTAGCTGTCAACACACTGTCAGCCAGAACAATGTCTTCACCTAGCTGTCAACACACTGTGTCAGCCAGAACAATGTCTTCACCTAGCTGTCAACACACTGTGTTAGCCAGAACAATGTCTTCACCTAGCTGTCAACACACTGTGTCAGCCAGAACAATGTCTTCACCTAGCTGTCAACACACTGTCAGCCAGAACAATGTCTTCACCTAGCTGTCAACACACTGTCAGCCAGAACAATGTCTTCACCTAGCTGTCAACACACTGTGTCAGCCAGAACAATGTCTTCACCTAGCTGTCAACACACTGTGTCAGCCAGAACAATGTCTTCACCTAGCTGTCAACACACTGTCAGCCAGAACAATGTCTTCACCTAGCTGTCAACACACTGTCAGCCAGAACAATGTCTTCACCTAGCTGTCAACACACTGTGTCAGCCAGAACAATGTCTTCACCTAGCTGTCAACACACTGTGTTAGCCAGAACAATGTCTTCACCTAGCTGTCAACACACTGTGTCAGCCAGAACAATGTCTTCACCTAGCTGTCAACACACTGTGTCAGCCAGAACAATGTCTTCACCTAGCTGTCAACACACTGTCAGCCAGAACAATGTCTTCACCTAGCTGTCAACACACTGTGTCAGCCAGAACAATGTCTTCACCTAGCTGTCAACACACTGTGTCAGCCAGAACAATGTCTTCACCTAGCAGTCAACACACTGTCAGCCAGAACAATGTCTTCACCTAGCTGTCAACACACTGTCAGCCAGAACAATGTCTTCACCTAGCAGTCAACACACTGTCAGCCAGAACAATGTCTTCACCTAGCTGTCAACACACTGTGTCAGCCAGAACAATGTCTTCACCTAGCTGTCAACACACTGTGTCAGCCAGAACAATGTCTTCACCTAGCTGTCAACACACTGTGTTAGCCAGAACAACTTCTAACGTCTTCACCTAGCTGTCAACACACTGTCAGCCAGAACAATGTCTTCACCTAGCTGTCAACACACTGTGTCAGCCAGAACAATGTCTTCACCTAGCTGTCAACACACTGTCAGCCAGAACAATGTCTTCACCTAGCTGTCAACACACTGTGTCAGCCAGAACAATGTCTTCACCTAGCTGTCAACACACTGTCAGCCAGAACAATGTCTTCACCTAGCTGTCAACACACTGTGTCAGTCAGAACAACTTCTAATGTCTTCACCTAGCTGTCAACACACTGTCAGCCAGAACAATGTCTTCACCTAGCTGTCAACACACTGTGTTAGCCAGAACAATGTCTTCACCTAGCTGTCAACACACGGTGTCAGCCAGAACAATGTCTTCACCTAGCTGTCAACACACTGTGTCAGCCAGAACAATGTCTTCACCTAGCTGTCAACACACTGTCAGCCAGAACAATGTCTTCACCTAGCTGTCAACACACGGTGTCAGCCAGAACAATGTCTTCACCTAGCTGTCAACACACTGTGTCAGCCAGAACAATGTCTTCACCTAGCAGTCAACACACTGTGTCAGCCAGAACAATGTCTTCACCTAGCTGTCAACACACTGTCAGCCAGAACAATGTCTTCACCTAGCTGTCCTACAACATAAGAAGAACACATTGGTCTTGTGTGTCAGTGGATTTGTCTGTTATTATGGAGATGGTTTTAACCGTTTTTTTAATGTGTGTTAATGAATGCGCGTATTTTGGGATTGTCAACTTTTTCCAGAGGGATGTTGGCGCTTGTGAAAGCCATATCCTCAGCATTTATGTTTTTACATGTATTTCTATAGCGAAATGAAAAGGGTTACTTCGTTCAGAAATAGACTACATTTTCGCAGATAAAATGCCTATTATTCCCATATAATGTTGATAAAAGACCACGAGTAAGTTAAAGGTTTATGTTGATAATGTCCCTGCTAATAGTTTGACGCATCAGGCGAAACCGTAGGCTGAGAATAAGTGTTGGCAAACATTTTAGTTTTATGTCATTCCTTTTTAAATTTATTTGAGACTAAATTGGATAATTCAGTTAGATGGGCAACTGGAGGCCTGCTGCCCCCACTTTTGTAGGCCTGGGGACCAATTTACATGATAATAGTAACTATGCATCAGCAGTCACTCGTCAGTTATCTTATTAAAAACTGCAAACATTTGCCTCAAACCTATGACAAAATGTGTATAATTACAGGAAATGAACGTTAAAACTTTTGTCTTTGCTTTCATGACGGATGCCACTAAAATGTTTTCTCGCTGGGGGGGGACGCAGACCCACGAGACACTGCGGCTCCCTGCGTTAGGTGATCATGGTATTAATTGACACGTGATGAGAGAAGGTGCTTTTTCAGCCTCGAGGTCGAATGATGATAATGCAGGGTAGAAAAACCCAACCAAACTACCTGGCCCAACCAAACCCAACCAAAACGCCTGGCCCAACGAAAACACCTGGCCCAACAAACCCAACCAAAATGCCTGGCCCAACCAAACCACCTGGCCCCAACAAACCCAACCAATCACCTGGCCCAACCAAAACACCTGGCCCAACAAACCCAACCAAAATGCCTGGCCCAACCAAACCACCTGGCCCAACCAAACCCAACCAAAACGCCTGGCCCAACCAAAACACCTGGCCCAACCAAACCCAACCAAAACGCCTGGCCCAACCAAACCACCTGGCCCAACCAAACCCAACCAAAACGCCTGGCCCAACCAAAACACCTGGCCCAACCAAACCCAACCAAAACGCCTGGCCCAACCAAAACACCTGGCCCAACCATACCCAACCAAAACACCTGGCCCAACCATACCCAACCAAAACGCCTGGCCCAACCAAACTACCTGGCCCAACCAAACCCAACCAAAACGCCTGGCCCAACCAAACCACCTGGCCCAACCAAACCCAACCAAACCACCTGGCCCAACAAACCCAACCAAAACACCTGGCCCAACCAAATGAACTGGCCCAACCAAACCCAACCAAAACACCTGTCCCAACCAAACCACCTGGCCCAACCAAACCCAACCAAGACGCCTGGCCCAACCAAACCCAACCAAAACACCTGGCCCAAACAAAATACCTGGCCCAACCAAATGAACTGGCCCAACCAAACCCAACCAAAACACCTGGCCCAACCAAACCACCTGGCCCAACCAAATACCTGGCCCAACCAAACCCAACCAAAACACCTGGCCCAACCAAACCCAACCAAAACACCTGGCCCAACCAAACCCAACCAAAACGCCTGGCCCAACATACAGACAGCAAAGTTCTATTCTTGGATTGATTGATTGACCTGTCCTCTTCATATTTCTCCTAGGGAGCATCTGGGTTCCCCTGGTGATTGATTGATTGATTGATTGACCTGTCCTCTCCTTGTTTCTCCCAGGGAGCATCTGTCAGTAGGAGGGTTCCCCTGGTGGCTGAGATGCTTCATCATCAACTGTATCCTCTTCCTCCTCCTCTTCTTCCTCACAACCCCTGCCATCATCATCTCCACCATGGACAAGTTCAACGTCACCAAGCCTGTCGAGTACCTCAACGTGAGTCACCTTTGACCTCTCTTAGTGAAGCTCAGGAGGTCGACCGTCAGTGTGCGTCCCAAATGGCACCCTATTCCCTATTCTGGCACCCTATTTAGTGCACTATATAAAGAAATAAAGTCCTATTTGGGAGGCAGCCTCAGTTTGACCCTTTTCAAGCCAAGCTGTACTGCACTGGCCTGGTTAGACAACCACCGTAACTGTGCTGGAACTATCAAAGCCAGCAGAGTACGGTTTGGTTGACACTATAGTGGGAAAAGGGCATTCATCTGTGTGCTTTTCCTAACCTTATCTGTTAACCTTGATCTGCAATTTCTCCCTTCTACCTCTCCTTCTCTTCTCATCCTCCTCCTCATCCTCGTCCTCCTCCTCTTCCTTCCTCTCCCTCTTCCTCTCCTCCCTCTCCTCCCTCTTCCTTCCTCTCCTCCCTCTTCCTTCCTCTCCTCCCTCTTCCTTCCTCTCCTCCCTCTTCCTCCTCCTCCCTCTTCCTCCTCCTCCCTCTTCTTCTTCCTCCTCCCTCTTCTTCCTCCTCCCTCTTCCTCCTCCTCCTCCCTCTTCCTCTCCTCCTCCAGAACCCCATCGTGACTCAGTTCTTCCCCACCCTGCTGCTGTGGGCCTTCTCAGCCCTGCTACCCACCATCGTATACTACTCTGCCTTCTTCGAGGCCCACTGGACACGGTACCACTCACACACACGTAGTAATGTTGATCTTTTTTTTTTACTGTGTATCTAAACACGTCTGGTCCCAGATCTGTTTCTCACTATGTAGGAGTTGGCAAAAACAGAGCACAAACTGATCTGGGACCTGGCTAACCTGCTAGAGCGGATAGCTCTTGTATTTTGTATTTCTCAATGTTGATTGTTTTGACTTTCCATGTATTCTAACAGGTCTGGAGAGAACAGGACCACGATGCATAAATGTTACACCTTCCTCATCTTCATGGTCTTATTGCTGCCCTCTCTAGGACTCAGCAGGTACTACATGTCTTCATTATTGTCCATGAAAATGTTAAATTGGGAAATCAACTTGATTGGAGGTACACAACACACTCCCCCGCCTCTCGTCATGATCCGTCCAGCCCTTACCGAGAACCACTATAACGGATTTTGGACAGGGTCGTTAGCGTCAGGGTCGTTAGCGTCAGGGTCGTTAGCGTCAGGGTCGTCAGACACATTTTTTGCCCAAACCTTGCTTAAATTCTAGCCGTCGTATTAAAACGAGGCTACAGAGTCCGTAATGTGACCATTACATTTAGATCTATTTGGACTGAATGAGTTTGTAGGTGCAACAGTTTTTATTAAATGTAGAATTAATAATCACACAGTGGGGAGAACAAGTATTTGATACACTGCCGATTTTGCAGGTTTCCCTACTTCCAAAGCATGTAGAGGTCTGTAATTCTTATCAGAGGTGCACTTCAACTGTGAGAGACGGAATCTAAAACAACAATCCAGAAAATCACATTGTATGATTTTTAAGTAATTAATTTGCATTTTATTGCATGACATAAGTATTTGATCACCTACCAACCAGTAAGAATTCCTGCTCTCACAGACCTGTTAGTTTTTCTTTAAGAAGCCCTCCTGTTCTCCACTCATTACCTGTTTGAACTCGTTACCTGTATAAAAGACACCTGTCCACACACTCAAATAAACAGACTCCATCCTCTCCACAATGGCCAAGACCAGAGAGCTGTGTAAGGACATCAGGGATAAAATTGTAGACCTGCACAAGGCTGGGATGGGCTACAGGACAATAGGCAAGCAGCTTGGTGAGAAGGTAACAACTGTTGGCGCAATTATTAGAAAATGGAAGAAGTTCAAGATGACGGTCAATCACCCTCGGTCTGGGGCTCCATGCAAGATCTCACCTCGTGGGGCATCAATGATCATGAGGAAGGTGAGGGATCAGCCCAGAACTACACGGCAGGACCTGGTCAATGACCTGAAGAGAGCTGGGACCACAGTCTCAAAGAAAACCATTAGTAACACACTACGCCGTCATGGATTAAAATCATGCGCACGCCAGGTCCCCCTGCTCAAGCCAGCGCATGTCCAGGCCCGTCTGAAGTTTGCCAATGACCATCTGGATGATCCAGAGGTGGAATGGGAGAAGGTCATGTGGTCTGATGAGACAAAAATAGAGCTTTTTGGTCTAAACTCCACTCGCCGTGTCTGGAGGAAGAAGGAGGAGTACAACCCCAAGAACACCATCCCAACCATGAAGCATGGAGGTGGAAACATCATTCTTTGGGGATGCTTTTCTGCAAAGAGGACAGGACGACTGCACCGTATTGAGGGGAGGATGGATGAGGCCATGCATCGCGAGATCTTGGCCAACAACCTCCTTCCCTCAGTAAGAGCATTGAAGATGGGTCGTGCCTGGGTCTTCCAGCATGACAACGACCCGAAACACACAGCCAGGGAAACTAAGGAGTGGTTCCGTAAGAAGCATCTCAAGGTCCTGGAGTGGCCTAGCCAGTCTCCAGACCTGAACCCAATAGAACATCTTTGGAGGGAGCTGAAAGTCCGTAATGCCCAGCGACAGCCCCGAAACCTGAAGGATCTGGAGAAGGTCTGTATGGAGGAGTGGGCCAAAATCCCTGCTGCAGTGTGTGCAAACCTGGTCAAGAACTACAGGAAACGTATGATCTCTGTAATTGCAAACAAAGGTTTCTGTACCAAATATTAAGTTCTGCTTTTCTGATGTATCAAATACTTATGTCATGCAATAAAATGCAAATTAATTACTTAAAAATCATACAATGTGATTTTCTGGATTGTTGTTTTAGATTCCGTCTCTCACAGTTGAAGTGTACCTCTGATAAGAATGACAGACCTCTACATGCTTTGGAAGTAGGGAAACCTGCAAAATCAGCAGTGTATCAAATACTTGTTCTCCCCAATGTGTGTGTGTGTGTGTGTAGGACGTTTACATACACTTAGGTTGGAGTCATTAAAACTCGTTTTTCAACCACTCCACAAATTTCTTGTTAACCAACTATAGTTTTGGCAAGTCGGTTAGGACATCTACTTTGTGCATGACACAAGTAATTTTTCCAACAATTGTTTACAGACATAATTTCATTATAATTCACTGTATCACAATTCCAGTGGGTCAGAAGTTTACATACACTAAGTTGACTGTGCCTTTAAACAGCTTGGAAAATTCCAGAAAATGATGTCATGGCTTTAGAAGCTTCTGATAGGCTAATTGACATAATTTGAGTCAATTGGAGGTGTACCTGTGGATGTATTTCAAGGCCTACCTTCAAACTCAGTGCCTCTTTGCTTGACATCATGGGAAAATCAAAAGAAATCAACTAAGACCTCAGAAAAAAAAATTGTAGACCTCCACAAGTCTGGTTCATAATTGGGAGCAATTTCCAAATGCCTGAAGGTACCACGTTCATCTGTACAAACAATAGTACGCAAGTATAAACACCGTGGGACCACGCAGCCGTCATACTGCTCAGGAAGGAGGTGCGTTCTGTCTCCTAGAGATGAACGTACTTTGGTACGAAAAGTGCAAATCAATCCCAGAACAACGGCAAAGGACCTTGTGAAGTTGCTGGAGGAATCAACAAAAATAGAACTGATTGGCTATAATGACCATCGTTATGTTTGGAGGAAAAAGGGGGAGGCTTGCAAGCCGAAGAACACGATCCCAACTGTGAAGCACAGGGGTGGCAGCATCATGTTGTGGGGGTGCTTTGCTGCAGGAGGGATTGGTGCACTAAACAAAATAGATGGCATCATGAGAGAGGAAAATGATGTGGATATATTGAAGCAACATCTCAAGACATTAGTCAGGTAGTTAAAGCTTGGTTGCAAACGGGTTTTCCTAATGGGCAATGACCCCAAGTTGTGGCAAAATGGCTTAAGGACAACAAAGTCAATCCTATTGAAAATTTGTGGGCAGAACTGAAAAAGCGTGTGCAAGCAAGGAGGCCTACAAACCTGACTCAGTTACACCAGCTCTGTCAGGAGGAATGGGCCAAAATTCACCCAATTTATTGTGGGAAGCTGGTGGAAGGCTACCCCAAACGTTTGACCCAGGTTAAACAATTGAAAGGCAATGCTACCAAATACTAATTGAGTGTATGTAAACTTCTGACCCACTGGGAATCTGGGTTCACTAGCCTTAATCTGGGTTCACTAGCCTTAATCTGGGTGCAGGAAACTGTCCCTTTATGATCCCATTCTCAGTCATGGAGTCTCTAATCCAATCATCAACCATCACTCCGAGAACTCAACTGTTTCCTTCTTCATTTCAGTCTGGATGTTTTCTTCCGATGGCTGTTTGACAAGCGCTTCCTGGCTGATGCCGCTGTGAGGTTTGAGTGAGTAGCAGTTCCTAGTTCCTCTCAAGTTTCTTACTAGGTTCCTGGCATCTAGGGAGTTTTTCCAAGCCACCGTACTTTCTACATCTGCGTTGCTTGCTGTTTGGGATTTTAGGCTGGCTATCTGTATAAACACTTTGTGACATCGGCTGATGTAAAAAATAAAAAAAACGTCTTTAATAAAATACAGTTGATTTTGATTTGACCACATTGTCAGTCACAATACATTACTTTGGATGAATGAAACTTGCCTATCAGCCTCCAGAATGATATTTTCAAAATCTTATGTAATTGTTTAACTTTGCATGTGGGTATGTCCTTTACAATACTCGTCAGCAGCAGTAACTCAACCTTTATGGTACGTCTGGTGTCTGTCTGCTCTCAACCTTAGAACCTTCACCCTGTGCATTGTGGTCTCTGCCGGCCTCGTTCTGGCTCATAATGTAAACGTTTGTCAGTCATATCTTAGTGCTGCTTGTAACAATTATCTGTCTTTCAGTTACGTACAGTCAGAAAAGCTTCCATATTCTCTGATGTGTCCCTTATGGAACTAGCTGTTTGTTTAGTGTCGTCTTTTAGGAAGGGCTGAACCCCCTAGCAGACTAGCCAGGGTATTTTAATCTGTTTAGTGTCGTCTTTTAGGAAGGGCTGAACCCCTAGCAGACTAGCCAGGGTATTTTAATCTGTTTAGTGTCGTCTTTTAGGAAGGGCTGAACCCCTAGCAGACTAGCCAGAGTATTTTAATCTGTTTAGTGTCGTCTTTTAGGAAGGGCTGAACCCCTAGCAGACTAGCCAGGGTATTTTAATCTGTTTAGTGTCGTCTTTTAGGAAGGGCTGAACCCCTAGCAGACTAGCCAGGGTATTTTAATCTGTTTAGTGTCGTCTTTTAGGAAGGGCTGAACCCCTAGCAGACTAGCCAGGGTATTTTAATCTGTTTAGTGTCGTCTTTTAGGAAGGGCTGAACCCCTAGCAGACTAGCCAGAGTATTTTAATCTGTTTAGTGTCGTCTTTTAGGAAGGGCTGAACCCCTAGCAGACTAGCCAGGGTATTTTAATCTGTTTAGTGTCGTCTTTTAGGAAGGGCTGAACCCCTAGCAGACTAGCCAGGGTATTTTAATCTGTTTAGTGTCGTCTTTTAGGAAGGGCTGAACCCCTAGCAGACTAGCCAGGGTATTTTAATCTGTTTAGTGTCGTCTTTTAGGAAGGGCTGAACCCCTAGCAGACTAGCCAGGGTATTTTAATCTGTTTAGTGTCGTCTTTTAGGAAGGGCTGAACCCCTAGCAGACTAGCCAGGGTATTTTAATCTGTTTAGTGTCGTCTTTTAGGAAGGGCTGAACCCCTAGCAGACTAGCCAGGGTATTTTAATCTGTTTAGTGTCGTCTTTTAGGAAGGGCTGAACCCCCTAGCAGACTAGCCAGAGTATTTTAATCTTACCCCACGAGGCTAGAATGAGTTACCACACCTGGCCAGCAGGGCTAGAATGAGTTACCTGGCCAGTAGGGTTAGAATGAGTTACCTGGCCAGTAGGGTTAGAATGAGTTACCTGGCCAGTAGGGCTAGAATGAGTTACCTGGCCAGTAGGGCTAGAATGAGTTACCTGGCCAGCAGGGTTAGAATGAGTTACCTGGCCAGCAGGGCTAGAATGAGTTACCTGGCCAGTAGGGCTAGAATGATTTACCTGGCCAGCAGGGCTAGAATGAGTTACCTGGCCAGTAGGGTTAGAATGAGTTACCTGGCCAGTAGGGTTAGAATGAGTTACCTGGCCAGTAGGGCTAGAATGAGTTACCTGGCCAGTAGGGCTAGAATGAGTTACCTGGCCAGCAGGGTTAGAATGAGTTACCTGGCCAGCAGGGCTAGAATGAGTTACCTGGCCAGTAGGGCTAGAATGATTTACCTGGCCAGCAGGGCTAGAATGAGTTACCTGGCCAGTAGGGCTAGAATGAGTTACCTGGCCAGTAGGGCTAGAATGAGTTACCTGGCCAGTAGGGCTAGAATGAGTTACCTGGCCAGTAGGGCTAGAATGAGTTACCTGGCCAGTAGGGCTAGAATGAGTTACCTGGCCAGCAGGGCTAGAATGAGTTACCTGGCCAGCAGGGCTAGAATGAGTTACCTGGCCAGCAGGGCTAGAATGAGTTACCTGGCCAGCAGGGCTAGAATGAGTTACCTGGCCAGCAGGGCTAGAATGAGTTACCTGGCCAGCAGGGCTAGAATGAGTTACCTGGCCAGCAGGGTTAGAATGAGTTACCTGGCCAGCAGGGTTAGAATGAGTTACCTGGCCAGCAGGGTTAGAATGAGTTACCTGGCCAGCAGGGTTAGAATGAGTTACCTGGCCAGTAGGGCTAGAATGAGTTACCTGGCCAGTAGGGCTAGAATGAGTTACCTGGCCAGCAGGGCTAGAATGAGTTACCTGGCCAGCGGGGCTAGAATGAGTTACCACACCTGGCCAGCAGGTTTAGAATGAGTTACCACACCTGGCCAGCAGGGTTAGAATGAGTTACCACACCTGGCCAGCAGGGTTAGAATGAGTTACCACACCTGGCCAGTAGGGCTAGAATGAGTTACCTGGCCAGCAGGGTTAGAATGAGTTACCTGGCCAGCAGGGCTAGAATGAGTTACCACACCTGGCCAGCAGGGTTAGAATGAGTTACCACACCTGGCCAGCAGGGTTAGAATGAGTTACCACACCTGGCCAGCAGGGTTAGAATGAGTTACCACACCTGGCCAGCAGGGTTAGAATGAGTTACCTGGCCAGCAGGGCTAGAATGAGTTACCTGGCCAGCAGGGCTAGAATGAGTTACCACACCTGGCCAGTAGGGTTAGAATGAGTTACCACACCTGGCCAGTAGGGTTAGAATGAGTTACCTGGCCAGCAGGACTAGAATGAGTTACCTGGCCAGTAGGGCTAGAATGAGTTACCTGGCCAGTAGGGCTAGAATGAGTTACCTGGCCAGTAGGGTTAGAATGAGTTACCTGGCCAGTAGGGCTAGAATGAGTTACCTGGCCAGTAGGGCTAGAATGAGTTACCTGGCCAGTAGGGCTAGAATGAGTTACCTGGCCAGTAGGGCTAGAATGAGTTACCTGGTCAGTAGGGCTAGAATGAGTTACCTGGCCAGTAGGGCTAGAATGAGTTACCTGGCCAGTAGGGCTAGAATGAGTTACCTGGCCAGTAGGGCTAGAATGAGTTACCTGGCCAGCAGGGTTAGAATGAGTTACCTGGCCAGCAGGGCTAGAATGAGTTACCTGGCCAGCAGGGCTAGAATGAGTTACCTGGCCAGCAGGGTTAGAATGAGTTACCTGGCCAGCAGGGTTAGAATGAGTTACCTGGCCAGCAGGGTTAGAATGAGTTACCTGGCCAGCAGGGTTAGAATGAGTTACCTGGCCAGCAGGGTTAGAATGAGTTACCTGGCCAGTAGGGTTAGAATGAGTTACCTGGCCAGTAGGGCTAGAATGAGTTACCTGGCCAGTAGGGCTAGAATGAGTTACCTGGCCAGCAGGGCTAGAATGAGTTACCTGGCCAGCAGGGCTAGAATGAGTTACCTGGCCAGCAGGGTTAGAATGAGTTACCACACCTGGCCAGCAGGGTTAGAATGAGTTACCACACCTGGCCAGTAGGGCTAGAATGAGTTACCTGGCCAGCAGGGTTAGAATGAGTTACCTGGCCAGCAGGGCTAGAATGAGTTACCACACCTGGCCAGCAGGGTTAGAATGAGTTACCACACCTGGCCAGCAGGGTTAGAATGAGTTACCACACCTGGCCAGCAGGGTTAGAATGAGTTACCACACCTGGCCAGCAGGGTTAGAATGAGTTACCACACCTGGCCAGCAGGGTTAGAATGAGTTACCTGGCCAGCAGGGCTAGAATGAGTTACCACACCTGGCCAGCAGGGTTAGAATGAGTTACCACACCTGGCTAGCAGGGTTAGAATGAGTTACCACACCTGGCCAGCAGGGTTAGAATGAGTTACCACACCTGGCCAGCAGGTTTAGAATGAGTTACCTGGCCAGCAGGGCTAGAATGAGTTACCCCACCTGGCCAGTAGGGCTAGAATGAGTTACCTGGCCAGTAGGGTTAGAATGAGTTACCTGGCCAGTAGGGTTAGAATGAGTTACCTGGCCAGCAGGGCTAGAATGAGTTACCTGGCCAGCAGGGCTAGAATGAGTTACCTGGCCAGCAGGGTTAGAATGAGTTACCTGGCCAGCAGGGCTAGAATGAGTTACCTGGCCAGCAGGGTTAGAATGAGTTACCTGGCCAGCAGGGCTAGAATGAGTTACCTGGCCAGCAGGGTTAGAATGAGTTACCTGGCCAGCAGGGTTAGAATGAGTTACCTGGCCAGCGGGGTTAGAATGAGTTACCTGGCCAGCGGGGTTAGAATGAGTTACCTGGCCAGCGGGGCTAGAATGAGTTACCTGGCCAGCGGGGCTAGAATGAGTTACCTGGCCAGCGGGGCTAGAATGAGTTACCTGGCCAGCGGGGCTAGAATGAGTTACCTGGCCAGCGGGGCTAGAATGAGTTACCTGGCCAGCGGGGCTAGAATGAGTTACCTGGCCAGTGGGGCTAGAATGAGTTACCTGGCCAGTAGGGTTAGAATGAGTTACCTGGCCAGCAGGGTTAGAATGAGTTACCTGGCCAGCAGGGTTAGAATGAGTTACCTGGCCAGCAGGGCTAGAATGAGTTACCTGGCCAGTAGGGCTAGAATGAGTAACCTGGCCAGTAGGGCTAGAATGAGTTACCTGGCCAGCAGGGTTAGAATGAGTTACCTGGCCAGTAGGGCTAGAATGAGTTACCTGGCCAGCAGGGTTAGAATGAGTTACCTGGCCAGCAGGGTTAGAATGAGTTACCTGGCCAGCAGGGCTAGAATGAGTTACCTGGCCAGTAGGGTTAGAATGAGTTACCTGGCCAGCAGGGCTAGAATGAGTTACCACACCTGGCCAGCAGGGTTAGAATGAGTTACCACACCTGGCCAGCAGGGTTAGAATGAGTTACCACACCTGGCCAGCAGGGTTAGAATGAGTTACCTGGCCAGCAGGGCTAGAATGAGTTACCTGGCCAGTAGGGTTAGAATGAGTTACCTGGCCAGCAGGGCTAGAATGAGTTACCACACCTGGCCAGCAGGGTTAGAATGAGTTACCACACCTGGCCAGCAGGGTTAGAATGAGTTACCACACCTGGCCAGCAGGGTTAGAATGAGTTACCACACCTGGCCAGCAGGGTTAGAATGAGTTACCTGGCCAGCAGGGCTAGAATGAGTTACCACACCTGGCCAGCAGGTTTAGAATGAGTTACCACACCTGGCCAGCAGGGCTAGAATGAGTTACCACACCTGGCCGCAGGGCTAGAATGAGTTACCTGGCCAGCAGGGTTAGAAGGAGTTACCTGGCCAGCAGGGTTAGAATGAGTTACCTGGCCAGCAGGGCTAGAATGAGTTACCACACCTGGCCAGCAGGGCTAGAATGAGTTACCTGGCCAGCAGGGCTAGAATGAGTTACCACACCTGGCCAGCAGGGCTAGAATGAGTTACCTGGCCAGCAGGGTTAGAATGAGTTACCACACCTGGCCAGCAGGGCTAGAATGAGTTACCTGGCCAGTAGGGTTAGAATGAGTTACCACACCTGGCCAGCAGGGCTAGAATGAGTTACCTGGCCAGTAGGGTTAGAATGAGTTACCTGGCCAGCAGGGCTAGAATGAGTTACCTGGCCAGCAGGGTTAGAATGAGTTACCTGGCCAGCAGGGTTAGAATGAGTTACCTGGCCAGCAGGGCTAGAATGAGTTACCTGGCCAGCAGGGTTAGAATGAGTTACCTGGCCAGCAGGGTTAGAATGAGTTACCTGGCCAGTAGGGTTAGAATGAGTTACCTGGCCAGCGGGGCTAGAATGAGTTACCTGGCCAGCGGGGCTAGAATGAGTTACCTGGCCAGCGGGGCTAGAATGAGTTACCTGGCCAGCGGGGCTAGAATGAGTTACCTGGCCAGCGGGGCTAGAATGAGTTACCTGGCCAGCGGGGTTAGAATGAGTTACCTGGCCAGCGGGGCTAGAATGAGTTACCTGGCCAGCGGGGCTAGAATGAGTTACCTGGCCAGCGGGGTTAGAATGAGTTACCTGGCCAGCGGGGCTAGAATGAGTAACCTGGCCAGCGGGGCTAGAATGAGTTACCTGGCCAGCGGGGCTAGAATTAGTTACCTGGCCAGCGGGGCTAGAATGAGTTACCTGGCCAGCGGGGCTAGAATTAGTTACCTGGCCAGCGGGGTTAGAATGAGTTACCTGGCCAGTAGGGCTAGAATGAGTAACCTGGCCAGTAGGGTTAGAATGAGTTACCTGGCCAGCAGGGTTAGAATGAGTTACCTGGCCAGCAGGGCTAGAATGAGTTACCTGGCCAGTAGGGTTAGAATGAGTTACCTGGCCAGCGGGGCTAGAATGAGTTACCTGGCCAGCGGGGCTAGAATGAGTTACCTGGCCAGTGGGGTTAGAATGAGTTACCTGGCCAGCGGGGCTAGAATGAGTTACCTGGCCAGTAGGGTTAGAATGAGTTACCACACCTGGCCAGTAGGGCTAGAATGAGTTACCTGGCCAGTAGGGTTAGAATGAGTTACCTGGCCAGCAGGGTTAGAATGAGTTACCTGGCCAGCAGGGCTAGAATGAGTTACCTGGCCAGTAGGGTTAGAATGAGTTACCTGGCCAGCGGGGCTAGAATGAGTTACCTGGCCAGCGGGGCTAGAATGAGTTACCTGGCCAGCGGGGCTAGAATGAGTTACCTGGCCAGCGGGGCTAGAATGAGTTACCTGGCCAGTAGGGTTAGAATGAGTTACCTGGCCAGCAGGGTTAGAATGAGTTACCTGGCCAGCAGGGCTAGAATGAGTTACCTGGCCAGTAGGGTTAGAATGAGTTACCTGGCCAGCAGGGCTAGAATGAGTTACCTGGCCAGCAGGGCTAGAATGAGTTACCTGGCCAGCAGGGTTAGAATGAGTTACCTGGCCAGCGGGGCTAGAATGAGTTACCTGGCCAGCGGGGCTAGAATGAGTTACCTGGCCAGCGGGGCTAGAATGAGTTACCTGGCCAGCGGGGCTAGAATGAGTTACCTGGCCAGCGGGGCTAGAATGAGTTACCTGGCCAGCGGGGCTAGAATGAGTTACCTGGCCAGCGGGGCTAGAATGAGTTACCTGGCCAGTAGGGTTAGAATGAGTTACCTGGCCAGCAGGGCTAGAATGAGTTACCTGGCCAGCAGGGTTAGAATGAGTTACCTGGCCAGCAGGGTTAGAATGAGTTACCTGGCCAGCGGGGCTAGAATGAGTTACCTGGCCAGTAGGGCTAGAATGAGTTACCTGGCCAGTAGGGCTAGAATGAGTTACCACACCTGGCCAGCAGGGCTAGAATTAGTTACCTGGCCAGCAGGACTAGAATGAGTTACCACACCTATTTAATCGTCTCAGATCCAGAGTGAATAGGGTCTGAGGTTCAGTGAGTAATATTGTTGTTGTGATGTAATTTCCTGTCTTCGCCCCACCTCATAGTCTTAACGTAGTGGTTCTTATCTTAGCAGGTAACAATTATCTCCTCTGGACCAATCAGAACAGCTTCCCATATTCTGTCATCATATTGTGTCCTTATTTAACTGGCTGTTGTGTTTAGGATAGTCATTTAGGAGGGAGTTAGTCTGTAATTTCCCCCTTTCACACTGTCGTACCGACCCGTACTGGGCCGGCCTGGTTACGCGTCCCACATCGTTTCAAAAACCATGCTGGAAAGAATAATGTGAAGAGAAACAGAACAAATCCAATCCAGCGTAGTATTGTTCTGGTTGGTACTATAGTCTGAAAAAGGTATGTTATTGCTGTGATGTCATTTCCTGTCCTCCTCCCCCCCCCCCCCCAGGTGTGTGTTCCTGCCTGACAACGGGGCGTTTTTCGTGAACTATGTCATCGCGTCAGCGTTCATCGGTAACGCCATGGATCTGCTGAGGATCCCTGGTCTGCTCATGTATATGACCCGGCTGTGTCTGGCTCGCTCTGCTGCCGAGAGACGCAACGTCAAGAAGGTGAGTAGAGGAGCGCCACCTGGTGGTCAGGAAGACTTCAGTTATTCCATCTCGTAAACTACATCACTTACTAGGATGGAAAATAGTTATATCAAAGATGATCTATGGACTGACGAGATAGTCGACTGACCGCTCTAACAATGGGAATAAATGTCCGACATAAAACACCGAATATTTTTTGGTCAAAGTTGCCAGAATGCCACATTCGTCCACTTAAATCAGTACATTCGTAACAACCTAAACATCACACAAGTTCTATTCGATCAAATAAGCCTCACGTTGCAAATTACTAATTACATTTTATGTTGACCAAATACGACACTCAATGACCCCCATACATAAAATCCCCACTTCCACTGGTTAACGCTGTATTTTCATGTGGACAGATTTTGGAGTGGAGTCAATTCTCTCACTTCGCCTCTTCCTCTCTGGTTATATGTTACTGCAGTGTTCCCCCAACCCTGGTCCTCCAGGATGTACTGTTGGGTCTACTGGAGAACCAGGGTTGGGAAAACACTGTGCTACTGACTGGGTCAGGGTCAAATACATTTAAAACCAGTCAATTCAGGAAGTAAACTGAAATTTCAATGAGGAGAGCAATGAGAAAATTGACATTTTCAATTTACTTCCTGAATTGACTGTGTTGAAGTGGAATGAACCCCAACCCTGACCAAGCTATGCTTTTGTTGAACTTAAGCTTCCCTAAGGACATATAATAATATCCTCCTGTTAATGTGTGTATCTCTGCATCATCAAGCATGAGTTCCAGTTCTAGAACTCTATTTCTATGCTCTGCAGCACCAAGTCTTTGAGTTCCAGTTCTATAACTCAGTTCTATAACTCCAGTTCTATAACTCCAGTTCTATAACTCTATTTCTATGCTTTGCAGCACCAGGTGTATGAGTTCTAGTTCTATAACTCTAGTTTCTATAACTCTATTTCTATGCTCTGCAGCACCAAGTCTTTGAGTTCCAGTTCTATAACTCTATTTCTATAACTCTAGTTTGTATAACTCAGTTCTATAACTCAGTAATATAACTCCAGTTCTATAACTCTATTTCTATGCTCTGCAGCACCAGGCGTATGAGTTCCAGTTCGGGGCGGCCTATGCCTGGATGATGTGTGTCTTCACTGTGGTCATGACATACAGCATCACCTGTCCAATCATCGTCCCCTTCGGTGAGCTGAGATCCACTGTTACTAACTGGCCACTGGGCACAGAGGGGTTAAAATCACCGTGGAAAATATAATGGATTTGCACAAAGTCATCAACTATTGTTTTGAAGGTGAAATTTCAACCACAGGATTATGGTAATCAATTTTCAACATAGACAAACCTTGTATAAAATATGTTGAATTTATACCTTTGAAACAATGTCAGATCTTCAACATAATATCCACTATAAGAAAAAATAAAAACTCTAGGCTGTTACCAATGTGCTATGTTGAGAATAATTATTGAGGAGTCTCCACTTAACAGATTCACTGTTGCTATCAAAGTCATTCCAAAGGGTAGGTTCAACAGAGCAACTGAAATATAACCATACTTTATAAATTATATCATCAATAATGCTATTTAGGCCTATACAGCGTTTAGGGAGTCATAAACAGCTGTTGTTAAAATTGGACCCAAGATTGATCTGAAATACACGAAACATAAAGAATATGACTCAATCAAATCAAACTGGATTCAAACTGGATTCAAACTGGATTTAAACTGGATTTAAACTGGATTCAAACTGGATTCAAACTGGATTTAAACTGGATTCAAACTGGATTCAAACTGGATGTAAAGTTTGATTGAATTGAGTCCTATTCTTTAACTTGAAATGGAGATGTGGATCCAACATATCAATTATTAATTTGTAGACAAACTGGAATCAAACAGGTTTCAAACTGGATTCAACCTAGAATTGAAGCCAGACTACGTGATACAGATGGAATTATCCAAACAGTAGATGGATCTCCTTTAAATGTTGATGTTTGGTTGCGTTGTCAATCGAACACAATTCAATAAAATTATTTATCACCTGACTGGAGTAGGTTATTTATCACCTGACTAGTAGGTTATTTATCACCTGACTAGTAGGTTATTTACCACCTGACTAGTAGGTTATTTATCACCTGACTAGTAGGTTATTTATCACCTGACTAGTAGGTTATTTATCACCTGACTAGTAGGTTATTTATCACCTGGCTGGAGTAGGTTATTTATCACCTGACTAGTAGGTTATTTATCACCTGACTAGTAGGTTATTTACCACCTGACTAGTAGGTTATTTATCACCTGGCTGGAGTAGGTTATTTACCACCTGACTAGTAGGTTATTTATCACCTGACTAGTAGGTTATTTACCACCTGACTAGTAGGTTATTTATCACCTGGCTGGAGTAGGTTATTTATCACCTGACTAGTAGGTTATTTATCACCTGGCTGGAGTAGGTTATTTATCACCTGACTAGTAGGTTATTTATCACCTGGCTAGTAGGTTATTTATCACCTGACTAGTAGGTTATTTATCACCTGACTAGTAGGTTATTTACCACCTGGCTGGTAGGTTATTTACCACCTGGCTAGTAGGTTATTTACCACCTGGCTAGTAGGTTATTTATCACCTGACTAGTAGGTTATTTATCACCTGACTAGTAGGTTATTTACCACCTGACTAGTAGGTTATTTACCACCTGGCTGGTAGGTTATTTACCACCTGGCTGGAGTAGGTTATTTATCACCTGACTAGTAGGTTTTTATCACCTGACTAGTAGGTTATTTACCACCTGACTAGTAGGTTATTTACCACCTGACTAGTAGGTTATTTACCACCTGACTAGTAGGTTATTTACCACCTGACTAGTAGGTTATTTACCACATGACTAGTAGGTTATTTACCACCTGACTAGTAGGTTATTTACCACCTGACTAGTAGGTTATTTACCACCTGACTAGTAGGTTATTTACCACATGACTAGTAGGTTATTTACCACCTGACTAGTAGGTTATTTACCACATGACTAGTAGGTTATTTACCACCTGACTAGTAGGTTATTTACCACCTGACTAGTAGGTTATTTATCACATGACTAGTAGGTTATTTACCACCTGACAGAATAACTATGAGAAAGTAACAATGATTAGTGAATGTTTGACAGTCAATATTCCCGGGACACATTCCATTTCTAAAATGAAGAGGGGAGGGGACCCCTGTAGTGGGGCTTATGGACAATCTAGTTTTTTGGCCCACTGACTGGTTCTGCCCCTCCCTCCCTCCCTCCCTCCCTCCCTCCCTCCCTCCCTCCCTCCCTCCCTCCCTCCCTCCCTCCCTCCCTCCAGGTCTGATGTACATGCTGTTGAAGCACCTGGCAGATCGCTACAACATGTACTATGCCTACCTTCCCTCCAAGCTGGACAAGAAGATCCACTCTGGGGCCGTGAACCAGGTGGTGGCAGCACCCATCCTCTGTCTCTTCTGGCTCCTGTTCTTCTCCACTCTCCGCACAGGTACGAGGTCGCCACCTAGTGGCTGTTCTGGGCCATAACAGCCTGTCTCATATACAGTACCTTCAAAAAGTGTTCAACACCTCTTGACTTTTTCCAACATTTTATTGTTACAGCCTGAATTTAAAAAATGGATCAAATTTAGATTCTTTTTTTGTTGTCGCTGGCTTACATACAATACCCCATAATGTCAAAGTAGAATTATGTTTTTATTTTTTACAAATGAATTAAACATTAAAATCTGAAATCTCTTCTGTTAGCAACAAGGCACTAAAGTAATACTGCAAAAAACAAAAATGGACAAACCAGTTAACCCTTTGCCCTGAATACTGTTTTGATTCGGGGTTAAACTTGGAACTTTGTTATACTCAGAAGTATATGAACTTTAGTTACAAAAGAGATGTAATGAAGCTTGGGAGGGTCTGAGTGCAAAGGAAAAACAATGGCACATTACAGTAATGATAAGGGGAGAAACCATATCACTTAGTTCCCTGCTTAGCAAGAATGTTGCGATGTTTAGCTATAAGGAGGAGACTCCACCCAAAGTGCGGTATGAATACCACCACAGGGGAAGCCATGTCTGTTTTCTGAATTACAGCTGTGTCGATCCTTTGGGAAGAATTCAACTTGGTTAAGCTTCTCTAGTGTCCGTGAGTTATTTACTCAAAATTAGAAACCTAACACTACAAAATGTTATGTTTTGGGGCAAATCCAATACAACACATTGCTGAGTACCACTCTCCATATTTTCATGCATACTGAGCATTCAGAAAGTATTCAAACCCTTTCCCATTTTCCACATTATGTTACGTTACAGCCTTATTCTAAAATTGATTAAATTACTTTTTTCCCCTCATCAGTCTACACAGAATACCCCATAATGACAAGGCAAAAACAGGTTTTCAGACATTTTTGCAAATGTGTGTAGTCGACAGTGCATGTCAGAGAAAAAAACCAAGCCATTAGGTTGAAGGAATTATCCGTAGAGCTCCAAGACAGGATTGTGTCGAGTCACAGATCTGGGGAAGGGTACCAAAACATTTCTGCAGCATTGAAGGTCCCCAAGAACACAGTGGCCTCCATCATTCTTAAGTGGAAGAAGTTTGGAACCACCAAGACTCTTCCTAGAGCTGGCCGCCCGGCCAAACTGAGCAATCGGGGGAGAAGGGCCTTGGTCAGGGAGGTGACCAGGAACCCAATGGTCACTATGACAGAGCTCTATAATTCCTCTGTGGAGATGGGAGAACCTTCCAGAAGGACAACAATCTCTGCAGCACTCCACCAATCAGGCCTTTATGGTAGAGTGGCCAGACGGAAGCCGCTCCTCAGTAAAAGGCACATGACAGCCTGTTTGGAGTTTACCAAAAGGCACATAAAGACTCTGACCATGAAAAACAGGATTCTTTGGTCTGATGAAACCAAGGTTGAACTCTTTGGCCTGAATGCCAAGCGTCACGTCTGGAGGAAACCTGGCACCATCCTTACGGTGAAGCATGGTGGTGGCAGCATCTTGCTGTGGGGATGTTTTTCAGCAGCAGGGACTGGGAGACTAGTCAGGATCGAGGCAAAGATGAACAGAGCAAAGTACAGAGAGATCCTTGATGAAAACCTGCTCCAGAGCGCTCAGGACCTCAGACTTGGCCGAAGGTTCACCTTCCAACAGGACAACGACCCTAAGCA
>NC_138318.1:41027500-41055000 GCF_965601325.2 Salmo salar | reverse complement strand
TAAACCTCTCCTTCCAGTAAGTCAGCAGTATGTACCAGTAAACCTCTCCCTCCAATAAGTCAGCAGTTAGTACCAGTAAACCTCTCCTTCCAGTAAGTACCAGTAAACCTCTCCTTCCAGTAAGTACCGGTAAACCTCTCCCTCCAATAAGTCAGCAGTAAGTACCAGTAAACCTCTCCCTCCAATAAGTCAGCAGTAAGTACCAGTAAACCTCTCCCTCCAGTAAGTCAGCAGTAAGTACCAGTAAACCTCTCCCTCCAATAAGTCAGCAGTAAGTACCAGTAAACCTCTCCCTCCAATAAGTCAGCAGTAAGTACCAGTAAACCTCTCCCTCCAATAACTCAGCAGTAAGTACCAGTAAACCTCTCCCTCCAGTAAGTCAGCAGTAAGTACCAGTAAACCTCTCCCTCCAATAAGTCAGCAGTAAGTACCAGTAAACCTCTCCCTCCAATAAGTCAGCAGTAAGTACCAGTAAACCTCTCCCTCCAATAAGTCAGCAGTAAGTACCAGTAAACCTCTCCCTCCAGTAAGTCAGCAGTAAGTACCAGTAAACCTCTCCCTCCAATAAGTCAGCAGTAAGTACCAGTAAACCTCTCCCTCCAATAAGTCAGCAGTAAGTACCAGTAAATCTCTCCCTCCAATAAGTCAGCAGTAAGTACCAGTAAACCTCTCCCTCCAGTAAGTCAGCAGTAAGTACCAGTAAACCTCTCCCTCCAATAAGTCAGCAGTATGTACCAGTAAACCTCTCCCTCCAATAAGTCAGCAGTAAGTACCCGTAAACCTCTCCCTCCAATAAGTCAGCAGTAAGTACCAGTAAACCTCTCCCTCCAGTAAGTCAGCAGTAAGTACCAGTAAACCTCTCCCTCCAATAAGTCAGCAGTAAGTACCAGTAAACCTCTCCCTCCAATAAGTCAGCAGTAAGTACCAGTAAATCTCTCCCTCCAATAAGTCAGCAGTAAGTACCAGTAAACCTCTCCCTCCAGTAAGTCAGCAGTAAGTACCAGTAAACCTCTCCCTCCAGTAAGTCAGCAGTAAGTACCAGTAAACCTCTCCCTCCAATAAGTCAGCAGTAAGTACCAGTAAACCTCTCCCTCCAATAAGTCAGCAGTTAGTACCAGTAAACCTCTCCCTCCAGTAAGTCAGCAGTAAGTACCAGTAAACCTCTCCCTCCAATAAGTCAGCAGTAAGTACCAGTAAACCTCTCCCTCCAGTAAGTCAGCAGTAAGTACCAGTAAACCTCTCCCTCCAATAAGTCAGCAGTAAGTACCAGTAAACCTCTCCTCCAGTAAGTCAGCAGTAAGTACCAGTAAACCTCTCCCTCCAATAAGTCAGCAGTAAGTACCAGTAAACTTCTCCCTCCAGTAAGTCAGCAGTAAGTACCAGTAAACTGTTTGTATATTATGATGACATTTTGTGACGTTTTTAATTCTTTTTGGACTTCAGTTGATGGTCTTTTCGGGCACACAATATTTTTTTCTGGAGGCAAACTGAAGTTCGGAGCCTAAGTCCATGTCCCTTCGTCGGTGATTGGTCAACAGTAGGGATACTTCAATAAAGTCTTTGTTATCATTCAACGAGTGACGACTCGTTTTCATGCACATTTTTTCGTTGCAAAATACTGCACCAAACATCTTAGTTAGATGTAAAATTAGTTAGATGTAAAATTGCGCGGCTCTCTTTGGCAACAACTTTCAAGTTAATGACAGTTATATTAGAAAAACGCTATTTTTAAAGAGTTTCTAGAATGTTTGCTATTTCTATATCAGACACTAACCTGTTTTCTTCTCCATTCTTCCTTTTCTTTTCCTCCCTCATGTCGTCCCTCTCTCCTCTCTTCTTTCTCGTCAACAGCAGATGTACATTGCCTCGGTGCTCCAGGATCCCAGCTTAGACGAGCTGGGTTCGGCTGGCAGCGGGGTCAGCGAAGGCTCGCAGGACGAGGAGATCATCCAAGTGGGGAACAGCCTCAATGAGGCCGACTTCCAGGTAGCCTAGTGGTTTAAGAAGCGAGCCAGCAACTGGAGGGTTGCTGGTTAGAATCCCAGCTCTGACTGGGAAAAATCTTGGTGCGTAGTGAGCCAGAGCGTGATTTGTATTATAGATGCAGTTGTGCTCTTAAGTGCTGCAGCTTCTAACTCCTTGGTGTGTGTGTGTGTGTGTGTGTGTGTGTGTGTGTGTGTGTGTGTGTGTGTGTGTGTGTGTGTGTGTGTGTGTGTGTGTGTGTGTGTGTGTGTGTGTGTGTGTCCTCGAGCATAAACAGTTCTCTCCAAGTGAATGGACAGTAAAGTATTCTGCTCCCTTTTTCCTTCCAGAGTGGCGAGGACAGTCTTCTCGCTAACGAGGTGCGGCACTGACGTGAGGGGATGCCGGAGACAGTTGTCGGGATGGAGACAGAGGATGGGGAGAGAGAAGAAGAGACTCGGGTGTAATGTGACTGACGGCATGGATACACTGATCTAGTGAATGAAGCTACGGAGCTGAAACGGACTGACAGACAGCTCTATCAGACACGAAGAGACCACTAAAACCTTAAACACCTTGAGTCAAGAGAGAGACGGACTATTTCTCTGTCTACACTAACGAACACAGCAACAAAAATACCTTTCTCATGCCTTTCACTCCTCTTCAGCTTAGGCCATGGACAACAGTTCTCCAGCATATCATTTCCCCCCAGAGATTACACTAACACCAAAATGCAAAGGAGCAGAGAGAGAGAGAGAGAGAGAGAGAGAGAGAGAGAGAGAGAGAGAGAGAGAGAGAGAGAGAGAGAGAGAGAGAGAGAGAGAGAGAGAGAGAGAGAGAGAGAGAGAGAGAGAGAGAGAGAGAGAGAGAGAGAGAGAGAGAGAGAGAGAGAGAGAGAGAGAGAGAGAGAGAGAGAGAGAGAGAGAGAGAGAGAGAGAGAGAGAGAGAGAGAGAGAGAGAGAGAGAGAGAGAGAGAGAGAGAGAAAGAGCGATGGACTACTGTCTACATTAACTAACAAAGGAAGACTACTTAGTAAAGAACTCAACAACTGCTTCACTAGGATTCTCTTGCTAGGATGCTACTCTGACACTCAGACTCCTGTAAAACACTGGGGCTAGGACTCTACTGTAGGACTCTACTGTAGGACTCTAGTCTGGCGTAAGACTCTACTGTAGGACTCTACTGTAGGACTCTAGTCTGGCGCTAGGACTCTACTGTAGGACTCTACTGTAGGACTCTACTGTAGGACTCTAGTCTGGCGCTAAGACTCTACTGTAGGACTCTACTGTAGGACTCTACTGTAGGACTCTACTGTAGGACTCTAGTCTGGCGCTAAGACTCTACTGTAGGACTCTACTGTAGACTGTGCTGTAGGACTCTACTGTAGGACTCTAGTCTGGCGCTAGGACTCTACTGTAGGACTCTACTGTAGGACTCTAGTCTGGCGCTAGGACTCTACTGTAGGGACGCTAGTCTGGCGCTAGGACTCTACTGTAGGACTCTAGTCTGGTGCTAGGACTCTAGTGTAGGACTCTACTGTAGGACTCTACTGTAGGACTCTACTGTAGGACTCTAGTCTGGCGCTAGGACTCTACTGTAGGACTCTAGTCTGGCTCTAGGACTCTACTGTAGGACTCTAGTCTGGCGCTAGGACTCTACTGTAGGACTCTAGTGTAGGACTCGACTGTAGGACTCTACTGTAGGACTCTAGTCTGGCGCTAGGACTCTACTGTAGGACTCTACTGTAGGACTTTACTGTAGGACTCTAGTCTGGCGCTAGGACTCTACTGTAGGACTCTAGTCTGGCGCTAGGACTCTACTGTAGGACTCTACTGTAGGACTCTACTGTAGGACTCTACTGTAGGACTCTACTCTGGCGCTAGGACTCTACTGTAGGACTCTACTGTAGGACTCTACTGTAGGACTCTACTGTAGGACTCTACTGTAGGACTCTACTGTAGGACTCTAGTCTGGCGCTAGGACTCTACTGTAGGACTCTAGTCTGGCGCTAGGACTCTACTCTCTCCGATATCTTCATGACGAATCTATCTTTTCTGATGGCAAAGTAAAGCAGGGACACTTAGCAGTAGTTATCTCCTTCCAACTGTTGATCTAGGAGCTGCCACTGAACTGAGCCTCGGGACTGTGAAGTGAGAACAGCCACCCGCTAAGAAAAACTGCACTGGGAGCCCCGCAAACACACTCGCAACTGAGATGGGAAGAAGATTCTTGCACTTGAAAGAGAATGATAGGTGTGTGTCTGTGCCCTACACTGGCTTGGCTTAGTTGGGGTGATGTGGCTGTGGCTCGCATGTCTTTTCCTCCTCACAGAACCATGAGTGGTGGTTTGCTAGAGGTCTAGAATGGCCGCTCTGGCGTGCCTCGGACTTCACAGGGGTTGGAGGGATCTTCATTTCCCCTAATCCTTTGCCTGTTCTGCATTGCATCCTCAATAGTCTCTGCACGAGAGGCTGCTTCACAACAAGCGGCTTTAAATGAGAAGACGGCGATGAAATGTCTGTCAGCGTCACAATGTTAAGCCTGCTCTGGTCTCTCTCCTACTCTGTCCCGACCGTCTCCGGGTGGTTCCGGGTGGTTCCGGGTGGTTCCAGCCCTGTGTAAAAAAAAAAAAAAAAAGGAAGGTGGTCGCTATGACGACGACCTCTGTAACAAACTGAACTAACACTCCCCTCACTGCTGTTTACTTTTTATGTTTAGCTTTTTCAATGTTGGTCAGCAACAAAAAAACTCGGGATTTGTAAAATAGTGTCTTTTATTTTTAATTGTATTTATTTTTTTAGGCATGGTTATTTTAAGTTGGTCTGAGAACTTTAATTACTTAACTACTGTTTCGCCATTTAAAAATGACGTGAATGGATCATGTAACATGGATACTGTACCTCGTAAACAACACAGTTACTCTGTCTTCTGGCCGGTTCTGCCCAGAGAAGTGGGACTGCGGCTCCAGACTGAGCCCTAATGGAGCCCTAACATAACTGAAGGTAGAAGACAGTCTAGAGCCCCTAGAGGATAGGAGGATGCCCCCAGGAAGCACATATGAAGTGGATATGACAGCCCACCCTGTACCTTGTTTTGTGTCCCACAACTATGGTTGCAAAATTCACAAAATTGTCCCAGAGTTCCCAGGGTTTTCACATCTTGGTTAGAAGTTTCTTGGATTTCTGGAAAAACCCGAGGAACTTTGTGAAAGTTTCCGTAATTTTGCTACCTCAGCCATTCCTCCTCTCCCAGCCAGGATTATGTGGGACAATGTTCCTATGTAGAGGGAGGACTCGACCCTTGAACTCTTGGGTCTGTGACCTGTGTACATGTAGTTCCCCCTGTTAATAGGGGTGGCGTTCAGTAGGGGCCCAACGTTGGTGAACGTTCAGATATATGTCATGTAGAACAAAATATGCCTCTGAAATGTAGAAATAAGGAATCATGGCAACTCTATTCATGGCATTTCTATGTGCAACGTTCCACAACGTTTGCCTACTGAATGTGACCCCTGGCCCTTGCTCTGACTGGCTCGTCTCTGTGTTCTATCTATCTCATCCAACTGCTCTCATATCATACAAGGTCCTATACAAGACAAGCCTCTTTATTTTGGTGTTTACGTCACTGTACTAAAGATTGTCTGTTGGTTTGAACATTTTTTTTTTTTTTTGTGGGGGAGAAAAACTGGATAAGAAATAATGAGATTGTAGAGGATAGTCTACGAGTTACCGAGTTCTGCCGACTCTAGATGGGCTCTGATTGGTTTAAGGATGCCTAGCGTCATCCAATGACAACAGCGAGATACTCTTATCACGTAGTGGTCTATATTGTAAAAAATTAAAGTAAAAAATCATCATTGATTATTGATAGAAATGGCATTATACAGCTACAGTGCTGTATTGTGCGTGGTGGGTTAATATGTTCACATGTAAAACGTTTTATAGCAAACATCACAGCTCAGTCAGGACAGAACAGACAGGTGCAATGTGGGACGCAGACAAATGAGTCTTAAATGCAGGAAGATGTGATCAACGGTTTTTAGATGTTGGTATTTTTTTATGTTGTTTCACTTGAACATCCTGGCATACTATCCGATTTTTATCGGTGAAAAACTAAAATGGATGACACCAACTGCATTGTTTTTTTATTTGTCCTTCTCTGACCTTTTTCTTTCAGGTAATTCTGTCGCCGTAATCATGATGTCAATGTTCTCTCTTCAAGTCGTTACAATATTCCACCGACAGAACCAATGATCAGCTTAGTTTTCCTTCCGAAGTGAGGCCTTCTGGCCGAACAGATCTGGTTTAACCTCGGAGGGGGGTCTATTACAAAGCAGAATCAATGACTTAAACAACTATTAGATATAATAATGATTTGATTTTTCTGGGTAATTTTAAAGAAAGATAAACTCAGATGTCCGTTTTTGGTTGTTGAATCAACTAGACCATTTCCCATTTCAAGCTCATCTTTCTAAAACGATAAACAGTTATTTCAGAATATTTAGGCAAGTTCGCTGGCTTAACTCATTGATCTTGCTTTTGTGGTATACCCTTCTGAGCATTGTCTGGTTTAGCCAGGCTATGTGCATATATCTCCTATATACTGTCATTTTAGAGACATTTCACTTGTCCTGTTCAAAAGTCTTGGTTCCACATAGTGGAAACGCTTCAATAAATATGAAACAAATGTCCCTTTTGAAATGTTTTTGTAGCACTAATTTGTGCAGCCAGTCAGTCAGTCAGTGGGCTGAACCATATGCTGAGCAGCTTTCCTATTATATGCATAAACCAAGTAACAAATCTAGTGTCTAGTACACATGTAATGTACTCTGTAGTACTTCTATATAACTAGTCCAATGTAGTGTCTGATTCTGTGCAGTAAAATGATGCACTCAGGATTTATCATACGTGTTATTTTGTTAAGGTGTAACGTTTGTATCAGTTGGTGTCTGAGAATATTATCATATAAACTCAGCAAAAAAAAAGAAATTAAGAAACTTCCCTTTTTCAGGACGCTGTCTTTCAAAGATAATTCATAAAAAATCCTAATAACTTCACAGATATTCATTGTAAAGGGTTTAAACACCGTTTCCCCATGCTTGTTCAATGAACCATAAACAATTCATGAACATGCACCTGTGGAACTGTCGTTAAGACACTAACAGCTTACAGACAGTAGGCAATTAAGGTCACAGTTATGAAAACTTAGGACACTAAAGAGGCCTTTCTACTGACTCTGAAAAACACCAAAAGAAAGATGCCCAGGGTCCCTGTTCATCTGCGTGAACGTGCCTTAGGCACGCTGCAAGGAGGCATGAGGACTGCAGATGTGGCCAGGGCAATAAATTGCAATGTCCGTACTGTGAGACGCCTAAGACAGCGCTACAGGGAGACAGGACGGACAGCTGATCGTCCTCACAGCGGCAGACCACGTGTAACAACACCTGCACAGGATCAGTACATCCGAACATCACACCTGCGGGACAGGTACAGGATGGCAACAACAACTGCCCGAGTTACACCAGGAACGCACAATCCCTCCATCAGTGCTCAGACTGTCCGCAATAGGCTGAGAGAGGCTGGACTGAGGGCTTGTAGGCCTGTTGTAAGGCAGGTCCTCACCAGACATCACTGGCAACAATGTCGCCTATGGGCACAAACCCACCGTCGCTGGACCAGACAGGACTGGCAAAAAGTGCTGCAAGACAGGAATGTCAGTGTTCTGCGAAGTGCCCGGATCTCAATCCCATTGAGCACGTCTGGGACCTGTTGGATCGGAGGGTGAGGGCTAGGGCCATTCCCCACAGATATGTCCGGGAACTTGCAGGTGCTTTGGTGGAAGAGTGGGGTAACATCTCACAGTAAGAACTGGCAAATCTGGTGTAGTCCATGAGGAGGAGATGCACTGCGGTACTTAATGCAGCTGGTGGCCACATCAGATACTGACTGTTACTTTAGATTTTGACCCCCCCCCCCCCTTTGTTCAGGAACACATTATTCAATTTCTGTTAGTCACATGTCTGTGGAACTTGTTCAGTTTATGTCTCAGTTGTTGAATCTTGTTCATACAAATATTTACACATGTTAAGTTTGCTGAAAATATACGCAGTTGACAGTGAGAGGACGTTTCTTTTTTTGCTGAGTTTATAAATGCTAAATGGAATATATTATATTTTACAGCCCTGTGACTACTAGAGCCCATGTGAAACACAATCACAGACATCCATATTGCAAATGCATCAAGTACAATAATTTACATTTACATTTTAGTAATTTAGCAGCCGCTCTTACCCAGAACGACTTTCCCGTAGTGAGTGCATACATTTTCAACGGCAGTTCCAATTATAACAGTCTATCGTATGAACATTTTATGACAGCGATACATAATGTGAAGGATCAGTTTTTTAAGCTGCTCAGGAAACCGTTGTGGGATATCCAGGTAACTGCCACGGTAAAGGAAACGCCAACATAAAGTGTCTTTTAATAGGGCGTTGGGTCACCACCAGACAGAACAGCTGCAATGCATCTTGGTATAGATCCTACAAGTGTCTGGAACTCTATTGGAGGGATGTGACACCGTTCTTCCACGAGAAAACGACACAATTTGGTGTTTTGTTGATGGCGGTGGAAAACACGCTGTGTCAGGCGCCGCTCCAGAATAAGTGTTCAATGGGGTTGAGATCTGGTGACTGAAGGCCATGGTATATTGGGGTTGAGATCTGGTGACTGAAGGCCATGGTATATTGTGGTTGAGATCTGGTGACTGAAGGCCATGGTATATTGTGTTGAGATCTGGTGACTGAAGGCCATGGTATATTGTGGTTGAGATCTGGTGACTGAAGGCCATGGTATATTGTGGTTGAGATCTGGTGACTGAAGGCCATGGTATATTGTAGTTGAGATCTGGTGACTGAAGGACATGGCATATTGTGGTTGAGATCTGGTGACTGAAGGCCATGGTATATTGTGGTTGAGATCTGGTGACTGAGAAGGCCATGGTATATTGTGGTTGAGATCTGGTGACTGAAGGCCATGGTATATTGTGGTTGAGATCTGGTGACTGAAGGACATGGTATATTGTGGTTGAGATCTGGTGACTGAAGGCCATGGTATATTGTGTTGAGATCTGGTGACTGAAGGCCATGGTATATTGTGGTTGAGATCTGGTGACTGAAGGACATGGTATATTGTGGTTTGAGTTCTGGTGACTGAAGGCCATGGTATATTGTTGGTTGAGATCCGGTGACTGAAGGCCATGGTATATTGTGGTTGAGATCTGGTGACTGAAGGCCATGGTATATTGTGGTTGAGATCTGGTGACTGAAGGCCATGGTATATTGTGTTGAGATCTGGTGACTGAAGGCCATGGCATATTGTGGTTGAGATCTGGTGACTGAAGGCCATGGTATATTGTGGTTGAGATCTGGTGACTGAGAAGGACATGGTATATTGTGGTTGAGATCTGGTGACTGAGAAGGCCATGGTATATTGTGGTTGAGATCTGGTGACTGAAGGCCATGGTATATTGTGGTTGAGATCTGGTGACTGAAGGCCATGGTATATTGTGGTTGAGATCTGGTGACTGAAGGACATGGTATATTGTGGTTGAGATCTGGTGACTGAAGGCCATGGTATATTGTGGTTGAGATCTGGTGACTGAAGGCCATGGTATATTGTGGTTGAGATCTGGTGACTGAAGGCCATGGTATATTGTGGTTGAGATCTGGTGACTGAAGGCCATGGTATATTGTGGTTGAGATCTGGTGACTGAAGGCCATGGTATATTGTGTTGAGATCTGGTGACTGAAGGCCATGGTATATTGTGGTTGAGATCTGGTGACTGAAGGCCATGGTATATTGTGGTTGAGATCTGGTGACTGAAGGCCATGGTATATTGTGGTTGAGATCTGGTGACTGAGAAGGCCATGGCATATTGTGGTTGAGATCTGGTGACTGAAGGCCATGGTATATTGTGTTGAGATCTGGTGACTGAAGGCCATGGTATATTGTGGTTGAGATCTGGTGACTGAAGGCCATGGTATATTGTGGTTGAGATCTGGTGACTGAAGGCCATGGTATATTGTGGTTGAGATCTGGTGACTGAAGGACATGGTATATTGTGTTGAGATCTGGTGACTGAAGGCCATGGTATATTGTGTTGAGATCTGGAGACTGAGAAGGCCATGGTATATTGTGGTTGAGATCTGGTGACTGAAGGCCATGGTATATTGTGTTGAGATCTGGTGACTGAAGGCCATGGTATATTGTGGTTGAGATCTGGTGACTGAAGGCCATGGTATATTGTGGTTGAGATCTGGTGACTGAAGGCCATGGTATATTGTGGTTGAGATCTGGTGACTGAAGGACATGGTATATTGTGGTTGAGATCTGGTGACTGAAGGCCATGGTATATTGTGGTTGAGATCTGGTGACTGAAGGCCATGGTATATTGTGGTTGAGATCTGGTGACTGAAGGCCATGGTATATTGTGGTTGAGATCTGGTGACTGAGAGGCCATGGTATATTGTGGTTGAGATCTGGTGACTGAAGGCCATGGTATATTGTGGTTGAGATCTGGTGACTGAAGGACATGGTATATTGTGGTTGAGATCTGGTGACTGAAGGCCATGGTATATTGTGGTTGAGATCTGGTGACTGAGAAGGACATGGTATATTGTGGTTGAGATCTGGTGACTGAGAAGGCCATGGTATATTGTGGTTGAGATCTGGTGACTGAAGGACATGGTATATTGTGGTTGAGATCTGGTGACTGACACGGCCATGGCATATGGTTTACATCGTTTTCATGCTCATCAAACCATTCAGTGACTACCCGTGCCCTGTGGATGGGGGGCATTGTCATCCTATGGGGGCATAGCCATGGTAACCAAGACAATGGACAAAATAACGGCCTGCATGATGGAATGTTAATTGCTTAATTAACTCAGGAACTTCACCTGCTTTCAGTATGCTTTGTATCCCTCATTTACTTGTTTTGCCAGTTACCTGTATATGCACTAATCTTTTTGGGGCTATTATAATTTCAACAATGATGAGCCTTGGTATTAATACACTGATAGACAGTGACTTTTTCCATATTTTGTTACGTTACAGCCTTAACCTAAAATGGATTAAATATATATATATTTTTTTAAATCAGCAATCTACACACAATACCACATAATGACAAAGCGAAAACAGGTTTTTAGACATTTTGGGAAATTTATAAAAATATAAAACAGAAATAATACCTTATTTACATAAGTATTCAGACCCTTTGCTATGAGACTTGAAATTGAGCTCAGGTGCATCCTGTTTCTATTGATCATCCTTGAGATGCTTCTACAACTCGGTTGGAGTCCACCTGTGATAAATTCAATTGATTGGATATGATTTGGAAAGGCACACACCTGTCTATATAATGTCCCACAGTTGACAGTGCATGTCAGAGCGTAAACCAAGCCATAAGGTCGAAGGAATTGTCCGTAGAGCTCCGAGACAGGATTGTGTCAAGGCACATATCTGGGGAAGGGTACCAATTTTTTTTTTTTCAGCATTGAAGTTCCCCGAGAACACAGTGGCCTCAGTCTTTCTTAAATTGAAGAAGTTTGGAACCACCAAGACTCTTCCTAGAGCTGGCCGCCCGGCCAAACTGAGCAATCTGGGGGAGAAGGGCCTTGGTCAGGGAGGTGACCAAGAACCTGATGGTCACTCTGACAGAGCTCCAGAGTTCCTCTGTGGACATCAGATAACCTTCCAGAAGGACAACCATCTCTGCAGCACTCCACCAATCAGGCCTTTATTGTAGAGTGGCCAGACGGAAGCCTCTCCTCAGTAAAATGCACATGCAGCCCGCTTGGAGTTTACCAAAAGTCACCTAAGACTCTGACCATGAAAAACAGGATTCTTTGGTCTGATGAAACCAAGGTTGAACTCTTTGGCCTGAATGCCAAGCGTCACGTCTGGAGGAAACCTGGCACCATCCTTACGGTGAAGCATGGTGGTGGCAGCATCTTGCTGTGGGGATGTTTTTCAGCAGCAGGGACTGGGAGACTAGTCAGGATCGATGGAAAGATGAACGGAGTAAAGTACAGAGAGATCCTTGATGAAAACCTGCTCCAGAGTGCTCAGGACCTCAGACTGGGGTGAAGGTTCACCTTCCAACAGGACAACGACCCTAAGCACACAGCCAAGACAACGCAGGAGTGGCTTCAGGACAAGTCTCTGAATGTCCTTGATTGGTCCAGCCAGAGCCCGGACTTGAACCCGATCGAACATCTCTGGAGAGACCTGAAAATAGCTGTGCAACGACGCTCCCCATCCAACCTGACAGAGCTTGAGAGGATCTGCAGAGAAGAATGGGAGAAACTCCCCAAATAAAGGTGTGCCAAGCTTGTAGCTTCATACCCAAGAAGACCTACCTGAATTTATCCAATAGAAACTCTCGTTTTGTTTGCAAAAACATATTTAAAAAATATTTTTCTACGGTGGACACTAATGAATACGACCCTGGGGATACTGAACTGTGGCCACCGCAACAATGTCATTGTTAGATTCTACACTAGTCTATACTGTCCAAGCAAGGCATTGATTTGAAACGGTTTCACACACACACACACACACACACACACACACACACACACACACACACACACACACACACACACACACACACACACACACACACACCACACACACACACCTTCCCCTAACAGTTTGACTCCAGTTGAGCCTTTGTTCTGTAAGTCATGGCAGGCTTTCATCTTTCCTATCGTTGAGTGTATAGCTAATGCCTCTGAAATAAATGACGTCTTAAACTCTGAATGTTTCTAGGTAAGAGTAGTTAACATTGCATTTCATACTGTATGTCCTTTCCTGAATAAAGTCAAATGTATTGGTTTTTCAGCCATTTATCCACTGATGATATTACATTTCTATCAAAAACACACTGAGAAGGGGATTTCCCCCCACCACCATGATAACCGTTAAAGGGTTACTGCCAGAGTTTGGCAATAAAGCCCCTTTTACTTCTCTGGAGTCAGATGAACTCATGGACACCATTTGTAGGTATCTGCATGCTGTTTTGAAGAACGTTGAAGCTAGTTTTGGGAGCCGTTGCTAACTAGCGTTAGCGCAATGCCTGGAAGTCTATGAGAAACTCCACGCAGAGACATAAAAGATGGTTAATTTCACTCTGGGTAAGAGAGAGGGGGTGGGGGGGGGGGGAAAGGGCTTAATTGACAATCTTGGACTATCCCTTTAACAGGTTAACATGTTCTAGAATGTTTGGAACACTAGAATGTAGTGAAATGTAGTGGGGCTACAAATCATGTGTCATGAAGATTTCACCAATATCTTGGCATATTGTATCTCGTCCAGCGCCCAACAAATCAAGTTTCGGCCTATTCCATCATGATTTAATCTTTTGTTGTCCATGTCCAGTGGTATTCTCCTCCCAGATCGGTTTGAGTTGTAATTATTGTTAATGACCATGGGACAAAACTGACCTGGGATAAGCCAGTATGTAAGTAAATTAATGTTGACAGTGCTGCTTGGTGGTTTCTCAACTTCATTATTGTTATATATTATTGTTATATATTATTAACGTTCACTCGACTGGTGACATTAACATGATGATCCTTAGTCTCACATTTGAATGTCTGTTTTGTGTGCTTTGTCTTTGCTTTGTTAGTGTAGGTACAACCATAGCAGCACATCTCATATTGACAATGTTTACGTTGTAATTGGAGCCCCGTTCACTATTTTTTATTTTATTTATTTTACCGTTATTTTACCGGGTAAGTTGACTGAGGACACATTCTCATTTACAGCAACGACCTGGGGAATAGTTTCAGGGGAGAGGAGGGGGGATGAATGAGCCAATTGTAAGCTGGGGATGATTAGGTGAACCATGATGGTATGAGGGTCAGATTGGGAATTTAGCCAGGACACCAGGGGTTAACACCCCTACTCTTACGATAAGTGCAATGGGATCTTTAATGACCTCAGAGAGTCAGGACACCCGTTTAACGTCCCATCTGAAAGACATCACCCTACACAGGGCAATGTTCCCAATCACTGCCCTGGGGCATTTGGGTATTTTTTTAAGACCAGAGGAAAGAGTGCCTCCTACTGGCCCTCCAACACCACTTCCAGCAGCATCTGGTCTCCCATCCAGAGCGCTATGGGCCATATGGATCTTGGTCAAAAGTAGTGTACTTAATGTAATATTATTTGAGAGGTATTATGTCTCTCTCCCCTTTACCTCAAAGGGCTGTCTGTAGAACAGACAGGGGCGGAAATCCCAGGGGGGACGGGGGGGACACGACCCCCCCCATCCTGGGAAAAATATGATTTGTCCCCCCCAATATATCACTGAAACATAACTATGTAATTTAAATAATATTAATAATACGCAATGAAAGCAATTGTGCTGATTATAGACACTTAATAGCTCGATTGCGACCCCCCCCCCCCCCCACCCTTTTCCTCACAATGATTTGATCCACTGGCAAGGTAACAGAGGGGTCGTGTCTACTGTCTGAAAGGCACTCAATGAACGTAACTGACACTAGCTGAATATGCAGAGCTAGCGCGCAAATATTAACTATTAAGCTAGCTAGTACCTATTCCATTTATGTGGCGTCGTCATAGATGGAATCTTTGCTATCGTCAATTTATTCCAAGATCAGCATGCAGATGATGTAAGTTAGTGCTTCAAAGTCCCTGTGATAAGGTTAGCGATAAACTGAAATCCAAACTGAACAGGACTACACTCTCTTCTACCATTGTCTTAAATATATTTAATGGTCTCGTTGCAAAAGCTAAATTGTCGCAAGGGAACTTTTATTTATTTATTTTATTTCACCTTTATTTAACCCGGGTAGCAAAGATTATAGCAAACACCACTGAAACTGAATTGGTGCTCGCTAGCTTTGCAAATTCAGCTATTGTTGGAAGCCAGCCAATATGAAACAAACTATTAAAATTACAAAAGGTTGCAGCATATGTTGTGTAAATGGTGAACTCATACAGCTGTCAACTCTTGTCATTTTAATCCGTTTCACATTTGCTAGCTACCTTTTAGATCGAAGCCCAAATAGAATGATTGAAGATGATAGAAGCCCATCTCCTACTGTAAATAACCTACACACTGTGTGTGTAGCCAGCCAGCCAGGTAGAAAAATGGCAGAAAAATAAAAGACGGACATCAGAGTATTTTTCAATACACCAAAACGCATAGTAAGAACCCTAGTAGCCTAATATCTCAAAGACTAGTTGATAAAATGTTCATAACAAAGAAATGAAATTCTAATGGAAATGTTTCACAATGATGTCATTAGGCAGAGCAGGCAACAGATGGCACACAGACAGCAGAGTTGGGGACAGATATGCAGGGACAGACTGGCAGAGACAGGGAGTCTCAGGTAAGTTTGTTGAGTCTTTGTTTGGCAACATTATGAAAGGTTCTCAATTTTTTTGACTTGCAAAATAGGAACATAATTGGAAAATGCCATGGATACCCCCACTCTCAACTTAAACTGGTGACTGAACTAAGATTTGTTAAAGGCAATGGTATTGCTGTTGTGATTAGTTGTGTAGTTTTGGGTACCGGTAGTTAGGAGTACGGGCAAACACCTTATTTCTTTGGTTCCTCAATATACATTTACCATATTACAATGTAGGCTATGTGTTACAGCACTACTTTTGGTGTCCCCCTCAGGAATTGCTCTTGAGAAAATTTAATGTAATTGTCCCCCCCAAAGTTGATATCAGATTTTCGCCCCTGAGAACAGATTGGTCTGTATATTTCCTCCAGTTCTTTGAACAATAAAATCCGTATTTAATCAGTCTGTCTTATTGTTGAGTTGTTGGTTACAGTAGTTTTGTCCCTGTGAGTGATTCTACATTTACATTCCGCCGAGTTTCACAATGAACTGAAATTCATTCATAAAACCTTTTAACGTTGATATTCCAGAAGTTTAATGAGGATTTGTCACTGTGTTTTATTCAGTTCAGTGTTCATATTGCTATCATTTTACAAGCCTACGACGTGACCGTCTTCACCGGACATGTCGGGATGAGTCCATTTAAATCGTTTTAATGCTGACTTGTTCTCCTTTCGCACTGAAGTGAAGCAACAAACTCCTAAACAAAGTAGCATATTATTCTGATGGAATTTTATCCAGGATTTTCACATCAGTACAGATGAAGGTGAGGAGATGAAACTGGTGGTTTTGAACCAGTGATGTAGTTTGTGTTTAGTACCACCAGGTTTACAGAAGGGCGGTTACAACAGAAACACGGCGACGTGGAAGCGTGGAACATGTCATGTACGCGCGTCTCCCCTTGTGATCAACAGGGCTTTCCCAATACTTTTTAAACGCCCTTTTTCCACTACAGATAAAGGTGTATTTGAAATAGTACAGAGGATTAAAAACAACGGACATTCTTAATATCGTGTATAAATGAACATCTATAGCCATGGATGAGGCAGTAGCGATTATTTTAATATCCGTTGCAATGTTTTTGGGATGTTTTCTATTAGGTTTGATTCCACTTTTGATCAAACTTTCTGAGGTAAGTCATTTAATTCTTAACATTGTATTCCGTTCTCCTCCTTTCTGTAACTTGCACCTTACCTCCCTTTATGGTCTCTTCTCCCGATGTCAAAGCTGTCAATGTATTTTCAGACCTGTCTCGTAGTGGTCCCTGCTATGGGATCCGCTCCACACAATGTTTTGTGAACATTCAATAGATAGCTACTGTAGCCCCCCCCTTTATTCAATAGATAGCTACTGTAGCCCCCCCCCCCCTTTATTCAATAGATAGCTACTGTAGCCCCCCCCCTTTATTCAATAGATAGCTACTGTAGCCCCCCCCCCTTTATTCAATAGATAGCTACTGTAGCACCCCCCTTTATTCAATAGATAGCTACTGTAGCCCCCCCTTTATTCAATAGATAGCTACTGTAGCACCCCCCTTTATTCAATAGATAGCTACTGTAGCACCCTCCTTTATTCAATAGATAGCTACTGTAGCACCCCCCTTTATTCAATAGATAGCTACTGTAGCCCCCCCTTTATTCAATAGATAGCTACTGTAGCACCCCCCTTTATTCAATAGATAGCTACTGTAGCCCCCCCTTTATTCAATAGATAGCTACTGTAGCCACCCCCCTTTATTCAATAGATAGCTACTGTAGCCCCCCCCCTTTATTCAATAGATAGCTACTGTAGCCACCCCCTTTATTCAATAGATAGCTACTGTAGCCCCCCCCTTTATTCAATAGATAGCTACTGTAGCCCCCCCCTTTATTCAATAGATAGCTACTGTAGCACCCCCCTTTATTCAATAGATAGCTACTGTAGCCCCCCCTTTATTCAATAGATAGCTACTGTAGCACCCCCCTTTATTCAATAGATAGCTACTGTAGCCCCCCCTTTATTCAATAGATAGCTACTGTAGCCCCCCCTTTATTCAATAGATAGCTACTGTAGCCCCCCCCCTTTATTCAATAGATAGCTACTGTAGCCCCCCCCCTTTATTCAATAGATAGCTACTGTAGCCCCCCCCTTTATTCAATAGATAGCTACTGTAGCACCCCCCTTTATTCAATAGATAGCTACTGTAGCACCCCCCTTTATTCAATAGATAGCTACTGTAGCACCCCCCTTTATTCAATAGATAGCTACTGTAGCACCCCCCTTTATTCAATAGATAGCTACTGTAGCACCCCCCCCTTTATTCAATAGATAGCTACTGTAGCCCCCCCCTTTATTCAATAGATAGCTACTGTAGCCCCCCCCCCTTTATTCAATAGATAGCTACTGTAGCACCCCCCTTTATTCAATAGATAGCTACTGTAGCCCCCCCCTTTATTCAATAGATAGCTACTGTAGCCCCCCCCCTTTATTCAATAGATAGCTACTGTAGCCCCCCCCCCTTTATTCAATAGATAGCTACTGTACTTTATTCAATAGATAGCTACTGTAGCCCCCCCCCCCCCCCCCCCCCCCCCCCCCATATAACTAGACAGCCAAGTTTATTCTCTGTAACCAGTTTGAATTCTTGACTTTATAAAAAAAATTATTATAATAATATTGATAATGCATAATTTAACACTGTTATTATATCGTGACACATGTATTACCCCTCTCTCCTTCCTAGAACAAACAACCGTGTGTGTGTGTGTGTGTGTGTGTGTGTGTGTGTGTGTGTGTGTGTGTGTGTGTGTGTCTGTCCCCTTCTCTCCCAACAGAAAAGGCTGCAGTTTGTCAGTATATTTGGTGCAGGCCTGCTCTGTGGTACAGCTCTGGCTATCGTCCTCCCAGAGGGGGTGGAACTACTGGAAGAGTCATGGAGAGGTGAGGGGTACCAGACATATAATGTAACGGGAGTAACAGCCCAGGGTACTGACTTATCGAGACATCAACGACAGACGGACCAACAACTCACTGTAGGTTAGATCCCTGTTGTTGAGTTTGTATGGGCAAAATAGTCCCTCGTTTTGCAGCTATATTGATGTTATTGCTGGTCATTTATGAACATTTGAACATCTAGGCCATGTTCTGTTATAATCTCCACCCCGGCACAGCCAGAAGAGAACTGGCCACCCCTCATAGCCTGGTTCCTCTCTAGGTTTCTAATCTCCACCCAGCACAGCCAGAAGAGGACTGGCCACCCCTCATAGCCTGGTTCCTCTCTAGGTTTCTAATCTCCACCCAGCACAGCCAGAAGAGGACTGGCCACCCCTCATAGCCTGGTTCCTCTCTAGGTTTCTAATCTCCACCCAGCACAGCCAGAAGAGGACTGGCCACCCCTCATAGCCTGGTTCCTCTCTAGGTTTCTAATCTCCACCCAGCACAGCCAGAAGAGGACTGGCCACCCCTCATAGCCTGGTTCCTCTCTAGGTTTCTAATCTCCACCCGGCACAGCCAGAAGAGGACTGGCCACCCCTCATAGCCTGGTTCCTCTCTAGGTTTCTAATCTCCACCCGGCACAGCCAGAAGAGGACTGGCCACCCCTCATAGCCTGGTTCCTCTCTAGGTTTCTAATCTCCACCCGGCACAGCCAGAAGAGGACTGGCCACCCCTCATAGCCTGGTTCCTCTCTAGGTTTCTAATCTCCACCCGGCTCAGCCAGAAGAGGACTGGCCACCCCTCATAGCCTGGTTCCTCTCTAGGTTTCTTCCTAGGTTTTGGCCTTTCTAGGGAGTTTTTCCTAGCCACCGTGCTTCTACACCTGCATTGCTTGCTGTTTGGGGGGTTTTAGGCTGGGTTTCTGTACAGCACTTTGTGACATCAGCTGATGTAAGAAGGGCTATATAAATACATTTGATTTGATTTGAAATTTGATATTGTAACCGATGTGAAATCGCTAGTTAGTTAGCGGTGGTGCGCGCTAATTGCTCTGCAAGGGCTGCGATGGGTAACGATGCTTCGTGGGGTGTCAGTTGTTGATGTGTGCAGAGAGTCCCTGGTTCAAGCCCAGGTTGGGACGAGGAAGAGGGACGGAAGCTACACTGTTACACTATAAGTAGTCTGTAGTCCTCTAAGGGTTAGCTTGTCAGCGGTTTATTATTTCAGTGATGAAAGTATACAACTTTATCTATAATGGACCTTCAAGCCAAATGCTCCTCAGCCAACCCAGCCCTTTAATTTATGTCTGTTTACACCCACCTCACGGTCAGACCAAGCCAAAGGGCCTGGGGGTACTTCAGGATAAATGGGCAATGAAATTACCTCATTTAAATGAAAATCAACTTGGTGACCTAATTCAGGGTCCTTGGTTATGGCTCGGCTTGGGCAGACAGGAAGCTGTACTGTTACATCATGGCGATGCCATGGTAACGGAATTACGCTTTGACTCAGGTTTTTCACTTTCAAATGTACAAAAAAAAAAACAACAACATTGATTTCAATGTTTAACAAACCATACAACTCTATGCACTATAACTACTTTGAACAATTTACACAGACATTTACACTGACATTTAATCAAAAACATTTTACTGGAAGAACTGTGCAGTTCAGAATGACATTTGAATGACATTTTTTATGTGACCACGTTTTCCAAAATCTTTGTTAACCTCTCTTGGGTATGTGGGACGTGACCGTCTCACCTGCGGGACACACTATTCAACAGCCAGTGAAATAGCAGGGCGCCAAATTCAAAACAACAAAAATCTCATAATTCAAATTTCTGAAACATACAACTATTATATCCCATTTTAAAGATAAGATTCTCGTTAATCCAACCACAGCGTCCGATTTCAAAAAGGCTTTACGGCGAAAGCATAGCATTAGATTATGTTAGCACATCACCTTGACAAGAAAAACCACACAGCCGTTTTCCAAGCAAGGAGAGGCGTCACAAAAACCAGAAATACAGCTAAAATTAATCACTAACCTTTGATGATCTTCATCAGATGGCACTCATAGGACTTCATGTTACACAATACATGTATGTTTTGCTCGATAAAGTTCATATGTATATCCCAAAACCCCATTTTACATTGGCGTGTAATGTTAAGAAATGTTTGCCTCCCAAAACTTCTGGTGAATGAGCACATCAATTTACAGAAATACTCATCATAAACGTTGATAAAATATTAAACTGTTATTCAAAGAATTATAGATACACCTCTCCTTAATGCAACCGCTGTGTCAGATTTCAAAAACACTTTACAGCGAAAGCACACTTTGCAATAATCTGAGTACAGCGCTCAGAGACGAAACCAAACCCGCCATTTAGTGGAGTCAATAAAACTCAGAAATAATGTTATAAATATTCAATTACCTTTGATGATCTTCATCGGAATGCACTCCCAGGAATCCCAGTTCCACAATAAATGTTTGTTTTGTTCAATAAAGTCCATCATTTATGTCCAAATACCTCCTTTTTGTTTGCGCGTTCAGTCCACTACTCCAAATGCAGGAAGCGCGAAAAAATGTCACGACGAAAAGTCAAAAAAAGTTATATTTACGTTCGTAGAAACATGTCAAACGTTGTATAGCATCAATCTTTAGGATGTTTTTAACATAAATCTTCAGTAATATTCCAACCGGACAATTCCAATGTCTTCAGAAAAGAAAAGGAACAGAGCTCACACTCACGTGAGTGCGCACCTCTGAGCTCATGTCATTTCCTCACTCATCTGACTCCAGGAGGTCTCGTTCGCTCAATATTCACAGTAAAAGCCTGAAACAACGTTCTAAAGACTGTTGACATCTAGTGGAAGCCGTAGGAAGTGCAAAATGAATTATACAATTTCGGAAAAAATATGTGCCCATATTAAACTGCCTCCTACTCAAACTCAGAAGCTAGGATATGCATATTATTAGTAGATTTGGATAGAAAACACTCTGACGTTTCTAAAACCGTTTGAATGATGTCTGTGAGTATAACAGAACTCATATGGCAAGCAAAAATCTGAGAGAAATCCTACCAGGAAGTGGAAATCTGGATGCATGGGCTCTCTTCAAGTCGTTTCCTATTGGATACACAGTGACGTAGTAATAATTGTGCACTTCCTACGGCTTCCACTAGATGTCGACAGTCTTTACAAAGTTGTTTGAAGCTTCTACGATGAGCAGAGACCGAATGACAAGGAGGGGAAGTTGTTGAGGCAGGGGGTGACATCACTTCTTGGGGCGCGTTCACGAGGGTGGATCCTCCTGTTCCAAAACCTTTTTCAAGACACAGGAACCGTCCGGTTGAAATATTATTGAATCTTCAGGTTCTGAAGGCCCTAAAGATTGATGTTTTACAACGTTTGACATGTTTGAACGAACGTAAATACAGCTTTTTTTAAACTTTTCGTCGCGACATCGTCCGCGCGCTTCCTACACTTGGAGTAGCTTTATTAGTTATTTGGACATAAATTATGGACTTTATCGAACAAAACAACATTTGTTGTGGACCTGGGATACCTGGAAGTGCCTTCTGATGAAGATGATCAAAGGTAAGGGAATATTTCTAATGCTATTTATGATTTTAGATGACTCCAAGATGGCGGCTATCTGTATAGCCTAGTGTATTTTTCTGAGCTCAGTACTCAGATTATAAAGGAGATGCATAAAGGAGATGTTCATCTATAATTCTTTGAATGACAGTTTAATTTTGTATCAATGTTTATGACAAGTATTTTTGTAAATTGTGGTGCTGATTCACCGGCAGTATTTGAGGGAAAATATTTTCTGAACGTCACGCACCAATGTAAAATGCTGTTTTTATATATAAATATGAACTTTATCGAACAAAAAATGCATGTATTGTGTAACATGATGTCCTAGGAGTGTCATCTGATGAAGATCATCAAAGGTTAGTGCTGCATTTAGCTGTGTTTTGGGTATTTGTGATGCATGCTAGTTGCTTGGAAAATGGCTGTGTGGTTATTTTTGTCGATGTACTCTCCTAACATAATCTAATGTTTTGCTTTCGCTGTAAAGCCTTTTTGAAATCGGACAACGTGGTTCAATTCAGGAGAAGTGTATCTATAAAATGGTGTAAAATAGTCCTATGTTTGAGAAATAGAAATGGTTAGATTTGGTTTTGAATATGGCGCTCTGATTTTTTTTTCACTGGCTGTTGATCCCGCTAACGGGATCCAAGCGGCAACTGTCTTGCCTAGTTAAATAAATGTTAAATTAAAAATAAAAAGTTGTTGATTATGCTGGTTACAGTAAATGTAAAGAGGGTAGGTGAGAGAGAGAGAGAGAGAGAGAGAGAGAGAGAGAGAGAGAGAGAGAGAGAGAGCTGTTTTCACACTCTTGCTTTGACCACCAGATGACAGAAAGAGAAGGAAAAAAAACAGTTATGAGCTGAACATAACAGTCAGTGGAAGAGAGGACAGTAGCAGGTGACCCATCTGTGGTTTATTGGTACTATGATGTCCCATTGTAGCTCTGACTATTGACCGCCATGTTTTTGAGGAAATGTACTTCCTGTGCCTGTGACACCTAGCTATGCTAAGATGAATGCAGTAAATGTTAAAGTAATTTATTTACAATTTACAGCATTTAAATGTTAAAGTAAATAAATGCTGTAAATTGTTCTGGATAAAAGAGTCTGCTAAATAACTAAAATATAAAATGAGAAAATATGTGGGGGGGGGGGGGTTTTGGTAACGGAATGACAAGACGCAAGGCAATAATATTTCTTAAACTTACAGAAGGCAAATTATTGCTGCCAAACTAAATGTAAATGTTGACGTTAGTTGGCGGGTGTCTTCAACATTATTCTGTTGTGCTGTATTTCTAGTCCCCTTTCAGGCTGTTTCTGATACCTGTTTTCAGGCTGTTTCTGACACATGTTTTCAGGCTGTTTCTGATACATGTTTTCAGACTGTTTCCGATACATGTTTTCAGGCTGTTTCTGACAGATGTTTTCAGGCTGTTTCTGACACATGTTTTCAGGCTGTTTCTGACAGATGTTTTCAGGCTGTTTCTGATACATGTTTTCAGGCTGTTTCTGACACATGTTTTCAGGCTGTTTCTGATACATGTTTTCAGGCTGTTTCTGACAGATGTTTTCTAAGACCCACTTTCCATCTGTTTGACCAGAAATCAAATATTTAGCTTATTCCTCATTTTTAGGATGGAAAATGGTAGAAAAATGTATACACGCCTTAATATAGAATAATATACTGCTCAAAATAAAGGGAACACTTAAACAACACATCCTAGATCTGAATGAATGAAATAATCTTATTAAATACTTTTTTCTTTACATAGTTGAATGTGCTGACAACAAAATCACACAAAAATAATCAATGGAAATCCAATTTATCAACCCATGGAGGTCTGGATTTGGAGTCACACTCAAAATTAAAGTGGAAAACCACACTACAGGCTGATCCAACTTTGATGTAATGTCCTTAAAACAAGTCAAAATGGGGCTCAGTAGTGTGTGTGGCCTCCACGTGCCTGTATGACCTCCCTACAACGCCTGGGCATGCTCCTGATGAGGTGGCGGATGGTCTCCTGAGGGATCTCCTCCCAGACCTGGACTAAAGCATCCGCCAACTCCTGGACAGTCTGTGGTGCAACGTGGCGTTGGTGGATGGAGCGAGACATGATGTCCCAGATGTGCTCAATTGGATTCAGGTCTGGGGAACGGGCGGGCCAGTCCATAGCATCAATGCCTTCCTCTTGGCAGTCAGGCTACCTCTGGCGAGCACATGGAGGGCTGTGCGGCCCCCCAAAGAAATGCCACCCCACACCATGACTGACCCACCGCCAAACCGGTCATGCTGGAGGATGTTGCAGGCAGCAGAACGTTCTCCACGGCGTCTCCAGACTCTGTCACGTCTGTCACATGTGCTCAGTGTGAACCTGCTTTCATCTGTGAAGAGCACAGGGCGCCAGTGGCGAATTTACCAATCTTGGTCTTCTCTGGCAAATGCCAAACGTCCTGCACGGTGTTGGGCTGTAAGCACAACCCCCACCTGTGGACGTCGGGCCCTCATACCACCCTCATGGAGTCTGTTTCTGACCGTTTGAGCAGACACATGCTCCTGCTGGAGGTCATTTTGCAGGGCTCTGGCAGTGCTCCTCCTGCTCCTCCTTGCACAAAGGCGGAGGTAGCGGTCCTGCTGCTGGGTTGTTGCCCTCCTACGGACTCCTCCACGTCTCATGATGTACTGGCCTGTCTCCTGGTAGCGCCTCCATGCTCTGGACACTACGCTGACAGACACAGCAAACCTTCTTGCCACAGCTCACATTGATGTGCCATCCTGGATGAGCTGCACTACCTGAGCCACTTGTGTGGGTTGTAGACACCGTCTCATGCTACCACTAGAGTGAAAGCACCGCCAGCATTCAAAAGTGACCAAAACATCAGCCAGGAAGCATAGGAACTGAGAAGTGGTCTGTGGTTACCACCTGCAGAACCACTCCTTTATTGGGGGTGTCTTGCTAATTGCCTATAATTTCCACCTGTTGTCTATTCCATTTGCACAACAGCATGTGAAATTTATTGTCAATCAGTGTTGCTTCCTAAGTGGACAGTTTGATTTCACAGAAGTGTGATTGACTTGGAGTTACATTGTGTTGTTTAAGTGTTCCCTTTATTTTTTTGAGCAGTGTATATATAGTCTCTTAACTTTCATTTCACATACTCCTATAAACTTCACATGTTGGTTCTCATGGGTCCATTTACATGGAAATTATCAATACCATTTCCAAGCTTTCACACACTGAATCTATGAATTGGTACTGTAGAATCTGGATACTGCCACACAGGGATACACAACTTCAAATATTTTTTATTTGAGGATGTTGAGTGTGCCTGTTGCTAAAAAGTCTGTGTTTGTTATTAAAAAATAATAATAATAATAAAGAAAACACACATCTCTGTATTCTCTCCGCAGTCTCCTCCTGCTCTGTGGCCCCAGCAGCAGCCAATCAGAATGCCAGTGACGTCGGGGTCGGACATCAGCTCCAGGAAGAGGACCGCCGCTCTAAAGGCCTTCCAGCACGGTTCTTCATCGGGGTCTCCCTGGTCGTAGGGTTCATCCTCATGTTTCTGGTGGACCAGATCAGTAGCTACTGCTCCATACATGGTCAGTGATGCTTCCGAGGTGAAGACCTAGCTCCTCACTCTATTAGCATTAGCCTGTTCTATTGAAAACACACTGTGAAGACGCTAACTTCCCTAGCGTTTTAATTTGGGCTAGTATCGTAAGCATTATCCCGACCTATTGAAAATCTGCTCTAGGATCAGCTTCCTCTCTCCCCCAATCAGAACCTTCACCATTAGTGAGGAAAATGCTAAACAGATTTTTTTTTTAAATCAGTGTCTGGGGTCAACTTCACCCTTCTCCGATGAGGTACTATTTCATATAGCATCATACGCAACATTAACAAAAGTATGTGGACACCTGCTGGTCGAACATCTCATTCCAAAATCATGTGCATTAATATGGAGCTGCTCCCCCTTTTGGACCTCGTTTTGTGCACGGGGGGGGCATTGTCATACTGAAACAGGAAAAGGGCCTTCCCCAAACTTTTGCCACAAATTTGGAAGTACAGAATCATCTAGAATGACATTGTATGCTGTAGCGTTAAGATTTCCCTTCACTGGAACTAAGGGGCCGAGCCTGAACTGTGAAAAACAGCCCCAGACCATTATTCCTCCTCCACCAAACTTTACAGTTGGCACTATGCAATTGGGCAGGTAGCATGCATCCTGGCATCCGCCAAAACCCAGATTTGTCCGTCGGACTCACAGATGGTGAAGCTTGCTCCAGAGTCCAATAGTGGCGAGCTTTACACCACTCCAGCCGACGCTTGACATTGTGCACGGTGATCTTAGGCTTGTGCGTGGCTTCTCGGCCGTGGAAACCTATTTCATGAAGCTCACCGCAACAGTTCTTGAGCTGACATTGCTTCCAGAGGCAGTTTGGAACTCAGTAGTCAGTGTTGCAACCGTGGACGATTTTTACGCACTACCCTCTTCAGCACTCGGTGGTCTCGTTCTGTGAGCTTGTGTGGCCCACCACTTCAGCTCTAGCAGGGCAGAAATTTGACAAACTGACTTGTTGGCATCCTAAGACGGTGCCATGTTGAAAGTCACTGAGCTCTTCAGTACGGGCCATTCTACTGCCAATGTTTGTCTATGGAGATTGCATGGCTGTGTGCTCGATTTTATACACCTGTCAGCAACTGGTGTGGCTGAAATAGCCGAATCCACTAATTTGAAGGGGTGTCCACATACTTTTGTATATATAGTGTATCTCTAGCTTGCTCCAAATATGGTCAGTTTGTCCATATGAAAAAAGGAAAACTCTGTAGTTATCAAATTATAGACTTTCGTCGGTTGGTGGTGCGTTGTCGTCACTAAAAGTAATCCGTTATAAAGAAAATAAGGCAGGTCTGCACTCAGGAATTTGCAGTAAAAAATGAAAATGTACTCCATATTTTCAGGTCAAGTTACTTCATATAGCATAATTCTTCTAGCCTGGTTGCAGATCTCTTTGTGCTGGGTTGCATAGCCAATTTTCTTTGGTCGTTGTTTAGGATACCAATGACCGTACTAGTTGACAAGATCTGGAAGCACCAGGTTATGCATTTTCCACGTTCTAAATGTTTCACTCCTCTCCAAACCCCCTTTCTCCAAACCCCCTCTCCAAACCTCCTCTCTAAACCTCCTCTCCAAACCCCCTCTCCAAACCTCCTCTCTAAACCTCCTCTCCAAACCTCCTCTCCAAACCTCCTCTCTAAACCCCCTCTCTAAACCTCCTCTCTAAACCCCCTCTCTAAACCTCCTCTCCAAACCTCCTCTCTAAACCCCCTCTCTAAACCTCCTCTCCAAACCCCCTCTCCAAACCTCCTCTCCAAACCTCCTCTCCAAACCCCCTCTCCAAACCCCCTTTCTCCAAACCCCCTTTCTCCAAACCTCCTCTCCAAACCCCCTTTCTCCAAACCCCCTTTCTCCAAACCTCCTCTCCAAACCCCCTTTCTCCAAACCTCCTCTCCAAACCCCCTCTCCAAACCTCCTCTCCAAACCTCCTCTCCATACCTCCTCTCCAAACC
>NC_138318.1:40987500-41017500 GCF_965601325.2 Salmo salar | reverse complement strand
TTGTCCTAAAGTCAAATTGATCTCAATAGTTACCTCAGCTAATCTAAGCTAATCGTCCCTCACACAGCAATCCAAACATTTTGTCTGAGGAGGAATATTTGAAAAGATGGTTTATTGTTACAGTAGTATCACATATTTACTTTGTCACTAAAGCAATAAGAATGACAAGAATTACAGGTAATAACCAAACAAACATTAATTTAGCAAAACAGCCATTTACAATCTTTCTTTCTTTTTTTCGCATGGAAGGACTTTGCCTTATCACTTTGTTCTCAGGTTTAAGATAACAATACATCTTGCAGTGTACAGTATACATGTTTGATACATGTTGGTGTGTCGTGGTTTGGACACATCTCACGTGCACACTGCACTTTTCCCTGGGCCACTGAGATCTTTTAGCCTGGGGCTAAGCGACTGTTTTCACTTGCACATTCTGAAGAGGGATAGCACAACCTTAGCCCAGGGACTGGCTGGCCCTGCTCTGAAGCAATGTTTGCACTGACGTTCCTGGGGATAGCCAATCACAATTCATTTGTCGCTTACTTTTGAATATTCTTCTCCAGAAAAGTGACCGTTGGTTTCAGTAGGCCCTACTTTCGTGAACACAGAATAAGCCAGTCTAAGGGCCAGTCTAAGGGCCAGTCTAAGGGCCAGTCTAAGGGCCAGTCTAAGGGCCAGTCTAAGGGCCAGTCTAAGGGCCGTCTAAGGCGGGCCAGTCTAAGGTCTAAGGGCCAGTCTAAGGGCCAGTCTAAGGGCCAGTCTAAGGGCCAGTCTAAGGGCCAGTCTAAGGGCCAGTCTAAGGGCCAGTCTAAGTCTGGGGCCTAAGGACAATGCTGTGTGAAAAAGGACATATCTCTTAGTGTGTAGTAGTTTGTAATACATATCTCTTACTGTGTAGTAGTTTGTAATACATCTCTCTTACTGTGTAGTAGTTTGTAATACATATCTCTTACTGTGTAGTAGATTGTAATACATATCTCTTAGTGTGTAGTAGTTTGTAATACATATCTCTTAGTGTGTAGTAGATTGTAATACATATCTCTTACTGTGTAGTAGTTTGTAATACATATCTCTTACTGTGTAGTAGATTGTAATACATATCTCTTAGTGTGTAGTAGTTTGTAATACATATCTCTTACTGTGTAGTAGTTTGTAATACATCTCTCTTACTGTGTAGTAGTTTGTAATACATATCTCTTAGTGTGTAGTAGTTTGTAATACATATCTCTTAGTGTGTAGTAGATTGTAATACATATCTCTTAGTGTGTAGTAGTTTGTAATACATATCTCTTAGTGTGTAGTAGTTTGTAATACATATCTCTTAGTGTGTAGTAGTTTGTAATACATATCTCTTACTGTGTAGTAGATTGTAATACATATCTCTTAGTGTGTAGTAGTTTGTAATACATATCTCTTACTGTGTAGTAGTTTGTAATACATATCTCTTAGTGTGTAGTAGTTTGTAATACATATCTCTTACTGTGTAGTAGTTTGTAATACATCTCTCTTACTGTGTAGTAGTTTGTAATACATATCTCTTAGTGTGTAGTAGTTTGTAATACATATCTCTTAGTGTGTAGTAGTTTGTAATACATCTCTCTTAGTGTGTAGTAGTTTGTAATACATATCTCTTAGTGTGTAGTAGTTTGTAATACATCTCTCTTACTGTGTAGTAGTTTGTAATACATATCTCTTAGTGTGTAGTAGTTTGTAATACATATCTCTTACTGTGTAGTAGATTGTAATACATATCTCTTAGTGTGTAGTAGTTTGTAATACATATCTCTTACTGTGTAGTAGTTTGTAATACATATCTCTTAGTGTGTAGTAGTTTGTAATACATATCTCTTACTGTGTAGTAGTTTGTAATACATCTCTCTTACTGTGTAGTAGTTTGTAATACATATCTCTTAGTGTGTAGTAGTTTGTAATACATCTCTCTTAGTGTGTAGTAGTTTGTAATACATATCTCTTACTGTGTAGTAGTTTGTAATACATCTCTCTTACTGTGTAGTAGTTTGTAATACATATCTCTTAGTGTGTAGTAGTTTGTAATACATATCTCTTAGTGTGTAGTAGTTTGTAATACATCTCTCTTAGTGTGTAGTAGTTTGTAATACATCTCTCTTAGTGTGTAGTAGTTTGTAATACATATCTCTTACTGTGTAGTAGTTTGTAATACATCTCTCTTACTGTGTAGTAGTTTGTAATACATATCTCTTAGTGTGTAGTAGTTTGTAATACATATCTCTTAGTGTGTAGTAGTTTGTAATACATCTCTCTTAGTGTGTAGTAGTTTGTAATACATATCTCTTACTGTGTAGTAGTTTGTAATACATCTCTCTTACTGTGTAGTAGTTTGTAATACATATCTCTTAGTGTGTAGTAGTTTGTAATACATATCTCTTAGTGTGTAGTAGTTTGTAATACATCTCTCTTAGTGTGTAGTAGTTTGTAATACATCTCTCTTAGTGTGTAGTAGTTTGTAATACATCTCTCTTAGTGTGTAGTAGTTTGTAATACATCTCTCTTAGTGTGTAGTAGTTTGTAATACATACAGTTGAAGTCGGAAGTTTACATACACCTTAGCCAAATACATTTAAACTCAGTTTTTCACAATTCCTGACTTTTAATCCTAGTAAAACTTCCCCTGTTTTAGGTCAGTTAGGATCACCACTTTATTTTAAGAATGTGAAATGTCAGAATAATAGTTAAGAATGATTTATTTCAGCTTTTATTTCTTTCATCACATTCCCAGCGGATCAGAAGTTTACATACATCAATTTGGAAGAGCCATTTGCGACCAAGCTTTAACTTCCTGACTGATGTCTTGAGATGTTGCTTCAATATATCCACATAATTTTCCTACCTCATGATGCCATCTATTTTGTGAAGTGCACCAGTCCCTCCTGCAGCAAAGCACCCCCACAACATGATGCTGCCACCCCCGTGCTTCATGGTTGGGATGGTGTTCTTCGGCTTGCAAGCCCCTCCCCCCTTTTTTCCTCCAAACATAACGATGGTCATTATGGCCAAACAGTTCTATTTTTGTTTCATCAGACCAGAGGACATTTCTCCAAAAAGTACGATCTTTGTCCCCATGTGCAGTTGCAAACCGTAGTCTGGCTTTTTTATGGCGGTTTTGGAGCAGTGGCTTCTTCCTTGCTGAGCGGCCTTTCAGGTTATGTCGATATAGGACTTGTTTTACTGTGGATATAGATACTTTTGTACCTGTTTCCTCCAGAATCTTCACAAGGTCCTTTGCTGTTGTTCTGGGATTGATTTGCACTTTTCGCACCAAAGTACGTTCATCTCTAGGAGACAGAACACGTCTCCTTCCTGAGCGGTATGGCGGCTGCGTGGTCCCATGGTGTTTATACTTGCGTACTATTGTTGGTACAGATGAACGTGGTACCTTCAGGCATTTGGAAATTGTTCCCAAGGATGAACAAGACTTTTTCTAAGGTCTTGGCTGATTTCTTTTGATTTTCCCATGATGTCAAGCAAAGAGGCACTGAGTTTGAAGGTCGGCCTTGAAATACATCCACAGGTACACCTCCAATTGATTCAAATGATGTCAATTAGCCTATCAGAAGCTTCTAAAGCCATGGCATAATTTTCTGGAATTTTCCACGCTGTTTAAAAGCACAGTCAACTTAGTGTATGTAAACTTCTGACCCACTGGAATTGTGATAGTGAATTATAAGTGAAATAATCTGTCTGTAAACAATTGTAAAAATGACTTGTGTCATGCACAAAGTAGACGTCCTAACTGACTTGCCAAAACTATAGTTTGTTAACAATACATTTGTGGAGTGGTTGAAAAACAAGTTATAATGACTCCAACCTAAGTGTGTGTAAACTTCCGACTTCAACTGTATGTTTGGAGTCTTGCATCTGCAGTTATCTAGCTGCTGTGGTGATGGCAGTAATACTGGAGGAGGTCCTGGGTAAACCTCAGGATGTGGAACACAGGATATTGAGTTAGTATTTTGTCAGGCCTTATCTATTCACAATCACCAATGTCCCCCTTTCTGAGAACATGGAGACGCCAACAAAAGGTTGGTTGAACATCACAAAGCAGCCAGTCTATGAAGAAACAATATCTTTTCTCAAGCTGTTTTGACTATCAGGGATTCAACAGTCTTAGTCAACGGTTTCGTAACATTGTTTTTATTTAAAATCAGGTACTTTTTCCATACAGTACATGAACTGTTCACACACACTTGTTGTCAGTGACAACCCTGATTAGAAGCACTTGCTGCTCATCTGTAGTTGTTCATAAATGCTGTTTTGAATTACAGTGAACAGTGAAGGAGGCCGTAAACCCGAAACATCTGTGTAAGCTATTCCTGACGCAGTAAAAACATTGAATAATGAAGTAAGCGAAACCCATTACACCTCTTTTTGTCTTTCTACATGACCAAAAACAGTAATATTATGACTTCAAAAGACCCTGTTTATCACAAACAATGCCTGGATTAACTAAATAACATGAACAGATAGAACATTGTAGTATAAACAACTACCTAAAAGAAAGTAATTTCACACGGAAATAAAATCACATTTATTACAGCACTTACTTTTAACCCAATATGTTATTTGGCCAAAATATAACTACGGTATGTTAACTTGACATTCCATGTGAAAATGTGTATCTAATGATTGTTATTAAAATACCAGCATGCCTCCACGTGGGTTCAATCCCTTTTTGTAGGTAAATGAACCCAAAGCGGCCTTCACGAGAGGTGAATGGCCATACCGCTCCTCACTCTCCCTACAGTTATCTAAAATAATGTTCACTGCTCAGTGAACCACAGGATATCCTGTCCTTTTACCAAATGTGGTCTAAATACACGCATAAAGGCTATTTGAAGATATTTTTCATTAGATCAGGTAAAAATGACCTCTTAGCCTTAATTTATTATTACTTTTGACTTGTGGCAAATCACCTGCCCCAGTTAGTCTCGTATGCGTTTCCGAACATTTCTATTGGACTGTACAGCCTTGCCTGTAGAGTGTGTTATCACAGTGGGTTCAAAGTCCTGCAATAAGAGCTATGACGCTAATGTTTGTGTGAACTCTACATCGTCGTGTTCTGTCGGTGTCACTGATTAGGCCGATATCCCATTTCATGGGAGCACATTCCATTAGAGGGGGATGGCAGGTAGCCTAGTGGTTAGAGGCAGGTAGCCTAGTGGTTAGAGATAGGTAGCCTAGTGGTTAGAGACAGGTAGCCTAGTGGTTAGAGACAGGTAGCCTAGTGGTTAGAGGCAGGTAGCCTAGTGGTTAGAGACAGGTAGCCTAGTGGTTAGAGATAGGTAGCCTAGTGGTTAGAGACAGGTAGACTAGTGGTTAGAGACAGGTAGCCTAGTGGTTAGAGACAGGTAGCCTAGTGGTTAGAGCAGGTAGCCTAGTGGTTAGAGCAGGTAGCCTAGTGGTTAGAGATAGGTAGCCTAGTGGTTAGAGACAGGTAGACTAGTGGTTAGAGATAGGTAGCCTAGTGGTTAGAGACAGGTAGCCTAGTGGTTAGAGCAGGTAGCCTAGTGGTTAGAGGCAGGTAGCCTAGTGGTTAGAGATAGGTAGCCTAGTGGTTAGAGACAGGTAGACTAGTGGTTAGAGATAGGTAGCCTAGTGGTTAGAGACAGGTAGCCTAGTGGTTAGAGCAGGTAGCCTAGTGGTTAGAGCAGGTAGCCTAGTGGTTAGAGCAGGTAGCCTAGTGGTTAGAGCAGGTAGCCTAGTGGTTAGAGGCAGGTAGCCTAGTGGTTAGGTAGCCTAGTGGTTAGAGCAGGTAGCCTAGTGGTTAGAGCAGGTAGCCTAGTGGTTAGAGCAGGTAGCCTAGTGGTTAGAGCAGGTAGCCTAGTGGTTAGAGCAGGTAGCCTAGTGGTTAGAGGCAGGTAGCCTAGTGGTTAGGTAGCCTAGTGGTTAGAGACAGGTAGCCTAGTGGTTAGAGCAGGTAGCCTAGTGGTTAGAGATAGGTAGCCTAGTGGTTAGAGACAGGTAGCCTAGTGGTTAGAGACAGGTAGTCTAGTTGTTAGAGATAGGTAGCCTAGTGGTTAGAGCAGGTAGCCTAGTGGTTAGAGCAGGTAGCCTAGTGGTTAGAGACAGGTAGCCTAGTGGTTAGAGCAGGTAGCCTAGTGGTTAGAGCAGGTAGCCTAGTGGTTAGAGCAGGTAGCCTAGTGGTTAGAGACAGGTAGCCTAGTGGTTAGAGACAGGTAGCCTAGTGGTTAGAGACAGGTAGCCTAGTGGTTAGAGCAGGTAGCCTAGTGGTTAGAGACAGGTAGCCTAGTGGTTAGAGACAGGTAGCCTAGTGGTTAGAGACAGGTAGCCTAGTGGTTAGAGACAGGTAGCCTAGTGGTTAGAGACAGGTAGCCTAGTGGTTAGAGACAGGTAGCCTAGTGGTTAGAGCAGGTAGCCTAGTGGTTAGAGACAGGTAGCCTAGTGGTTAGAGGCAGGTAGCCTAGTGGTTAGAGACAGGTAGCCTAGTGGTTAGAGACAGGTAGCCTAGTGGTTAGAGACAGGTAGCCTAGTGGTTAGAGACAGGTAGCCTAGTGGTTAGAGCAGGTAGCCTAGTGGTTAGAGCAGGTAGCCTAGTGGTTAGAGGCAGGTAGCCTAGTGGTTAGAGGCAGGTAGCCTAGTGGTTAGAGACAGGTAGCCTAGTGGTTAGAGACAGGTAGCCTAGTGGTTAGAGCAGGTAGTCTAGTGGTTAGAGCAGGTAGTCTAGTGGTTAGAGGCAGGTAGCCTAGTGGTTAGAGATAGGTAGCCTAGTGGTTAGAGACAGGTAGCCTAGTGGTTAGAGATAGGTAGCCTAGTGGTTAGAGATAGGTAGCCTAGTAGTTAGAGCAGGTAGCCTAGTGGTTAGAGACAGGTAGCCTAGTGGTTAGAGATAGGTAGCCTAGTGGTTAGAGACAGGTAGCCTAGTGGTTAGAGCAGGTAGCCTAGTGGTTAGAGACAGGTAGCCTAGTGGTTAGAGACAGGTAGCCTAGTGGTTAGAGACAGGTAGCCTAGTGGTTAGAGCAGGTAGCCTAGTGGTTAGAGCAGGTAGCCTAGTGGTTAGAGGCAGGTAGCCTAGTGGTTAGAGACAGGTAGCCTAGTGGTTAGAGATAGGTAGCCTAGTGGTTAGAGCAGGTAGCCTAGTGGTTAGAGCAGGTAGCCTAGTGGTTAGAGCAGGTAGCCTAGTGGTTAGAGCAGGTAGCCTAGTGGTTGGAGGCAGGTAGCCTAGTGGTTAGAGGCAGGTAGCCTAGTGGTTAGAGACAGGTAGCCTAGTGGTTAGAGACAGGTAGCCTAGTGGTTAGAGCAGGTAGCCTAGTGGTTAGAGGCAGGTAGCCTAGTGGTTAGAGACAGGTAGCCTAGTGGTTAGAGACAGGTAGCCTAGTGGTTAGAGCGTTGGACTAGTAACTGAAAGGTTGTTAGATCGAATCCCCGAGCTGACAAGGTAAAGCAATCTGTCGTTGTGCCCCTGAACAAGACAGTTAACCCGCTGTCCCCCGGGTGACGAAGACGTGGATGTTGATTATGCATCTCTCTGATTCAGAGGGGTTAAATGTGGAAGACATTTCAGTTGTACAACTGACTGAAGGTATCCTCCTTTCCCATTGGTAAGGCTGTAGAGTGCAAGTTTCCTGGGATGGTATTTTGTCAAAGTTCTGCAATATGACTCTAATATTTGTGCAAACTCTTTGGAATTGAAATCTGTGGGTGACACTGACACCGTACAGCCTTACCTATGGAGTGAACACCCCATTTCATGGTTTCAGAGTCCTTTCATGGGTGTTCACTCCATAGGTAAGGCTGTATACAGTGCATACTGTATGTATGCCACCAACGCAATTATGCAGTCTGATATATCCACAGTGGGATTTCATTTTTTTTTTTTTGATGTACAGTTTGTCAAATTAATTAATTAATTACTGTATTTATTTTATGTAACATTCCAACCATGTTTTGTATTATCTAGTCCAAATGTGGCATTATTCCACTATTTTTTTTATCAGTTTCAAATCGGGAACTTTTATTTTGAAGGCGAACAGCAAATTCCACTATTGTGTCAAACTTCACATAGGTTTCTTCACCGTTTGATGTGAGGACTGTCAACAAGGCTCCCCTGTGAGTAGTTAGAGATGTGCATTTTAATATGAAGTTAAACACAAATCTAATATATGAATTGTGTAGCCAGAAAATAAATAATTTCTAGTGACTTGTCATTGCCATAAACTTTTGTCTCTGCGTTAGCTAACTCAGTAAAAAAAGACAATTGGAAAACAGCAAGACTAAGTTCACTGTTTGCATTTGAATAATTGTGCATACATACAACCAGTTGTCGTGTTTGCCACCTCATTGAAGTGGATCGGTGACCCGTTCCAACTATTTTTCCTAGTACCAGGAAGTAAACATCAGCTGGGCTTTTATGGATACCAGGATTTCCTAGTGCTGATCGATTAACCGAAATATCTTATTTTTTTTTTTCTTTATTTTTTTTAAACAACTAATCGATTGACATCGGTTCAATTATTTAAATTCCATTTAGTTTTTTTTTGTGTGTGTAAACTCAATGCGCAGATTGCACAGTTCTATAGAGGGAAATCGGATCCAGCTTGAACTGTGCGATGTAGTAGGGAGTTGTAGTTTCCAACAGGCCAATATTGTACATAGTTTAGTGCATAAACGTGGTAATTAACTACAATAACCATAATGCATTGCGCCTCTCCTTGTCCAGTCTTTTACGCGCGCTATTGGCCCAGCGTCGTCCCCGGTAGGCCGTGATTGGAAATAAGAATTTAATAACTGACTTGTCTAGTTAAATAAAATACGGAAGAAAGGGCGATCATAATGGGATATAAAGAGCAGCTGTCGCTTCACAAGGCAAGGTATCTCTACCTGAAAATACATGATCAACAGTCCATTCAGAAGTATTTGGACCCCTTGACTTATCCACATTTGTTACATTACAGCCGTATTAAAAATGGATTCAACTGTTCCCCCCAGTCATCAATCATGACAAAGCAAAAACAGGTTTAGACATTTTTGCTAATGTATTAAAAATACAACTGATATATCGCATTTATATAAGTATTCACCTCCCTGACTAAGGCCCTTCTCCCACGATTGCACAGTTTTGCAGTTCCAAACTTCTTCCGTTTAAGAAGGATGGAGGCCACTGAAGGGGACCCTCAATGCTGCAGAAATGTTTTAATACCCTTCCCCAGATCTGTGCCTTGACACAATCCTGTCTCGGAGCTCTACGGACAATTCCTTCGACCTTATGGTTTGGTTTTTGCTCTGACATCCACTGTCAACTGTGGGACCTTATATAGACAGGTGTGTGTCTTTCCAAATCATGTCCAATCAATTGAATTGACCACAGGTGGACTCCAATCAAGTTGTAGAAACATCTCAAGGATGATCAATGGAAACAGGATGCACCTGAGCTCAATTTCAGGTCTCATAGCAAAGGGTCTGAATACTTAAGCTATTTCATTTTTTTTATTTTTTTTTATACATTTGCAAATATTTCTAAAAAACAGTTTTCGCTTTGTCTTTATGGTGTGTAGATTGATGAAGATTGTTTTATTGAATCAATTTTAGAGTAAAGCTGTAATGTAACTAAATGTGGAAAAAGGGAAGGGGTCTGAATACTTTCCCGAATGCACTGTAAGGGATTGATAGTTGGTTTTCAGCTGTCATGAGAGTATGTCTTATTTACTTTAAAGGACTACTAAAATATTATTTTTTGGTCAGACAGCAGCAGCTCTATAGAGATGAGATGATGACTTGGAAGGAAATAATAAAGTCATCACATAAAACTAATATACACAACAACTTCAATATTTGATTAAATGAAGGTAATGTGAATAACTGATGGTTAATAAGTGATCAGCAGTAATGAGTCACTACCATCATGGGCCTGTTATTCGTTGTTTTATTCTGTTGTTACAGCATTCAACAAACACAATGTATAGTGTATTAAATGTAAAAAAATAATAATCAAAACTGAAAACTGTGATAATTATTTTATTTTTTTAATCATAGAACTGACCTCAAAAAACACTAATCTCTCAACACTAGGATTTCCTTAAAGTGGCAATGAATGATAGTTACCTGACTGTCTCCCAACTTTTCCCACAATGCTCCAGCTTTGAAGAGGGGTTGAAAAGCCAAAACCTAAAAGAACAGAGGAGAGAGGAACACCAACCAACAGCATACGATACCAATAACCCCCATCCAAGATGAGGCGAGCCAGCCGCGGAGGGGACGAGACCGCTACTCCCCATCAGAACGGAGTGTCTGGGGGGTAGAGGAGGCAGCGGAGGGGACGAGACCGCTACTCCCCATCAGAACGGAGTGTCTGGGGGTAGAGGAGGCAGCGGAGGGGACGAGACCGCTACTCCCCATCAGAACGGTGTGTCTGGGGGTAGAGGAGGCCGCGGAGGGGACGAGACCGCTACTCCCCATCAGAACGGTGTGTCTGGGGGTAGAGGAGGGAGCGGAGGGGACGAGACCGCTACTCCCCATCAGAACGGTGTGTCTGGGGGTAGAGGAGGGAGCGGAGGGGACGAGACCGCTACTCCCCATCAGAACGGAGTGTCTGGGGGTAGAGGAGGCAGCGGTGGCGGCAGGCGGCGGTGGTGATGATGATGATGATGAGGCCGGGTGCAGCCCAGCAGACATGCAGGATGAGGACAATGATCCGGCACGGAGGAGAGAGATCAGGAGCAAATACAGGGACCTCATCAACTCTGTTCAACGTGAGTAGTGGATAAGAGGATCTGCCAAATGACTCAAATGTAAAGACAATGTAGTGGGGGCTGTCTGGGAATGGTGGCCATGGACCGTGAGTTCTCAATTCTCCACACTTTTCCCAAAGTGTACACTTGTTTTGTATTCTCCCCGTCGTGGATTTAAAAGTATTGGATAGGTATAAACAATAGCTGGAGGGAATTACCCAAAACATGTACGTCCGTGACGGGGAGTGTGCAAGTGCCCCACTTCTAGAGAAAGTGTGTTAATCCTCCCAGGTATCCAGTATAGCGTCAAGGTAAAGGTCCAGCATGAGCTAATTCACATAGAAATGTGAGTTATAGATTGTCTAGCTTGTACACCTGTTGAATATGAAATGACTTGGTTATTGAAAATATATTTCACAGTGCTTTAGATTGTATAATGATTCTCTACGTTGCTTGTTTTGCCACAATGCTATTATATCCTGAACAAAAATATAAACACAACATGTAAAGTGTTGGTCCCGTGTTTCATGAGCTGAAATAAAAGATGCCAGAAATATTTCATATGCACAAAAAAGCTTATTTCTCTCAAATTTTGTGCATAAATTTGTTTACATCCCTGTTAAAAGCATTTCTCCTTTGCCAAGATAATCCATCCACCTGACAGGTGTGGCATATCAAGAAGCTGATTAAACAGCATGGCTCCCAAGCTGGGTGGGCCTATGCCCTCCCAGGCCCACCAATGGCTGTGCCCCTGCCCAGTCATGTGAAATCCATAGATTAGGGTCTAGTTAATTTATTTCAATTGACTGATTTCCTTATATGAACTGTAACTCACTAGGCGGCTTCCACCCGGTTACGTAGTAACCCTGCACCTTAGAGGCTGCTGCCCTGTATACATAGACTTGAAATCACACACTTATGTATATACTGTATTCTATTCGACTGTATTTTAGTCTGCACCACTCCGACATCGCTCGTCCTAATATTTATATATTCCTTAATTCCTTTCTTTTACTTTTAGATGTGTGTGTATTGTTGTGTATTGTTAGATACTACAGCACTGTTGGAGCTAGAAACACAAGCATTTTCTCTACACACACGCAATAACACCTGCTAAACACGTGTATGTGACAAATAACATTTGATTTGATTTGAACTCAGTAAAATCGTTGAAATTGTTTCATGTTGCGTTTTTATATATTTTTTTTGGTTCAGTATATTTATTAGGAAAACATGATAGAACTTTAGCAACCAGGAAATTGATTTCAATGATTTGTCCAAGTTGTACCTTGAACCTTCTTCTTCGTTTTTTTCCCCAGAGAACAGAGAGGACATGTTGAGTCCCACCAACAACAAACTGACAGACGTGTTGGAGGAGGCCAACAAACTGTTTGCAGAAGGTATGATAGGATCTGTCAAATTCTTTGCATTGCATCCTTACCTTGAAATCGCCACTAATCATAGTCGAAACAGGCAAAAGTAAGGGGGTAGCTCTCACCAATCTAGTAATGTCTGAGTCAGGGATTATTCCAAGGAAGGAAGGAAGTCGTTTTAAAGTTGTTAGTATCTCAATCTAATATCCTCACTCTTTTCTTTGTCTTCACCCTCATGTTTTGTCTTCTCTCAGTCCGTCAGGCCCGTGAAGCAGCTCTCGACGCCCATCTCCTGGTGCTGGCTACAGACCTGGGGAAGGAGAAGGCCAGCCAGCTACACGCTGAGGGATCAGCCTTCGATCCCTCAGCCTTCGCTGAACACCTGGTAAGTAGGATGAGGAGGATGGGACTGAGGAGGAGAGGGAGGTAGGGAGGAGGGTAAGGAGAGAGGAGGGGAAGGAGAGGAAGGTGGGAGGTGGGGAAGGAGAGGGAGGTGGAGAGGGAGGTAAGGAAGGAGAGGGAGTTGGAGAGGGAGGTGCGAAAGGAGAGGGAAGTGGAGAGGGAGGTGGGGGAGGAGGGTAAGGAGAGGAAGGTGGGAGGTGGGGAAGGAGAGGGAGGTGGAGAGGGAGGTGCGAAAGGAGAGGCAGGTAGAGAGAGAGGTAGGGAAGGAGAGGGAGGTAGAGAGGGAGGTGCGAAAGGAGAGGCAGGTAGAGAGAGAGGTAGGGAAGGAGAGGGAGGTGGAGAGGGAGGTGCGAAAGGAGAGGCAGGTAGAGAGAGAGGTAGGGAAGGAGAGGGAGGTGCGAAAGGAGAGGCAGGTAGAGAGAGAGGTAGGGAAGGAGAGGGAGGTGGAGAGGGAGGTGTGAAAGGAGAGGCAGGTAGAGAGAGAGGTAGGGAAGGAGAGGGAGGTGGAGAGGGAGGTGCGAAAGGAGAGGCAGGTAGAGAGAGAGGTAGGGAAGGAGAGGGAGGTGGAGAGGGAGGTGCGAAAGGAGAGGCAGGTAGAGAGAGAGGTAGGGAAGGAGAGGGAGGTGCGAAAGGAGAGGCAGGTAGAGAGAGAGGTAGGGAAGGAGAGGGAGGTGGAGAGGGAGGTGTGAAAGGAGAGGCAGGTAGAGAGAGAGGTAGGGAAGGAGAGGGAGGTGGAGAGGGAGGCGTGAAAGGAGAGGCAGGTAGAGAGAGAGGTAGGGAAGGAGAGGGAGGTGGAGAGGGAGGTGCGAAAGGAGAGGCAGGTAGAGAGAGAGAGAGGTAGGGAAGGAGAGGGAGGTGGAGAGGGAGGTGCGAAAGGAGAGGCAGGTAGAGAGAGAGGTAGGGAAGGAGAGGGAGGTGCGAAAGGAGAGGCAGGTAGAGAGAGAGGTAGGGAAGGAGCGGGAGGTGGAGAGGGAGGTGCGAAAGGAGAGGCAGGTAGAGAGAGAGGTAGGGAAGGAGAGGGAGGTGGAGAGGGAGGTGCGAAAGGAGAGGCAGGTAGAGAGAGAGGTAGGGAAGGAGAGGGAGGTGGTGAAGGCTAATGTTTGTCAGATTGCTAACGCTTTATCCTTTGTGTTCTTATTGGTCCACCCAGTTGTCGTTCATGGGTTTGAATCGCCTGGAGGATGAAGATGAGGAGGAGGAGGGTGGCGCGAGCGGTGGCTACCTCCCCCAGGACTCGTGGCAGAGGGTGGCTAATAGAGCTCAACGCTGCTTCAGGACTGCTCCGTCCTTCCACTACATGTGAGTCAGCATGTTTGAGGGGATCAGTTGGAGCAAGGCGAGGCCCAGAATCGCTAATATAAAATTAAATAATGAGTTGTTATTTGAGATGCAGGGTGATTTGTAACGATCAGGGATTCTGTACAGTCGGTTTGCGATGTAGTCGAACGCAGACATCATCCTCCAACTCTTTGGGATGCTTGGGGCAACGGTGACCACTCACCAAATATACGCAGAGAAAATGTGTTCTGAACAAAAATATAAAACGCAACATGCAACAATTTCATTGATTTTACTTCATTTACAGTTCAGTTACAGGAAATCTGTGAATTGAAAGAAATTCATTAGGCCCTAATCTATGGATTTCACGATTGGGAATTCAGATATGCATCTGTTGGTCACTGATACCTTAAAGAATGGGCCTTGGTATTTCTTCACTGTATTTGTGTACATTCAAATTGCCATCTATAAAATGCAATTGTGTTCGTTGTGCCTGCCCACCACCATGGGGCACTCTGTTCACAACGTTGACATCAGCAAACCGCTCGCCCACACAACGCCATACAGTTGGACTTACTGGAAAATTCTCTAAAACGATGTTGGAGGCGGCTTATGGTAGAGAAATTAACATTCAATTCTCTGGCAACAGCTCTGGTGGACATTCCTGCAGTCAGCATACCAATTGCACGCTCCCTCAAAACTTGACACATCTGTGGCATTGTGTTGGGTGACGAAACTGCATATTTTAGAGTGGCCTTTTATTGTCCCCAGCACAAGGTGGACTTGTGTAATGATCATGCTGTTTAATCAGCTTGTTGATATGCCACACCTGTCAGGTGGATGGATTATCTTGGCAAAGGATAAATGCTCACTAACAGATGTAAACAAATGTTTGCACAAAAGTTGAGAGAAATAAGCTTTTTATGCATAAGAAACATTTCTGGGATCTTTTTATTTCAGCTCATGAAACATGGGACCAACACTTTACATGTTGCGTTTATATTTAATTTAGTGCGTAAAAGTCTCTGACTGTGCCTGTGTGTCTCTCTACCAGGATGGGATCGTTCCTGGCTGAGCTGCCTTCACCTCGCCAGAGGGTAGAGAGACAGAGGAAAGCCCCCAGCAAGGAAGTCAAGAGGATCATGCCAACTCAGGTCTCCGCTTTAACACTGACCCCAACCTGACTGTACTGTAGGAGTCACCCCTTTGTCATACTGTTGTTTGACCCCAACCTGACTAATGACTCCTGTATTCTCTTGTCACGTTGTCTTTTCAAGCACGCTTCCAGGGATAGAAATGAAGCTAGACCGCTAGCCTGAGGCTAGTACCGTTCAGACCGGGCTAGTAGAAAATGTCTCATAGCACTGATCTTAGACCTGGGATCTACTAGCCTGGCTTGCCAGTGCACAAAATCCTTAAGTTCCAGCAATTCTAGTTGATGACCAGCCCAGCCCAGTACAGTTTGGCTTGGCTTGGCTTGGCTCGACCCTTCTCTGTTTTACATAAAGTAGCTTTGCAATAGGGTTTTTGATAAGGAGATCAGTTTGATCAGCGATCAGCCTGGATGTACAGTACCAGTCAAAAGTTAGGACACACCTACTCATTCCAGGGTTTTTATTTTATTTTTTACTATTTTCTACATTGTAGAATAATAATGAAGACATCAAAACTATGAAATAACACATATGGAATCATGTAGTAACCATAAAAGTGTTAAAGAAATTCAAATATATTTTATATTTGAGATTCTTTAAAGTAGCTACCCTTGACAGCTTTGCATTCTCTCAACCAGTTTCATGAGGTAGTCACCTGGAATGTATTTCAATTACATTTACATTACATTTTAGTCATTTAGCAGACGCTCTTATCCAGAGCGACTTACAGTAGTGAATGCATACATTTCATACATTTTTTTCTCCGTACTGGTCCCCCGTGGGAATCGAACCCACAACCCTGGCGTTGCAAACACCATGCTCTACCAACTGAGCCACACGGGACCAATTAACAGGTGTGCCTTGTTAAAAGTTCATTTGTGGAATTTCTTTCCTTCTTAATGCGTTTGAGCCAATCAGTTGTGATGTGACAATGTAGGGGTGATATACAGAAGATAGCTCTATTTGGTAAAATACCAAGTCCATATTATGCCAAGAAAAGCTCAAATAAGCAAAGAGAAACGACAGTCCATCATTACTTTAAGACTTGAAGATCAGTCAATCCGGAATATTTCAAGTACTTTGAAAGTTTCTTCAAGTGCAGGCGCAAAAAACAATCAAGCGCTATGATGAAACTGGTTCTCATGAGGACCACAACAGGAAGGGTAGAGCCAGAGTTACCTCTGCTGCAGAGAATACGTTCATTAGAGTTAACTGCACCTCAGATTGGGGGGAAAGAGGGAAAAGGAGGGGGCTGCCTAGTCAGTTGTACAACTGAATGTATTCAATTGAAATGTGTCTTCCGCATTTAACCCAACTCCTCTGAATCAGAAAGGCGCGGGGGGCTGCCTTAATCGAATGCAGTCCAAATAAATTCTTCACAGAGTTCAATCATTAGTTAACTGCACCTCAGATTGCAGTTCAAGTAACAGACACATCTCAACATCAACTGTTCAGAGGAGACTGCGTGAATCAGGCCTTCATGGTCGAATTGCTGCAAAGAAACCACTACTAAAGGACATCAATAAGATGAACAGACTTGCTTGGGCCAAGAAACACGAAAAATAGACATTTGACCGGTGGAAATCTGTCCTTTGGTCTGATGAGTCCAAATTTTAGATTTTTGATTCCAACCTCCGTGTCTTTGTGAGACGCAGAGTAGGTGAACGGATGATCTCCGCATGTGTGTTTCCCACCGTGAAGCATGGAGGAGGTGGTGTGATGGTGTGGGGGTGCTTTGCTGGTGACACTATCAGTGATTTATTTAGAATTCAAGGCACACTTAACCAGCATGGCTACCACAGTATTCTGCAGCGATACGCCATCCCATCTGGTTTGCGCTTAGTGGGACTATCATTTGTTTTTCAATAGGACAATGACCCAAAACACAGCTCCAGGCTGTGTAAGGGCTATTTGACCAAGAAGGAGAGTGATAGAGTGCTGCATCAGATGACCTGGCCTCCCCAATCACCAGACCTCAACCCAAATGAGATGTCCACATACTTTTGGTCATGTAGTGTATTATTGTACATATGACAGGAGGTCGCAGCCACTAACACTTCTCCTGTCTCTTCTCTGTACGGGTCTATAACACAGAGTCTATACAGGTCTATAACACAGAGTCTATACAGGTCTATAACACAGAGTCCATAACACAGAGTCTATACAGGTCTATAACACAGTCTATACAGGTCTATAACACAGAGTCCATAACACGGAGTCTATACAGGTCTATAACACAGAGTCAATACAGGTCTATAACACAGAGTCTATACAGGTCTATAACACAGAGTCTATACAGGTCTATAACACAGTCTATACAGGTCCATAACACAGAGTCTATACAGGTCTATAACACAGAGTCTATACAGGTCTATAACACAGAGTCTATACAGGTCCATAACACAGAGTCTATACAGGCCCATAACACAGAGTCTATACAGGTCTATAACACAGAGTCTATACAGGTCTATAACACAGAGTCTATACAGGCCCATAACACAGAGTCAATACAGGTCTATAACACAGTCTATACAGGTCTATAACACAGTCTGTACAGGCCCATCAAATCAAATCAAATGTATTTATATAGCCCTTCTTACATCAGCTGATATCACAAAGTGCTGTACAGAAACCCAGCCTAAAACCCCAAATGGCAAGCAATGCAGGTGTAGAAGCACGGTGGCTAGGAAAAACTCCCTAGAAAGGTCAAAACCTAGGAAGAAACCTAGAGAGGAACCAGGCTATGAGGGGTGGCCAGTCCTCTTCTGGCTGAGCCGGGTGGAGATTATAACAGCACATGGCCAAGATGTTCAAATGTTCATAAATGACCAGCATGGTCAAATAATAATAATCACAGTAGTTGTCGAGGGTGCAACAAGTCAGCAACTCAAGAGTAAATGTCAGTTGGCTTTTTCATAGCCGATCATTCAGAGTATCTCTACCGCTCCTGCTGTCTCTAGAGAGTTGAAAACAGCAGGTCTGGGACAGGTAGCACGTCTGGTGAACAGGTCAGGGTTCCAGCAGGTCTGGGACAGGTAGCACGTCCGGTGAACAGGTCAGGGTTCCAGCAGGTCTGGGACAGCAGGTCTGGGACAGGTAGCACGTCCGGTGAACAGGCCAGGGTTCCATAGCCGCAGGCAGAACAGTTGAAACTGGAGCAGCAGCACGGCCAGGTGGACTGGGGACAGCAGGGAGTCATCATGCCAGGTAGTCCTGAGGCATGGTCCTAGGGCTCAGGTCCTCCGGGAGAGAGAAAAGAAAGAGAGAAAGAGAGAATTAGAGTGAGCATATTTAAATTCACACAGGACACCGGATAAGACAAGAGAAATACTCCAGATGTAACAGACTGACCCTAGCCCCCCGACACATAAACTACTGCAGCATAAATACTGGAGGCTGAGACAGGAGGGGTCAGGAGACACTGTGGCCCCATCCGATGATACCCCCGGACAGGGCCAAACAGGCAGGATATAACCCCACCCACTTTGCCAAAGCACAGCCCCCACACCACTGGAGTCTATACAGGCCCATAACACAGTCTATACAGGTCCATAACACAGAGTCTATACAGGTCTATAACAGAGTCTATACAGGTCTATAACACAGAGTCTATACAGGTCAATAACACAGAGTCTATACAGGTCTATAACACAGTCTGTACAGGTCTATAACACAGAGTCTATACAGGTCTATAACACAGAGTCTATACAGGTCTATAACACAGAGTCTATACAGGTCTATAACACAGAGTCTATACAGGTCCATAACACAGAGTCTATACAGGTCCATAACACAGTATATACAGGTCTATAACACAGAGTCTATACAGGTCTATAACACAGAGTCTATACAGGTCTATAACACAGAGTCAATACAGGTCTATAACACAGTCTATACAGGTCTATAACACAGAGTCTATAACACAGAGTCTATACAGGTCCATAACACAGTCTATAACACAGAGTCTATACAGGTCTATAACACAGAGTCTATACAGGTCTATAACACAGAGTATATACAGGTCTATAACACAGAGTCTATACAGGTCCATAACACAGAGTCTATACAGGTCTATAACACAGTCTATACAGGTCCATAACACAGAGTCTATACAGGTCTATAACACAGAGTCTATACAGGTCTATAACACAGAGTCTATACAGGTCCATAACACAGAGTCTATAACACAGAGTCTATACAGGTCTATAACACAGAGTCTATACAGGTCCATAACACAGAGTCTATACAGGTCCATAACACAGAGTCTATACAGGTCTATAACACAGAGTCTATACAGGTCTATAACACAGAGTCCATAACACAGAGTCTATACAGGTCTATAACAGAGAGTCTATACAGGTCTATAACACAGAGTCTATACAGGTCCATAACACAGAGTCCATAACACAGAGTCTATACAGGTCTATAACAGAGAGTCTATACAGGTCTATAACACAGAGTCTATACAGGTCTATAACACAGAGTCTATACAGGTCTATAACACAGAGTCTATACAGGTCTATAACACAGAGTCTATACAGGTCCATAACACAGAGTCTATAACACAGAGTCTATACAGGTCTATAACACAGAGTCTATACAGGTCCATAACACAGAGTCTATACAGGTCTATAACACAGAGTCTATACAGGTCTATAACACAGAGTCTATACAGGTCTATAACACAGAGTCCATAACACAGAGTCTATACAGGTCCATAACACAGAGTCCATAACACAGAGTCTATACAGGTCTATAACAGAGAATCTATACAGGTCTATAACACAGAGTCTATACAGGTCTATAACACAGAGTCTATACAGGTCTATAACACAGAGTCTATACAGGTCTATAACACAGTCTATACAGGTCTATAACACAGAGTCTATACAGGTCTATAACACAGAGTCTATACAGGTCTATAACACAGAGTCCATAACACAGAGTCTATACAGGTCTATAACACAGAGTCCATAACACAGAGTCAATACAGGTCTATAACACAGAGTCTATACAGGTCCATAACACAGAGTCTATACAGGTCCATAACACAGAGTCTATACAGGTCTATAACACAGAGTCTATACAGGTCTATAACACAGAGTCTATACAGGTCTATAACACAGAGTCTATACAGGTCTATAACACAGAGTCTATACAGGTCTATAACACAGAGTCCATAACACAGAGTCTATACAGGTCTATAACACAGAGTCAATACAGGTCTATAACACAGAGTCTATACAGGTCTATAACACAGAGTCTATACAGGTCTATAACACAGAGTCTGTACAGGAGTTGGTTGTAATTGTTGTTGTTGTATTACAGTGCTAAACTGTGTTTTCTTCTGTCGGAGTTTGTTGTCGTTGATGTTTTCTTCTGCTCTCTCTCTCTCTCTCACATACTCTCTCTCTCTCTCTCTTTCTCTCTCTCTCTGTGTCTGTAGGAGATAATTGAGGCCTTTAGTATCAATGAGCCACTGATCCACGCTCCCAGCTCCCAGCTCCCAGCACCCAGCACCCAGCTCCCAGCTCCCAGCACCCAGCACCCAGCACCCAGCTCCACGCTCCCAGCTCCACGCTCCCAGCACCCAGCACCCAGCACCCAGCTCCCAGCACCCAGCACCCAGCACCCAGCTCCACGCTCCCAGCTCCCAGCTCCACGCTCCCAGCACCCAGCACCCAGCACCCAGCTCCCAGTACCCAGCACCCAGCTCCCAGCTCCCAGCTCCCAGCACCCAGCACCCAGCACCCAGCTCCACACTCCCAGCACCCAGCTCCACGCTCCCAGCACCCAGCACCCAGCTCCACGCTCCCAGCTCCCATTACCCAGCTCCCAGCTCCCAGCTCCACGCTCCACGCTCCCAGTACCCAGCTCCCAGCTCCCAGCTCCCAGCACCCAGCTCCCAGCTCCCAGCTCCACGCTCCCATTACCCAGCTCCCAGCTCCCAGCTCCACGCTCCACGCTCCCAGTACCCAGCTCCCAGCTCCCAGCTCCCAGCACCCAGCACCCAGCTCCACGCTCCCAGCTCCCAGCACCCAGCACCCAGCTCCACGCTCCCAGCACCCAGCACCCAGCACCCAGCACCCAGCTCCCAGCTCCCAGCTCCCAGCACCCAGCTCCACGCTCCCAGCACCCAGCACCCAGCACCCAGCTCCACGCTCCCAGCACCCAGCACCCAGCACCCAGCTCCCAGCTCCCAGCACCCAGCTCCCAGCACCCAGCACCCAGCACCCAGCTCCCAGCTCCCAGCACCCAGCACCCAGCACCCAGCACCCAGCTCCCAGCTCCACGCTCCACGCTCCCAGTACCCAGCTCCCAGCTCCCAGCTCCCAGCACCCAGCACCCAGCTCCACGCTCCCAGCTCCCAGCACCCAGCACCCAGCTCCACGCTCCCAGCACCCAGCACCCAGCACCCAGCACCCAGCTCCCAGCTCCCAGCTCCCAGCACCCAGCACCCAGCTCCACGCTCCCAGCACCCAGCACCCAGCTCCACGCTCCCAGCACCCAGCACCCAGCACCCAGCTCCCAGCTCCCAGCACCCAGCTCCCAGCTCCACGCTCCCAGCACCCAGCTCCACGCTCCCAGCACCCAGCTCCCAGCTCCACGCTCCCAGCTCCCAGCACCCAGCACCCAGCTCCACGCTCCCAGCACCCAGCTCCCAGAATGCTGCTGTTTCTTTTTTAAAACATTATCATCTTATTGACTTTAACTCTAGCTGTAAATATTGGTTTTCTATAGTTGTTGTTCACAGTTTTTGAATTCATGACATTTATTTGATTAAAAAGAGAGAGCCGAACTCAGTGATTTTTCTCATTTGCTCACATTGTATATACTGTTGTTGTCTACTGTTTTATTCCATGTGTAACTCTGTGTTGTTGTATGTTGTCGAACTGCTTTGCTTTATCTTGGCCAGGTCGCAGTTGTAAATGAGAACTTGTTCTCAACTGGCCTACCTGGTTAAATAAAGGACTTGTTCTCTACTAGCCTACCTGGTTAAATAAAGGTGAAATAAAAAAATTAAATAAAAATGTGTTATTTTTTTACTTCAAGGAAGAAAAGAAAGATTGTATATCCACGTGACATCTGCGTTGTGTTTTAACTATAACCGTAGGATCAGCGTTGGTGATATTTTATCATCTGATAACGACAGGATAATCTTCTATTGAACAAATGTCGTGCTGTCCTTTATAACGCAAACTGTTGTGTCCTATATTTGTATTTTATTTTATTTTATACCTGCCTTTTGGTAGGTTGTCATTGTAAATAAGAATTTGTTCTTAAATGACTTGCTTAGTTAAATAAATTAAATAAATAAACAATTTGGCGAGGTACACCCCCCCCCCCATTTTAAAAAATATCTATAAATGAACAATAAAAGGGGCCATGATAGCCATGCTAGCCCAATGACGACATGTAGCCTACAGTAGAGTAGCTAGCTAGCATGTACAGCATTCCATAATCAACAGAGCAAAAGTCTTATCAAAGTATTATAATTATTATATATATATATTATTATTATGATTATTATCCAGAGTATTATTTTTATTATTATACAGATTATTATTATTATTATTATTATACAGATTATTATTATTATACAGATTATTATTATTATTATACAGATTATTATTATTATCATCCAGAGTATTATTATTATTATCCAGATTATTATTATTAATATACAGATTATTATTATTATTATCATCCAGAGTATTATTATTATTATCCAGATTATTATTATTAATATACAGATTATTATTATTATTATCATCCAGAGTATTATTATTATTATCCAGATTATTATTATTATTATACAGATTATTATTATCATCCAGAGTATTATTATTATTATACAGATTATTATTATTAATATACAGATTATTATTATTATTATCATCCAGAGTATTATTATTATTATCCAGATTATTATTATTAATATACAGATTATTATTATTATTATCATCCAGAGTATTATTATTATTATCCAGATTATTATTATTATTATACAGATTATTATTATCATCCAGAGTATTATTATTATTATACAGATTATTATTATTATCATCCAGAGTATTATTATTATTATACAGATTATTATTATTATTATTATTATCATCCAGAGTATTATTATTATTATACAGATTATTATTATTATCATCCAGAGTATTATTATTATTATACAGATTATTATTATTATCATCCAGAGTATTATTATTATTATACAGATTATTATTATTATTATTATCATCCAGAGTATTGTTATTATTATACAGATTATTATTATTATTATTATCATCCAGAGTATTATTATTAGTGAGGTTTCTAACTGGTAGTTTTCTATTAATCTTGGTTAACCCAGAAATAAATTATTTTTATGTTTACGTAGTCTGATAACGAGAGATTCGTTTTCCTTTTACACCTGCCACAATAATATTTTTTGACATACACTACTTGCTTATATGATTTGACTGTTTTCTGTGTCATATGATTGGTTGATTGGTTAGTATGATTGGTTGATTGGTTAGTATGATTGGTTGATTGGTTAGTTTGATTGGTTGATTGGTTAGTATGATTGGTTGATTGGTTAGTATGATTGGTTGATTGGTTAGTATGATTGGTTGATTGGTTAGTATGATTGGTTGATTGGTTAGTTTGATTGGTTGATTGGTTAGTTTGATTGGTTGATTGGTTAGTTTGATTGGTTGATTGGTTAGTATGATTGGTTGATTGGTTAGTTTGATTGGTTGATTGATGGTATGGTGTCATGACATTGTGCTATAATATGCTTCCTCTGCTGTTGAGCTTTGATGTAAAGTGGATTTCAGAACCTTTGCTTCAGCCCCCTTGATGCAGTCCAGTCACTGTCTCCTTCTCCTCTCCTCTTCCCCTCTCATCCCCAATCTCAACCTCATCCACATGCCCTTCACCCGTAAGCGTCCGTGTTGGCTGTCCCAGTAGAGAGGGTGTTAATTGCTGTGAAATCTGGAGAGCGAGCAAGAGAGATGGATGGTGAGATAATGAGAGAGAGAGAGAGAGAGAGAGAGAATGAGAGAGAGAGAGAGAGATGGATGGTGAGATAAAGAGAGAGATGGATGGATGGATGGATGGATGGATGGTGAGAGAAAGAGAGAACGAGAGAGAGAGAGAGAGAGAGAATGAGAGAGAGAGAGAGAGAGAGAGAGAGAGAGAGAGAATGAGAGAGAGAGAGAGATGGATGGTGAGATAAAGAGAGAGAGAGAGAGAGAGAGAGATGGATGGATGGATGGATGGATGGTGAGAGAAAGAGAGAACGAGAGAGAGAGAGAGAGAGAGGAGAGAGAGAGAGAGAGAGAGAGAGAGAGAGAGAGAATGAGAGGGGGGGGCAGAAAGGAGGAAATCTGATAAAGGAGGGCGATGGGATACAGAGAGGATAGGTGGACAGGAGAGATACCTGGTAGGTTCAAGACACTGATCATGTTAGCTAGCACCCGCCATAGGAAGAGAGAAGCAGGGAGGAGGTGGACAGGAGAGATACCTGGTAGGTTCAAGACACTGATCATGTTAGCTAGCACCCGCCATAGGAAGAGAGAAGCAGGGAGGAGGTGGACAGGAGAGATACCTGGTAGGTTCAAGACACTGATCATGTTAGCTAGCACCCGCCATAGGAAGAGAGAAGCAGGGAGGAGGCGGACAGGAGAGATACCTGGTAGGTTCAAGACACTGATCATGTTAGCTAGCACCCGCCATAGGAAGAGAGAAGCAGGGAGGAGGCGGACAGGAGAGATACCTGGTAGGTTCAAGACACTGATCATGTTAGCTAGCACCCGCCATAGGAAGAGAGAAGCAGGGAGGAGGCGGACAGGAGAGATACCTGGTAGGTTCAAGACACTGATCATGTTAGCTAGCACCCGCCATAGGAAGAGAGAAGCAGGGAGGAGGCGGACAGGAGAGATACCTGGTAGGTTCAAGACACTGATCATGTTAGCTAGCACCTGCCATAGGAAGAGAGAAGCAGGGAGGAGGTGGACAGGAAAGTGCTTTGGAAGTGTCTTGACAGACTGCTGTGTCACCATACATGGGGTCAGTGGGTATCAGAGGGGGTTAAAGACATGGGAACCTCATCCATAGGCTATTACGCAAAAAACGTGGCTGGGAACAAGATTAGAGAGGAGGTGACACCATATCACCTGATCCTGCTGGTGTGTTTGTTGACATTGTTAACTAGCTAGTCCCCCCCTCCCCTCTCCTCCTCCCTGCCCCCCCCACAGCCTCTCTCCTCCTCCCTGCCCCCCCACACAGCCTCTCCCCTCCTCCCTGTCCCCCTCCCCCCCCCACAGCCTCTCTCCTCCTCCCTGCCCCCCCACAGCCTCTCCCCTCCTCCCTGCCCCCCCACAGCCTCTCCCCTCCTCCCTGTCCCCCTCTCCCCCCACAGCCTCTCCCCTCCTCCCTGTCCCCCTCTTCCCCCCACAGCCTCTCCCCTCCTCCCTGTCTCCCCCCCACAGCCTCTCACCTCCTCCCTGTCCCCCTCTCTATCCTCCCCTTGCTCTCCCACCCCCCACTGACAGCAGCAGACATTGCCTACCTAGCTCCAGTTCTGTCCCCTCGCAACCTTCCCTCCCTCCCTCCCCTCCCCTCCCCTCCCCTCCCCTCCCCACCTCTCTCCCTCCGTCCCCTCCCCACCTCTCTCCCTCCGTCCCTCTCAGAGAACAGATATAGCAAGACAACACTGCTTTTTAGACAGAAGAGGGTGAGAGAGATAGACAGCACCGTTGACTGAACAAGGTCGTAGCAGAACCTGAGATTGTAATAATAATGCAGTACATCATCTTGTTAGTGTTGGTGAGTTCAATATCTTTGTGACTTTTCGTTTGCCTTTCTCGTTGTTGTTGTTGTCCTGTATTCAGTTAATGTTTCACATGTGCTCAGTGACAGTACAGGCTTGAGTGTTTCCTGGTTCTCTGAACTACTTTTGAGGGAGTCATTTCCTGGTTCTCTGAACTACTTTTGAGGGAGTCATTTCCTGGTTCTCTGAACTACTTTTGAGGGAGTCATTTCCTGGTTCTCTGAACTACTTTTGAGGGAGTCATTTCCTGGTTCTCTGAACTACTTTTGAGGGAGTCATTTCCTGGTTCTCTGAACTACTTTTGAGGGAGTCATTTCCTGGTACTCTGAACTACTTTGCTATGCTTCAGATTGACCTCAACCTTATATGTATTCTCCCCTTAGACCAGGGTGACTAGGCAACAGGATAGATAATAGACAGTAACAGCAGTATACTGTAGGTAGGGGTAAAGGATAGATAATAGACAGTAACAGCAGTATACTGTAGGTAGGGGTAAAGGATAGATAATAGACAGTAACAGCAGTATACTGTAGGTAGGGGTAAAGGATAGATAATAGACAGTAACAGCAGTATACTGTAGGTAGGGGTAAAGGATAGATAATAGACAGTAACAGCAGTATACTGTAGGTAGGGGTAAAGGATAGATAATAGACAGTAACAGCAGTATACTGTAGGTAGGGGTAAAGGATAGATAATAGACAGTAACAGCAGTATACTGTAGGTAGGGGTAAAGGATAGATAATAGACAGTAACAGCAGTATACTGTAGGTAGGGGTAAAGGATAGATAATAGACAGTAACAGCAGTATACTGTAGGTAGGGGTAAAGGATAGATAGACAGTAACAGCAGTATACTGTAGGTAGGGGTAAAGGATAGATAATAGACAGTAACAGCAGTATACTGTAGGTAGGGGTAAAGGATAGATAATAGACAGTAACAGCAGTATACTGTAGGTAGGGGTAAAGGATAGATAATAGACAGTAACAGCAGTATACTGTAGGTAGGGGTAAAGGATAGATAATAGACAGTAACAGCAGTATACTGTAGGTAGGGGTAAAGGATAGATAATAGACAGTAACAGCAGTATACTGTAGGTAGGGGTAAAGGATAGATAATAGACAGTAACAGCAGTATACTGTAGGTAGGGGTAAAGGATAGATAATAGACAGTAACAGCAGTAGGTAGGGGTAAAGGATAGATAATAGACAGTAACAGCAGTATACTGTAGGTAGGGGTAAAGGATAGATAATAGACAGTAACAGCAGTATACTGTAGGTAGGGGTAAAGGATAGATAATAGACAGTAACAGCCGTATACTGTAGGTAGGGGTAAAGGATAGATAATAGACAGTAACAGCAGTATACTGTAGGTAGGGGTAATGGATAGATAATAGACAGTAACAGCAGTATACTGTAGGTAGGGGTAAAGGATAGATAATAGACAGTAGCAGCAGTATACTGTAGGTAGGGGTAAAGGATAGATAATAGACAGTAACAGCAGTATACTGTAGGTAGGGGTAAAGGATAGATAATAGACAGTAACAGCAGTATACTGTAGGTAGGGGTAAAGGATAGATAATAGACAGTAACAGCAGTATACTGTAGGTAGGGGTAAAGGATAGATAATAGACAGTAGCAGCAGTATACTGTAGGTAGGGGTAAAGGATAGATAATAGACAGTAGCAGCAGTATACTGTAGGTAGGGGTAAAGGATAGATAATAGACAGTAACAGCTGTATACTGTAGGTAGGGGTAAAGGATAGGTAATAGACAGTAACAGCAGTATACTGTAGGTAGGGGTAAAGGATAGGTAATAGACAGTAACAGCAGTATACTGTAGGTAGGGGTAATGGATAGATAATAGACAGTAACATCAGTATACTGTAGGTAGGGGTAAAGGATAGATAATAGACAGTAACAGCAGTATACTGTAAGTAGGGGTAAAGGATAGATAATAGACAGTAGCAGCAGTATACTGTAGGTAGGGATAAAGGATAGATAATAGACAGTAGCAGCAGTATACTGTAGGTAGGGGTGAAGGATAGATAATAGACAGTAACAGCAGTATACTGTAGGTAGGGGTAAAGGATAGATAATAGACAGTAACAGCAGTATACTGTAGGTAGGGGTAAAGGATAGATAATAGACAGTAACAGCAGTATACTGTAGGTAGGGGTAAAGGATAGATAATAGACAGTAGCAGCAGTATACTGTAGGTAGGGGTAAAGGATAGATAATAGACAGTAGCAGCAGTATACTGTAGGTAGGGGTAAAGGATAGATAATAGACAGTAACAGCAGTATACTGTAGGTAGGGGTAAAGGATAGATAATAGACAGTAACAGCCGTATACTGTAGGTAGGGGTAAAGGATAGATAATAGACAGTAACAGCAGTATACTGTAGGTAGGGGTAATGGATAGATAATAGACAGTAACATCAGTATACTGTAGGTAGGGGTAAAGGATAGATAATAGACAGTAGCAGCAGTATACTGTAGGTAGGGGTAAAGGATAGGTAATAGACAGTAACAGCAGTATACTGTAGGTAGGGGTAAAGGATAGATAATAGACAGTAACAGCAGTATACTGTAGGTAGGGGTAAAGGATAGATAATAGACAGTAACAGCAGTATACTGTAGGTAGGGGTAAAGGATAGATAATAGACAGTAGCAGCAGTATACTGTAGGTAGGGGTAAAGGATAGATAATAGACAGTAGCAGCAGTATACTGTAGGTAGGGGTAAAGGATAGATAATAGACAGTAACAGCTGTATACTGTAGGTAGGGGTAAAGGATAGGTAATAGACAGTAACAGCAGTATACTGTAGGTAGGGGTAAAGGATAGGTAATAGACAGTAACAGCAGTATACTGTAGGTAGGGGTAATGGATAGATAATAGACAGTAACATCAGTATACTGTAGGTAGGGGTAAAGGATAGATAATAGACAGTAACAGCAGTATACTGTAAGTAGGGGTAAAGGATAGATAATAGACAGTAGCAGCAGTATACTGTAGGTAGGGATAAAGGATAGATAATAGACAGTAGCAGCAGTATACTGTAGGTAGGGGTGAAGGATAGATAATAGACAGTAACAGCAGTATACTGTAGGTAGGGGTAAAGGATAGATAATAGACAGTAACAGCAGTATACTGTAGGTAGGGGTAAAGGATAGATAATAGACAGTAGCAGCAGTATACTGTAGGTAGGTGTAAAGGATAGATAATAGACAGTAGCAGCAGTATACTGTAGGTAGGGGTAAAGGATAGATAATAGACAGTTGCAGCAGTATTTTTTTTTTACCCATCTACCAATAGGGGCCCTTCTTTGCGAGTCATTGGAAAACCTCCCTGGTCTTTGTGGTTGAATCTGTGTTTGAAATTCACTGCTCGACTGTGGGACCTTACAGATAATTGTATGTGTGGCGTACAGAGATGAGGTAGTCATTCAAAAGTAATGTTAAACATGACGATAGGAGCTGGTTGTTGATGCTGGTTGTTGATGCTGGTTGTTGATGCTGGTTGTTGATGCTGTTGATGCTGGTTGTTGATGCTGGTATTAAACATGACGATAGTAGCTTGTTGTTGATGCTGGTTGTTGATGCTGGTTGTTGATGCTGGTTGTTGATGCTGTTGATGCTGGTTGTTGATGCTGGTATTAAACATGACGATAGTAGCTTGTTGTTGATGCTGGTTGTTGATGCTGGTTGTTGATGCTGGAATTAATCTGTATTAATCGCTATTAGTCCCCAAGGCAGACAGACAGCTGGATGACCACAGACAGGCCAATCTGTCACCTACCCCAAGAGGCTTATCTCATAGGATTACACAGTTTCAAACTCAGGCACCGTGTCAGTCTAGTACACACACACACACACACACACACACACACACACACACACACACACACACACACACACACACACACACACACACACACACACACACACACACACACACACACACACACACACACACACACACACACACACACACACACACACACACACACACACACACACACACACACACACACACACACACACACACACACACAGAGTAAATCAATATAGTATGAAGCAACTGTATCTGTTTCAGTCATAGTTCTGTGTCTGTCCCTCTCAGATCTGTTTGTAGCCTGGTCTCAGATCTGTCTATAGCCTGGTCTCAGATCTGTCTGTAGCCTGGTCCCATATCTGTCTGTAGCCTGGTCCCATATCTGTCTGTAGCCTGGTCCCATATCTGTCT
>NC_138318.1:40960000-40982500 GCF_965601325.2 Salmo salar | reverse complement strand
GTAGTGCTCTGCTGCTGTCCTGTGGTCATACTGAAGGTAGTGCTCTGCTGCTGTCCTGTGGTCATACTGAAGGTAGTGCTCTGCTGCTGCCCTGTGATTATACTGAAGGTAGTGCTCTGCTGCTGCCCTGTGATTATACTGAAGGTAGTGCTCTGCAGCTGTCCTGTGGTCATACTGAAGGTAGTGCTCTGCAGCTGTCCTGTGGTCATATTGAAGGTAGTGCTCTGCTGCTGTCCTGTGATTATACTGAAGGTAGTGCTCTGCTGCTGCCCTGTGATTATACTGAAGGTAGTGCTCTGCCAGCTGTCCTGTGATTATACTGAAGGTAGTGCTCTGCCAGCTGTCCTGTGGTTATACTGAAGGTAGTGCTCTGCTGCTGTCCTGTGGTCATACTGAAGGTAGTGCTCTGCAGCTGTCCTGTGATTATACTGAAGGTAGTGCTCTGCTTCTGTGTTTCAGCCAGCTCCAGCTGATGAGACTGGGCTTTGCTCTGCCTGTCTGCCCTGAGACACACTGATCCACCATGGGGAACGGGAACAGCGCCGTCGAGGTCCAAGCACCGGTAAGACATGGGATGAGAGAAACTAACTGACCCGCTGCCCACTGGGCAAAAACTGGCTGAATCAACATTGTTTCCACGTCATTTCAACAATATAATTCAATGTGTTGACGTTGAAACAACGTGGAAAACTGATTGGATTTGAAAAAAGTAATCAATGTTAAAAGTCACCAACTTTTTGACCTAAATCCAATGATATGGTGAAATGTTTTGAATTCAAGTTGAATTCAGGTTAGCTGACAACTAAACTAAATGTAAATCAAAACTAGACGTTGAAATGATGTCTGTCCTCAGTGCTACTCCTGGCTACTACAGCCACTTCTACCAGCTAGAATCTACTACTACTAGCTACTATAGCCACTTCTACCTGCTAGAATCTACTACTCCTGGCTACTATAGCCACTTCTACCAGCTAGAATCTACTACTACTAGCTACTATAGCCACTTCTACCAGCTAGAATCTGCTACTACCGGCTACTATAGCCACTTCTACCAGCTATAATCTACTACTACCAGCTACTATAGCCACTTCTACCAGCTAGAATCTACTACTACTAGCTACTATAGGCACTTCTACCAGCTAGAATCTACTACTACTGGCTACTATAGCCACTTCTACCAGCTAGAATCTGCTACTACCGGCTACTATAGCCACTTCTACCAGCTAGAATCTACTACTACTGGCTACTATAGCCACTTCTACCTGCTAGAATCTACTACTACTAGCTACTATAGCCACTTCTACCTGCTAGAATCTACTACTACTAGCTACTATAGCCACTTCTACCAGCTAGAATCTACTACTACTAGCTACTATATCCACTTCTACCAGCTAGAATCTACTACTACCAGCTACTATAGCCACTTCTACCAGCTAGAATCTACTACTACTAGCTACTATATCCACTTCTACCAGCTAGAAACTGCTACTCCTGGCTACTATAGCCACTTCTACCAGCTAGAATCTACTACTACTAGCTACTATATCCACTTCTACCAGCTAGAATCTACTACTACCAGCTACTATAGCCACTTCTACCTGCTAGAATCTACTACTACTAGCTACTATAGCCACTTCTACCTGCTAGAATCTACTACTACCAGCTACTATAGCCACTTCTACCTGCTAGAATCTACTACTACCAGCTACTATAGCCACTTCTACCAGCTAGAATCTACTTCCCCTGGCTACTATAGCCACTTCTACCTGCTAGAATCTACTACTACCAGCTACTGTAGCCACTTCTACCAGCTAGAATCTACTACTACCAGCGACTATAGCCACTTTTACCAGCTAGAATCTGCTACTACCGGCTACTATAGCCACTTCTACCAGCTAGAATCTACTACTACCAGCTACTATAGCCACTACTACCAGCTAGAATCTACTACTCCTGGCTACTATAGCCACTTCTACCAGCTAGAATCTACTACTACCAGCTACTATAGCCACTTCTACCAGCTAGAATCTACTACTACCAGCTACTATAGCCACTTCTACCAGCTAGAATCTACTACTACCAGCTACTATAGCCACTTCTACGAGCTAGAATCTACTACTACCAGCTACTATAGCAATTTCTACCAGGGGCTGCTACTCCTGGCTACTATAGCCACTTCTACCAGCTAGAAACTACAACAACCGGCTACTATAGCCACTTCTACCAGCTAGAAACTGCTACTCCTGGCTACTATAGCCACTTCTACCAGCTAGAATCTACTACTACCAGCTACTATAGCCACTTCTACCAGCTAGAATCTACTACTACCAGCTACTATAGCCATATCTACCAGGGGCTGCTACTCCTGGCTACTATAGCCACTTCTACCAGCTAGAATCTACTACTACCAGCTACTATAGCCACTTCTACCAGCTAGAAACTGCTACTCCTGGCTACTATAGCCACTTCTACCAGCTAGAATCTACTACTACCAGCTACTATAGCCACTTCTACCAGCTAGAATCTACTACTACCAGCGACTATAGCCACTTCTACCAGCTAGAATCTACTACTACCAGCTACTATAGCCACTTCTACCAGCTAGAATCTACTACTACCAGCTACTATTGCCACTTCTACCAGCTAGAATCTACTACTACCAGCTACTATAGCCATTTCTACCAGGGGCTGCTACTCCTGGCTACTATAGCCACTTCTACCAGCTAGAATCTACTACTACCAGCTACTATATCCACTTCTACCAGCTACTATAGCCACTTCTACCTGCTAGAATCTACTACTACCAGCTACTATAGCCACTTCTACCAGCTAGAATCTACTTCCCCTGGCTACTATAGCCACTTCTACCTGCTAGAATCTACTACTACCAGCTACTATAGCCACTTCTACCAGCTAGAATCTACTACTACCAGCGACTATAGCCACTTTTACCAGCTAGAATCTGCTACTACCGGCTACTATAGCCACTTCTACCAGCTAGAATCTACTACTACCAGCTACTATAGCCACTACTACCAGCTAGAATCTACTACTCCTGGCTACTATAGCCACTTCTACCAGCTAGAATCTACTACTACCAGCTACTATAGCCACTTCTACCAGCTAGAATCTACTACTACCAGCTACTATAGCCACTTCTACCAGCTAGAATCTACTACTACCAGCTACTATAGCCACTTCTACGAGCTAGAATCTACTACTACCAGCTACTATAGCAATTTCTACCAGGGGCTGCTACTCCTGGCTACTATAGCCACTTCTACCAGCTAGAAACTACAACAACCGGCTACTATAGCCACTTCTACCAGCTAGAAACTGCTACTCCTGGCTACTATAGCCACTTCTACCAGCTAGAATCTACTACTACCAGCTACTATAGCCACTTCTACCAGCTAGAATCTACTACTACCAGCTACTATAGCCATATCTACCAGGGGCTGCTACTCCTGGCTACTATAGCCACTTCTACCAGCTAGAATCTACTACTACTAGCTACTATAGCCACTTCTACCTGCTAGAATCTACTACTACCAGCTACTATAGCCACTTCTACCAGCTAGAAACTGCTACTCCTGGCTACTATAGCCACTTCTACCAGCTAGAATCTACTACTACCAGCTACTATAGCCACTTCTACCAGCTAGAATCTACTACTACCAGCGACTATAGCCACTTCTACCAGCTAGAATCTACTACTACCAGCTACTATTGCCACTTCTACCAGCTAGAATCTACTACTACCAGCTACTATAGCCATTTCTACCAGGGGCTGCTACTCCTGGCTACTATAGCCACTTCTACCAGCTAGAATCTACTACTACCAGCTACTATATCCACTTCTACCAGCTAGAAACTGCTACTCCTGGCTACTATAGCCACTTCTACCAGCTAGAATCTACTACTACTAGCTACTATAGCCACTTCTACCAGCTAGAATCTACTACTACCAGCTACTATAGCCACTTCTACCAGCTAGAATCTACTACTACCAGCTACTATAGCCACTTCTACCAGCTAGAATCTACTACTACCAGCTACTATAGACACTTCTACCAGCTAGAATCTGCTACTCCTGGCTACTATAGCCACTTCTACCAGCTAGAATCTACTACTACCAGCTACTATAGCCACTTCTACCAGCTAGAATCTGCTACTCCTGGCTACTATAGCCAAATTTACCAGCTAGAATCTGCTACTATCGGCTACTATAGCCACTTCTACCAGCTAGAATCTGGTACTCCTGGCTACTATAGCCACTTCTACCAGCTAGAATCTACTACTACCAGCTACTGTAGCCACTTCTACCATCTAGAATCTGCTACTACCGGCTACTATAGCCACTTCTACCAGCTAGACTCTACTACTCCTGGCTACTATAGCCTCTTCTACCAGCTAGAAACTGCTACTCCTGGCTACTATAGCCACTTCTACCAGCTAGATTCTGCTACTACCGGCAACTATAGCCACTTCTACCTGCTAGAAACTGCTACTCCTGGCTACTATAGCCACTTCTACCAGCTATTATAGCCACTTCTACCAGCTACTATAGCCACTTCTACCAGCTAGAATCTACTACTACCAACTACTATAGCCACTTCTACCAGCTAGAATCTTCTACCAGCAGCTACTATAGCCACTTCTACCAGCTAGAATCTGCTACTACCAGCTACTATAGCCACTTCTACCAGCTAGAATCTACTACTATCAGCTACTATAGCCACTTATACCAGATAGAATCTGCTACTACCAGCTACTATTGCCACTTCTACCAGCTAGAATCTACTACTACCAGCTACTACAGCCACTTCTACCAGCTAGAATCTGCTACTCCTGGCTACTATAGTCATTTCTACCACCTAGAATCTGCTACTACCAGCTACTATAACCACTTCTACCAGCTAGAATCGGCTATCCTGGCTACTATAGCCACTTCTAGCCAGTAGTAGAATCGGCTACTACTGGCTAGTCTAGTTATCCAGGCTAGCAAACTGGTACCAGGCTAGTTATCCAGGCTAGCCAACTGGTACCAGGCTAGTTATCCAGGCTAGCCAACTGGTACCAGGCTAGTTATCCAGGCTAGCCAACTGGTACCAGGCTAGTTATCCACTGATGGTACTGAGCTAACAAATATAACATTGGTTTCCTAGCATGGTCAGTAACTCTGTGGAATTCTGGGATTGTTTTAATAGGATTAAAACATAAACATTAGACGATTTTCCCTCCCAGTGGACTATTATACGCTGAACTGCCTTGTGCTTGGCTTTCTCAGAGATAATCCTGAATGGCACCCTATTCTCTATTTAGTGTCATTGTTATCTTTTTGGGCCTATGGGGTATTCTTCAAAAGTAGTGCACTATGTAGGGAATAGGATGCCGTTTGTCCTATAGGCCCTGGTCAAAGGTAGTGCACTGAATAGGGAATAGGATGTCGTTCGTCCTATAGGCCCTGGTTAAAAGTAGTGCACTATTTAGGGAATAGGATGTTGTTCGTCCTATAGGCCCTGGTCCAAAGTAGTGTACTATATAGGGAATAGGATGCCGTTCGTCCTATAGGCCCTTGTCAAAAGTAGCGCACTATGTAGGAAATAGGATGCCATTTGGGACTCATTCTCAGAGTGACGTTTTAGAGTGCTCTTGTTATCGCTCAACAACATTGCTTTGTTCCATCTGTCTGTAGTTAATTCTGCTCGTGCAGACAGACATGCCTCATGCCTATGGTCTTGCCAAATACCAATCTTTTCAACCTGTAGACGTAACATAGTAAACGAAAAATCCGGGAAACTCAAATTAGTACGTATGGTATGGTATGGTATGTATTAATTTGTGGATGTCTATCATTCATTTCGTATGATATGTTACGAATTGCAATTCGCTCCAAATGCACAAATTTGCAATACGTACAATATGTTATGAATTCCAATTTGTTGTGGCTAACGTTAGATAGGAGGCTAACTCTAATGTTAGCTAAGTGGCTAACTCTAATGTTAGCTAAGTGGCTAACGTTAGCTAGGTGGCTAACGTTAGCTAGGTGGCTAACGTTAGCTAGGTGGCTAACTCTAATGTTAGCTAAGTGGCTAACGTTACCTAGGCTAGGAGTTAGGGGTTAGAGTTAGGTTAAAGAGTTAAGATTAGGGTTAAGGGAAGGGTTAGATAACATGCTAAGTAGTTGCAAAGTTCCTAATTAGCTACATTTACATATATCACATTTACATTTTAGTAATTTAGCAGATGCTCTTATCCAGAGCGATTTACGAGAGGAACAATAGTTAAGTGCCTTGCTCAATAAAATGCTAAAGTTAATAATAATAATAATAATAATAATAATAATAATAATACATTTAATTTGTATATAATAATAATACATTTAATTTCAGATTATGATTTTTTTTATATATATACAATAAAAACAACATACATTTAGAATCAGGTATAATATCAACAGTGGGCTAGGTGCTGAATATATTTTAGATTGGGATTAGGATTATGAAAAATCTGTAGAAGTGGGTTGCTGAATATATTTTAGATTGGGACTAGGATTATGAAACATCTGTAGAAGTGGGTTGCTGAATATATTTTAGATTGGGACTAGGATTATGAAACACATGTAGAAGTGGGGTGCTGAATATATTTTAGATTGGGACTAGGATTATAAAAAACCTGTAGAAGTGGGTTTTTAATTAAGGACTGTTTTCAAAGTTCAGTGATAGAAAGGCTCTCAGATGGTCAGGGAGAACATTCCATAGGCGTGAGGGGCAAGGGAGCAGAAGGCTAGTTGATGTACTTGGGGCTTATTAATCCATTCAAGGCTTTAAATTACAAGCATGAGAATTTTGTATCAAATCAAATCAAATGTATTTATATAGCCCTTCTTACATCAGCTGATGTCACAAAGTGCTGTACAGAAACCCAGCCTAAAACCCCCCCAAACAGCAAGCAATGCAGGTGTAGAAGCACGGAAGTCGGTCCTGTAGTTGTCCGTGATGAGATTCGAACCTTTGGGTCCGCTAGACGTTCGCGTTATACGCCCACACATCCAATCAGTTTTTGTTGTTGTTGCCATTAGCAGAAATGTGTGATTTTTTTAAATTTGACACTTCCCTGTTTCAGCCAGAAGGTGGCACCACTGAGAATGTAGTTGCTGGTTCTACCAGCTCAGGGAGACCAAAATCATTTGCAACAGCTACAGTTGAGATGGAGATACAGCGTGTGTGTGTGTGTGTGTGTGTGTGTGTGTGTGTGTGTGTGTGTGTGTGTGTGTGTGTGTGTGTCCATCTGTCTGTGTGCGTCTCGTGTGTGTGTGTGTGTGTGTGTGTGTGTGTGTGTGCGTCTTGTGTGTGTGCGTCTCGTGTGTGTGTGTTTCTTAAGTGATTTTGCTCATGCATTTAAGAAGTAGGTAACAGCTGCATCTGGTTTGAACTCACCAATTTGAATCTGGAACGATGGACAAAACACACACAAGGAAGGTGTGACTGACAGATGGTTGTTTGTCCATGTCAGAGAGTCAATCAAGTTGAGGGGGTCTGTCTGTAGAGATAATGGTGGTCTGTCTGTAGAGATAAAGGTGGTCTGTCTGTAGAGATAAAGGTAGTCTGTCTGTAGAGATAAAGGTGGTCTGCCTGTAGAGGTAAGGTTGTCTGTCTGTAGAGATAAAGGTGGTCTGTCTGTAGAGATAAAGGTGGTCTGCCTGTAGAGATAAAGGGGGTCTGTCTGTAGAGATAAAGGGGGTCTGTCTGTAGAGATAAAGGTGGTCTGCCTGTAGAGATAAAGGTGGTCTGTCTGTAGAGATAAAGGTGGTCTGTCTGTAGAGATAAAGGTGGTCTGTCTGTAGCGATAAAGGTGGTCTGTCTGTAGAGATAAAGGTGGTCTGTCAGCAGAGATAAAGGTGGTCTGCCTGTAGAGATAAAGGTGGTCTGTCAGTAGAGATAAAGGTGGTCTGCCTGTAGAGATAAAGGTGGTCTGTCAGTAGAGATAAAGGTGGTCTGTCTGTAGAGATAAAGGTGGTCTGTCTGTAGAGATAAAGGGGGTCTGTCTGTAGAGATAAAGGTGGTCTGTCTGTAGAGATAAAGGTGCTCTGTCAGTAGAGATAAAGGTGGTCTGTCTGTAGAGATAAAGGTGGTCTGTCTGTAGAGATAAAGGTGGTCTGTCTGTAGAGATAAAGGTGGTCTGTCAGTAGAGATAAAGGTGGTCTGTCTGTAGAGATAAAGGTGGTCTGTCTGTAGAGATAAAGGTGGTCTGTCAGTAGAGATAAAGGTGGTCTGTCTGTAGAGATAAAGGTGGTCTGTCTGTAGAGATAAAGGTGGTCTGTCAGTAGAGATAAAGGTGGTCTGTCTGTAGAGATAAAGGTGGTCTGTCTGTAGAGATAAAGGTGGTCTGTCAGTAGAGATAAAGGTGGTCTGTCAGTAGAGATAAAGGTGGTCTGTCAGTAGAGATAAAGGGGGTCTGTCTGTAGAGATAAAGGTGGTCTGTCTGTAGAGATAAAGGTGGTCTGTCTGTAGAGATAAAGGTGGTCTGTCAGTAGAGATAAAGGTGGTCTGTCTGTAGAGATAAAGGTGGTCTGTCTGTAGAGATAAAGGTGGTCTGTCAGTAGAGATAAAGGTGGTCTGTCAGTAGAGATAAAGGTGGTCTGCCTGTAGAGATAAAGGTGGTCTGTCAGTAGAGATAAAGGTGGTCTGTCAGTAGAGATAAAGGTGGTCTGTCTGTAGAGATAAAGGTGGTCTGTCTGTAGAGATAAAGGTGGTCTGTCTGTAGAGATAAAGGTGGTCTGTCTGTAGAGATAAAGGTGGTCTGTCAGTAGAGATAAAGGTGGTCTGCCTGTAGAGATAAAGGTGGTCTGTCAGTAGAGATAAAGGTGGTCTGTCTGTAGAGATAAAGGTGGTCTGTCAGTAGAGATAAAGGTGGTCTGTCAGTAGAGATAAAGGTGGTCTGTCAGTAGAGATAAAGGTGGTCTGCCTGTAGAGATAAAGGTGGTCTGTCAGTAGAGATAAAGGTGGTCTGTCTGTAGAGATAAAGGTGGTCTGCCAGTAGAGATAAAGGTGGTCTGTCTGTAGAGATAAAGGTGGTCTGTCTGTAGAGATAAAGGTGGTCTGTCAGTAGAGATAAAGGTGGTCTGCCTGTAGAGATAAAGGTGGTCTGTCAGTAGAGATAAAGGTGGTCTGTCTGTAGAGATAAAGGTGGTCTGTCAGTAGAGATAAAGGTGGTCTGTCTGTAGAGATAAAGGTGGTCTGTCAGTAGAGATAAAGGTGGTCTGTCTGTAGAGATAAAGGTGGTCTGTCTGTAGAGATAAAGGTGGTCTGTCAGTAGAGATAAAGGTGGTCTGCCTGTAGAGATAAAGGTGGTCTGTCAGTAGAGATAAAGGTGGTCTGTCTGTAGAGATAAAGGTGGTCTGTCAGTAGAGATAAAGGTGGTCTGCCTGTAGAGATAAAGGTGGTCTGTCTGTAGAGATAAAGGTGGTCTGTCTGTAGAGATAAAGGTGGTCTGTCTGTAGAGATAAAGGTGGTCTGTCAGTAGAGATAAAGGTGGTCTGTCAGTAGAGATAAAGGTGGTCTGTCTGTAGAGATAAAGGTGGTCTGTCAGTAGAGATAAAGGTGGTCTGTCTGTAGAGATAAAGGTGGTCTGTCAGTAGAGATAAAGGTGGTCTGTCTGTAGAGATAAAGGTGGTCTGCCTGTAGAGATAAAGGTGGTCTGTCAGTAGAGATAAAGGTGGTCTGTCAGTAGAGATAAAGGTGGTCTGTCAGTAGAGATAAAGGTGGTCTGTCTGTAGAGATAAAGGTGGTCTGCCTGTAGAGATAAAGGTGGTCTGTCTGTAGAGATAAAGGTGGTCTGTCTGTAGAGATAAAGGTGGTCTGTCAGTAGAGATAAAGGTGGTCTGTCTGTAGAGATAAAGGTGGTCTGTCAGTAGAGATAAAGGTGGTCTGTCAGTAGAGATAAAGGTGGTCTGTCAGTAGAGATAAAGGTGGTCTGTCAGTAGAGATAAAGGTGGTCTGCCTGTAGAGATAAAGGTGGTCTGTCAGTAGAGATAAAGGTGGTCTGTCTGTAGAGATAAAGGTGGTCTGCCAGTAGAGATAAAGGTGGTCTGTCTGTAGAGATAAAGGTGGTCTGTCTGTAGAGATAAAGGTGGTCTGTCAGTAGAGATAAAGGTGGTCTGCCTGTAGAGATAAAGGTGGTCTGTCAGTAGAGATAAAGGTGGTCTGTCTGTAGAGATAAAGGTGGTCTGTCAGTAGAGATAAAGGTGGTCTGTCTGTAGAGATAAAGGTGGTCTGTCAGTAGAGATAAAGGTGGTCTGTCTGTAGAGATAAAGGTGGTCTGTCTGTAGAGATAAAGGTGGTCTGTCAGTAGAGATAAAGGTGGTCTGCCTGTAGAGATAAAGGTGGTCTGTCAGTAGAGATAAAGGTGGTCTGTCTGTAGAGATAAAGGTGGTCTGTCAGTAGAGATAAAGGTGGTCTGTCTGTAGAGATAAAGGTGGTCTGTCTGTAGAGATAAAGGTGGTCTGTCTGTAGAGATAAAGGTGGTCTGTCAGTAGAGATAAAGGTGGTCTGTCAGTAGAGATAAAGGTGGTCTGTCTGTAGAGATAAAGGTGGTCTGTCAGTAGAGATAAAGGTGGTCTGTCTGTAGAGATAAAGGTGGTCTGTCAGTAGAGATAAAGGTGGTCTGTCTGTAGAGATAAAGGTGGTCTGCCTGTAGAGATAAAGGTGGTCTGTCAGTAGAGATAAAGGTGGTCTGTCAGTAGAGATAAAGGTGGTCTGTCAGTAGAGATAAAGGTGGTCTGTCTGTAGAGATAAAGGTGGTCTGCCTGTAGAGATAAAGGTGGTCTGTCTGTAGAGATAAAGGTGGTCTGTCTGTAGAGATAAAGGTGGTCTGTCAGTAGAGACAGCTAGATTCTGCTACTACCGGCAACTATAGCCACTTCTACCTGCTAGAAACTGCTACTCCTGGCTACTATAGCCACTTCTACCAGCTATTATAGCCACTTCTACCAGCTACTATAGCCACTTCTACCAGCTAGAATCTACTACTACCAACTACTATAGCCACTTCTACCAGCTAGAATCTTCTACCAGCAGCTACTATAGCCACTTCTACCAGCTAGAATCTGCTACTACCAGCTACTATAGCCACTTCTACCAGCTAGAATCTACTACTATCAGCTACTATAGCCACTTATACCAGATAGAATCTGCTACTACCAGCTACTATTGCCACTTCTACCAGCTAGAATCTACTACTACCAGCTACTACAGCCACTTCTACCAGCTAGAATCTGCTACTCCTGGCTACTATAGTCATTTCTACCACCTAGAATCTGCTACTACCAGCTACTATAACCACTTCTACCAGCTAGAATCGGCTATCCTGGCTACTATAGCCACTTCTAGCCAGTAGTAGAATCGGCTACTACTGGCTAGTCTAGTTATCCAGGCTAGCAAACTGGTACCAGGCTAGTTATCCAGGCTAGCCAACTGGTACCAGGCTAGTTATCCAGGCTAGCCAACTGGTACCAGGCTAGTTATCCAGGCTAGCCAACTGGTACCAGGCTAGTTATCCACTGATGGTACTGAGCTAACAAATATAACATTGGTTTCCTAGCATGGTCAGTAACTCTGTGGAATTCTGGGATTGTTTTAATAGGATTAAAACATAAACATTAGACGATTTTCCCTCCCAGTGGACTATTATACGCTGAACTGCCTTGTGCTTGGCTTTCTCAGAGATAATCCTGAATGGCACCCTATTCTCTATTTAGTGTCATTGTTATCTTTTTGGGCCTATGGGGTATTCTTCAAAAGTAGTGCACTATGTAGGGAATAGGATGCCGTTTGTCCTATAGGCCCTGGTCAAAGGTAGTGCACTGAATAGGGAATAGGATGTCGTTCGTCCTATAGGCCCTGGTTAAAAGTAGTGCACTATTTAGGGAATAGGATGTTGTTCGTCCTATAGGCCCTGGTCCAAAGTAGTGTACTATATAGGGAATAGGATGCCGTTCGTCCTATAGGCCCTTGTCAAAAGTAGCGCACTATGTAGGAAATAGGATGCCATTTGGGACTCATTCTCAGAGTGACGTTTTAGAGTGCTCTTGTTATCGCTCAACAACATTGCTTTGTTCCATCTGTCTGTAGTTAATTCTGCTCGTGCAGACAGACATGCCTCATGCCTATGGTCTTGCCAAATACCAATCTTTTCAACCTGTAGACGTAACATAGTAAACGAAAAATCCGGGAAACTCAAATTAGTACGTATGGTATGGTATGGTATGTATTAATTTGTGGATGTCTATCATTCATTTCGTATGATATGTTACGAATTGCAATTCGCTCCAAATGCACAAATTTGCAATACGTACAATATGTTATGAATTCCAATTTGTTGTGGCTAACGTTAGATAGGAGGCTAACTCTAATGTTAGCTAAGTGGCTAACTCTAATGTTAGCTAAGTGGCTAACGTTAGCTAGGTGGCTAACGTTAGCTAGGTGGCTAACGTTAGCTAGGTGGCTAACTCTAATGTTAGCTAAGTGGCTAACGTTACCTAGGCTAGGAGTTAGGGGTTAGAGTTAGGTTAAAGAGTTAAGATTAGGGTTAAGGGAAGGGTTAGATAACATGCTAAGTAGTTGCAAAGTTCCTAATTAGCTACATTTACATATATCACATTTACATTTTAGTAATTTAGCAGATGCTCTTATCCAGAGCGATTTACGAGAGGAACAATAGTTAAGTGCCTTGCTCAATAAAATGCTAAAGTTAATAATAATAATAATAATAATAATAATAATAATAATACATTTAATTTGTATATAATAATAATACATTTAATTTCAGATTATGATTTTTTTTATATATATACAATAAAAACAACATACATTTAGAATCAGGTATAATATCAACAGTGGGCTAGGTGCTGAATATATTTTAGATTGGGATTAGGATTATGAAAAATCTGTAGAAGTGGGTTGCTGAATATATTTTAGATTGGGACTAGGATTATGAAACATCTGTAGAAGTGGGTTGCTGAATATATTTTAGATTGGGACTAGGATTATGAAACACATGTAGAAGTGGGGTGCTGAATATATTTTAGATTGGGACTAGGATTATAAAAAACCTGTAGAAGTGGGTTTTTAATTAAGGACTGTTTTCAAAGTTCAGTGATAGAAAGGCTCTCAGATGGTCAGGGAGAACATTCCATAGGCGTGAGGGGCAAGGGAGCAGAAGGCTAGTTGATGTACTTGGGGCTTATTAATCCATTCAAGGCTTTAAATTACAAGCATGAGAATTTTGTATCAAATCAAATCAAATGTATTTATATAGCCCTTCTTACATCAGCTGATGTCACAAAGTGCTGTACAGAAACCCAGCCTAAAACCCCCCCAAACAGCAAGCAATGCAGGTGTAGAAGCACGGAAGTCGGTCCTGTAGTTGTCCGTGATGAGATTCGAACCTTTGGGTCCGCTAGACGTTCGCGTTATACGCCCACACATCCAATCAGTTTTTGTTGTTGTTGCCATTAGCAGAAATGTGTGATTTTTTTAAATTTGACACTTCCCTGTTTCAGCCAGAAGGTGGCACCACTGAGAATGTAGTTGCTGGTTCTACCAGCTCAGGGAGACCAAAATCATTTGCAACAGCTACAGTTGAGATGGAGATACAGCGTGTGTGTGTGTGTGTGTGTGTGTGTGTGTGTGTGTGTGTGTGTGTGTGTGTGTGTGTGTGTGTGTGTGTGTGTCCATCTGTCTGTGTGCGTCTCGTGTGTGTGTGTGTGTGTGTGTGTGTGTGTGTGTGCGTCTTGTGTGTGTGCGTCTCGTGTGTGTGTGTTTCTTAAGTGATTTTGCTCATGCATTTAAGAAGTAGGTAACAGCTGCATCTGGTTTGAACTCACCAATTTGAATCTGGAACGATGGACAAAACACACACAAGGAAGGTGTGACTGACAGATGGTTGTTTGTCCATGTCAGAGAGTCAATCAAGTTGAGGGGGTCTGTCTGTAGAGATAATGGTGGTCTGTCTGTAGAGATAAAGGTGGTCTGTCTGTAGAGATAAAGGTAGTCTGTCTGTAGAGATAAAGGTGGTCTGCCTGTAGAGGTAAGGTTGTCTGTCTGTAGAGATAAAGGTGGTCTGTCTGTAGAGATAAAGGTGGTCTGCCTGTAGAGATAAAGGGCGTCTGTCTGTAGAGATAAAGGGGGTCTGTCTGTAGAGATAAAGGTGGTCTGCCTGTAGAGATAAAGGTGGTCTGTCTGTAGAGATAAAGGTGGTCTGTCTGTAGAGATAAAGGTGGTCTGTCTGTAGCGATAAAGGTGGTCTGTCTGTAGAGATAAAGGTGGTCTGTCAGCAGAGATAAAGGTGGTCTGCCTGTAGAGATAAAGGTGGTCTGTCAGTAGAGATAAAGGTGGTCTGCCTGTAGAGATAAAGGTGGTCTGTCAGTAGAGATAAAGGTGGTCTGTCTGTAGAGATAAAGGTGGTCTGTCTGTAGAGATAAAGGGGGTCTGTCTGTAGAGATAAAGGTGGTCTGTCTGTAGAGATAAAGGTGCTCTGTCAGTAGAGATAAAGGTGGTCTGTCTGTAGAGATAAAGGTGGTCTGTCTGTAGAGATAAAGGTGGTCTGTCTGTAGAGATAAAGGTGGTCTGTCAGTAGAGATAAAGGTGGTCTGTCTGTAGAGATAAAGGTGGTCTGTCTGTAGAGATAAAGGTGGTCTGTCAGTAGAGATAAAGGTGGTCTGTCTGTAGAGATAAAGGTGGTCTGTCTGTAGAGATAAAGGTGGTCTGTCAGTAGAGATAAAGGTGGTCTGTCTGTAGAGATAAAGGTGGTCTGTCTGTAGAGATAAAGGTGGTCTGTCAGTAGAGATAAAGGTGGTCTGTCAGTAGAGATAAAGGTGGTCTGTCAGTAGAGATAAAGGGGGTCTGTCTGTAGAGATAAAGGTGGTCTGTCTGTAGAGATAAAGGTGGTCTGTCTGTAGAGATAAAGGTGGTCTGTCAGTAGAGATAAAGGTGGTCTGTCTGTAGAGATAAAGGTGGTCTGTCTGTAGAGATAAAGGTGGTCTGTCAGTAGAGATAAAGGTGGTCTGTCAGTAGAGATAAAGGTGGTCTGCCTGTAGAGATAAAGGTGGTCTGTCAGTAGAGATAAAGGTGGTCTGTCAGTAGAGATAAAGGTGGTCTGTCTGTAGAGATAAAGGTGGTCTGTCTGTAGAGATAAAGGTGGTCTGTCTGTAGAGATAAAGGTGGTCTGTCTGTAGAGATAAAGGTGGTCTGTCAGTAGAGATAAAGGTGGTCTGCCTGTAGAGATAAAGGTGGTCTGTCAGTAGAGATAAAGGTGGTCTGTCTGTAGAGATAAAGGTGGTCTGTCAGTAGAGATAAAGGTGGTCTGTCAGTAGAGATAAAGGTGGTCTGTCAGTAGAGATAAAGGTGGTCTGCCTGTAGAGATAAAGGTGGTCTGTCAGTAGAGATAAAGGTGGTCTGTCTGTAGAGATAAAGGTGGTCTGCCAGTAGAGATAAAGGTGGTCTGTCTGTAGAGATAAAGGTGGTCTGTCTGTAGAGATAAAGGTGGTCTGTCAGTAGAGATAAAGGTGGTCTGCCTGTAGAGATAAAGGTGGTCTGTCAGTAGAGATAAAGGTGGTCTGTCTGTAGAGATAAAGGTGGTCTGTCAGTAGAGATAAAGGTGGTCTGTCTGTAGAGATAAAGGTGGTCTGTCAGTAGAGATAAAGGTGGTCTGTCTGTAGAGATAAAGGTGGTCTGTCTGTAGAGATAAAGGTGGTCTGTCAGTAGAGATAAAGGTGGTCTGCCTGTAGAGATAAAGGTGGTCTGTCAGTAGAGATAAAGGTGGTCTGTCTGTAGAGATAAAGGTGGTCTGTCAGTAGAGATAAAGGTGGTCTGCCTGTAGAGATAAAGGTGGTCTGTCTGTAGAGATAAAGGTGGTCTGTCTGTAGAGATAAAGGTGGTCTGTCTGTAGAGATAAAGGTGGTCTGTCAGTAGAGATAAAGGTGGTCTGTCAGTAGAGATAAAGGTGGTCTGTCTGTAGAGATAAAGGTGGTCTGTCAGTAGAGATAAAGGTGGTCTGTCTGTAGAGATAAAGGTGGTCTGTCAGTAGAGATAAAGGTGGTCTGTCTGTAGAGATAAAGGTGGTCTGCCTGTAGAGATAAAGGTGGTCTGTCAGTAGAGATAAAGGTGGTCTGTCAGTAGAGATAAAGGTGGTCTGTCAGTAGAGATAAAGGTGGTCTGTCTGTAGAGATAAAGGTGGTCTGCCTGTAGAGATAAAGGTGGTCTGTCTGTAGAGATAAAGGTGGTCTGTCTGTAGAGATAAAGGTGGTCTGTCAGTAGAGATAAAGGTGGTCTGTCTGTAGAGATAAAGGTGGTCTGTCAGTAGAGATAAAGGTGGTCTGTCAGTAGAGATAAAGGTGGTCTGTCAGTAGAGATAAAGGTGGTCTGTCAGTAGAGATAAAGGTGGTCTGCCTGTAGAGATAAAGGTGGTCTGTCAGTAGAGATAAAGGTGGTCTGTCTGTAGAGATAAAGGTGGTCTGCCAGTAGAGATAAAGGTGGTCTGTCTGTAGAGATAAAGGTGGTCTGTCTGTAGAGATAAAGGTGGTCTGTCAGTAGAGATAAAGGTGGTCTGCCTGTAGAGATAAAGGTGGTCTGTCAGTAGAGATAAAGGTGGTCTGTCTGTAGAGATAAAGGTGGTCTGTCAGTAGAGATAAAGGTGGTCTGTCTGTAGAGATAAAGGTGGTCTGTCAGTAGAGATAAAGGTGGTCTGTCTGTAGAGATAAAGGTGGTCTGTCTGTAGAGATAAAGGTGGTCTGTCAGTAGAGATAAAGGTGGTCTGCCTGTAGAGATAAAGGTGGTCTGTCAGTAGAGATAAAGGTGGTCTGTCTGTAGAGATAAAGGTGGTCTGTCAGTAGAGATAAAGGTGGTCTGTCTGTAGAGATAAAGGTGGTCTGTCTGTAGAGATAAAGGTGGTCTGTCTGTAGAGATAAAGGTGGTCTGTCAGTAGAGATAAAGGTGGTCTGTCAGTAGAGATAAAGGTGGTCTGTCTGTAGAGATAAAGGTGGTCTGTCAGTAGAGATAAAGGTGGTCTGTCTGTAGAGATAAAGGTGGTCTGTCAGTAGAGATAAAGGTGGTCTGTCTGTAGAGATAAAGGTGGTCTGCCTGTAGAGATAAAGGTGGTCTGTCAGTAGAGATAAAGGTGGTCTGTCAGTAGAGATAAAGGTGGTCTGTCAGTAGAGATAAAGGTGGTCTGTCTGTAGAGATAAAGGTGGTCTGCCTGTAGAGATAAAGGTGGTCTGTCTGTAGAGATAAAGGTGGTCTGTCTGTAGAGATAAAGGTGGTCTGTCAGTAGAGACAGCTAGATTCTGCTACTACCGGCAACTATAGCCACTTCTACCTGCTAGAAACTGCTACTCCTGGCTACTATAGCCACTTCTACCAGCTATTATAGCCACTTCTACCAGCTACTATAGCCACTTCTACCAGCTAGAATCTACTACTACCAACTACTATAGCCACTTCTACCAGCTAGAATCTTCTACCAGCAGCTACTATAGCCACTTCTACCAGCTAGAATCTGCTACTACCAGCTACTATAGCCACTTCTACCAGCTAGAATCTACTACTATCAGCTACTATAGCCACTTATACCAGATAGAATCTGCTACTACCAGCTACTATTGCCACTTCTACCAGCTAGAATCTACTACTACCAGCTACTACAGCCACTTCTACCAGCTAGAATCTGCTACTCCTGGCTACTATAGTCATTTCTACCACCTAGAATCTGCTACTACCAGCTACTATAACCACTTCTACCAGCTAGAATCGGCTATCCTGGCTACTATAGCCACTTCTAGCCAGTAGTAGAATCGGCTACTACTGGCTAGTCTAGTTATCCAGGCTAGCAAACTGGTACCAGGCTAGTTATCCAGGCTAGCCAACTGGTACCAGGCTAGTTATCCAGGCTAGCCAACTGGTACCAGGCTAGTTATCCAGGCTAGCCAACTGGTACCAGGCTAGTTATCCACTGATGGTACTGAGCTAACAAATATAACATTGGTTTCCTAGCATGGTCAGTAACTCTGTGGAATTCTGGGATTGTTTTAATAGGATTAAAACATAAACATTAGACGATTTTCCCTCCCAGTGGACTATTATACGCTGAACTGCCTTGTGCTTGGCTTTCTCAGAGATAATCCTGAATGGCACCCTATTCTCTATTTAGTGTCATTGTTATCTTTTTGGGCCTATGGGGTATTCTTCAAAAGTAGTGCACTATGTAGGGAATAGGATGCCGTTTGTCCTATAGGCCCTGGTCAAAGGTAGTGCACTGAATAGGGAATAGGATGTCGTTCGTCCTATAGGCCCTGGTTAAAAGTAGTGCACTATTTAGGGAATAGGATGTTGTTCGTCCTATAGGCCCTGGTCCAAAGTAGTGTACTATATAGGGAATAGGATGCCGTTCGTCCTATAGGCCCTTGTCAAAAGTAGCGCACTATGTAGGAAATAGGATGCCATTTGGGACTCATTCTCAGAGTGACGTTTTAGAGTGCTCTTGTTATCGCTCAACAACATTGCTTTGTTCCATCTGTCTGTAGTTAATTCTGCTCGTGCAGACAGACATGCCTCATGCCTATGGTCTTGCCAAATACCAATCTTTTCAACCTGTAGACGTAACATAGTAAACGAAAAATCCGGGAAACTCAAATTAGTACGTATGGTATGGTATGGTATGTATTAATTTGTGGATGTCTATCATTCATTTCGTATGATATGTTACGAATTGCAATTCGCTCCAAATGCACAAATTTGCAATACGTACAATATGTTATGAATTCCAATTTGTTGTGGCTAACGTTAGATAGGAGGCTAACTCTAATGTTAGCTAAGTGGCTAACTCTAATGTTAGCTAAGTGGCTAACGTTAGCTAGGTGGCTAACGTTAGCTAGGTGGCTAACGTTAGCTAGGTGGCTAACTCTAATGTTAGCTAAGTGGCTAACGTTACCTAGGCTAGGAGTTAGGGGTTAGAGTTAGGTTAAAGAGTTAAGATTAGGGTTAAGGGAAGGGTTAGATAACATGCTAAGTAGTTGCAAAGTTCCTAATTAGCTACATTTACATATATCACATTTACATTTTAGTAATTTAGCAGATGCTCTTATCCAGAGCGATTTACGAGAGGAACAATAGTTAAGTGCCTTGCTCAATAAAATGCTAAAGTTAATAATAATAATAATAATAATAATAATAATAATAATACATTTAATTTGTATATAATAATAATACATTTAATTTCAGATTATGATTTTTTTTATATATATACAATAAAAACAACATACATTTAGAATCAGGTATAATATCAACAGTGGGCTAGGTGCTGAATATATTTTAGATTGGGATTAGGATTATGAAAAATCTGTAGAAGTGGGTTGCTGAATATATTTTAGATTGGGACTAGGATTATGAAACATCTGTAGAAGTGGGTTGCTGAATATATTTTAGATTGGGACTAGGATTATGAAACACATGTAGAAGTGGGGTGCTGAATATATTTTAGATTGGGACTAGGATTATAAAAAACCTGTAGAAGTGGGTTTTTAATTAAGGACTGTTTTCAAAGTTCAGTGATAGAAAGGCTCTCAGATGGTCAGGGAGAACATTCCATAGGCGTGAGGGGCAAGGGAGCAGAAGGCTAGTTGATGTACTTGGGGCTTATTAATCCATTCAAGGCTTTAAATTACAAGCATGAGAATTTTGTATCAAATCAAATCAAATGTATTTATATAGCCCTTCTTACATCAGCTGATGTCACAAAGTGCTGTACAGAAACCCAGCCTAAAACCCCCCCAAACAGCAAGCAATGCAGGTGTAGAAGCACGGAAGTCGGTCCTGTAGTTGTCCGTGATGAGATTCGAACCTTTGGGTCCGCTAGACGTTCGCGTTATACGCCCACACATCCAATCAGTTTTTGTTGTTGTTGCCATTAGCAGAAATGTGTGATTTTTTTAAATTTGACACTTCCCTGTTTCAGCCAGAAGGTGGCACCACTGAGAATGTAGTTGCTGGTTCTACCAGCTCAGGGAGACCAAAATCATTTGCAACAGCTACAGTTGAGATGGAGATACAGCGTGTGTGTGTGTGTGTGTGTGTGTGTGTGTGTGTGTGTGTGTGTGTGTGTGTGTGTGTGTGTGTGTGTGTGTCCATCTGTCTGTGTGCGTCTCGTGTGTGTGTGTGTGTGTGTGTGTGTGTGTGTGTGCGTCTTGTGTGTGTGCGTCTCGTGTGTGTGTGTTTCTTAAGTGATTTTGCTCATGCATTTAAGAAGTAGGTAACAGCTGCATCTGGTTTGAACTCACCAATTTGAATCTGGAACGATGGACAAAACACACACAAGGAAGGTGTGACTGACAGATGGTTGTTTGTCCATGTCAGAGAGTCAATCAAGTTGAGGGGGTCTGTCTGTAGAGATAATGGTGGTCTGTCTGTAGAGATAAAGGTGGTCTGTCTGTAGAGATAAAGGTAGTCTGTCTGTAGAGATAAAGGTGGTCTGCCTGTAGAGGTAAGGTTGTCTGTCTGTAGAGATAAAGGTGGTCTGTCTGTAGAGATAAAGGTGGTCTGCCTGTAGAGATAAAGGGGGTCTGTCTGTAGAGATAAAGGGGGTCTGTCTGTAGAGATAAAGGTGGTCTGCCTGTAGAGATAAAGGTGGTCTGTCTGTAGAGATAAAGGTGGTCTGTCTGTAGAGATAAAGGTGGTCTGTCTGTAGCGATAAAGGTGGTCTGTCTGTAGAGATAAAGGTGGTCTGTCAGCAGAGATAAAGGTGGTCTGCCTGTAGAGATAAAGGTGGTCTGTCAGTAGAGATAAAGGTGGTCTGCCTGTAGAGATAAAGGTGGTCTGTCAGTAGAGATAAAGGTGGTCTGTCTGTAGAGATAAAGGTGGTCTGTCTGTAGAGATAAAGGGGGTCTGTCTGTAGAGATAAAGGTGGTCTGTCTGTAGAGATAAAGGTGCTCTGTCAGTAGAGATAAAGGTGGTCTGTCTGTAGAGATAAAGGTGGTCTGTCTGTAGAGATAAAGGTGGTCTGTCTGTAGAGATAAAGGTGGTCTGTCAGTAGAGATAAAGGTGGTCTGTCTGTAGAGATAAAGGTGGTCTGTCTGTAGAGATAAAGGTGGTCTGTCAGTAGAGATAAAGGTGGTCTGTCTGTAGAGATAAAGGTGGTCTGTCTGTAGAGATAAAGGTGGTCTGTCAGTAGAGATAAAGGTGGTCTGTCTGTAGAGATAAAGGTGGTCTGTCTGTAGAGATAAAGGTGGTCTGTCAGTAGAGATAAAGGTGGTCTGTCAGTAGAGATAAAGGTGGTCTGTCAGTAGAGATAAAGGGGGTCTGTCTGTAGAGATAAAGGTGGTCTGTCTGTAGAGATAAAGGTGGTCTGTCTGTAGAGATAAAGGTGGTCTGTCAGTAGAGATAAAGGTGGTCTGTCTGTAGAGATAAAGGTGGTCTGTCTGTAGAGATAAAGGTGGTCTGTCAGTAGAGATAAAGGTGGTCTGTCAGTAGAGATAAAGGTGGTCTGCCTGTAGAGATAAAGGTGGTCTGTCAGTAGAGATAAAGGTGGTCTGTCAGTAGAGATAAAGGTGGTCTGTCTGTAGAGATAAAGGTGGTCTGTCTGTAGAGATAAAGGTGGTCTGTCTGTAGAGATAAAGGTGGTCTGTCTGTAGAGATAAAGGTGGTCTGTCTGTAGAGATAAAGGTGGTCTGTCAGTAGAGATAAAGGTGGTCTGCCTGTAGAGATAAAGGTGGTCTGTCAGTAGAGATAAAGGTGGTCTGTCTGTAGAGATAAAGGTGGTCTGCCAGTAGAGATAAAGGTGGTCTGTCTGTAGAGATAAAGGTGGTCTGTCTGTAGAGATAAAGGTGGTCTGTCAGTAGAGATAAAGGTGGTCTGCCTGTAGAGATAAAGGTGGTCTGTCAGTAGAGATAAAGGTGGTCTGTCTGTAGAGATAAAGGTGGTCTGTCAGTAGAGATAAAGGTGGTCTGTCTGTAGAGATAAAGGTGGTCTGTCAGTAGAGATAAAGGTGGTCTGTCTGTAGAGATAAAGGTGGTCTGTCTGTAGAGATAAAGGTGGTCTGTCAGTAGAGATAAAGGTGGTCTGCCTGTAGAGATAAAGGTGGTCTGTCAGTAGAGATAAAGGTGGTCTGTCTGTAGAGATAAAGGTGGTCTGTCAGTAGAGATAAAGGTGGTCTGCCTGTAGAGATAAAGGTGGTCTGTCTGTAGAGATAAAGGTGGTCTGTCTGTAGAGATAAAGGTGGTCTGTCTGTAGAGATAAAGGTGGTCTGTCAGTAGAGATAAAGGTGGTCTGTCAGTAGAGATAAAGGTGGTCTGTCTGTAGAGATAAAGGTGGTCTGTCAGTAGAGATAAAGGTGGTCTGTCTGTAGAGATAAAGGTGGTCTGTCAGTAGAGATAAAGGTGGTCTGTCTGTAGAGATAAAGGTGGTCTGCCTGTAGAGATAAAGGTGGTCTGTCAGTAGAGATAAAGGTGGT
>NC_138318.1:40910000-40955000 GCF_965601325.2 Salmo salar | reverse complement strand
TAAGGACTGGTGGGGTAGTCACTCTAAGGACTGGTGGGATAGTCACTCTAAGGACTGGTGGGATAGTCACTCTAAGGACCGGTGGGATAGTCACTCTAAGGACTGGTGGGATAGTCACTCTAAGGACTGGTGGGATAGTCACTCTAAGGACTGGTGGGATAGTCACTCTACGGACTGGTGGGATAGTCACTCTAAGGACTGGTGGGATAGTCACTCTAAGGACTGGTGAGATAGTCACTCTAAGGACCGGTGGGATAGTCACTCTAAGGACCGGTGGAATAGTCACTCTAAGGACCGGTGGGATAGTGACTCTAAGGACCGGTGGGATAGTCACTCTAAGGACCGGTGGGATAGTCACTCTAAGGACTGGTGGGATAGTCACTCTAAGGACTGGTGGGATAGTCACTCTAAGGACTGGTGGGCAGCATATCAATCTAAGGACTGGTGGGATAGTCACTCTAAGGACTGGTGGGGTAGTCACTCTAAGGACTGGTGGGATAGTCACTCTAAGGACCGGTGGGATAGTCACTCTAAGGACTGGTGGGATAGTCACTCTAAGGACTGGTGGGATAGTCACTCTAAGGACTGGTAGGATAGTCACTCTATGGACTGGTGGGATAGTCACTCTAAGGACTGGTGGGATAGTCACTCTAAGGACTGGTGGGATAGTCACTCTAAGGACCGGTGGGATAGTCACTCTAAGGACCGGTGGGATAGTCACTCTAAGGACCGGTGGGATAGTCACTCTAAGGACTGGTGGAATAGTCACTCTAAGGACTGGTGGGATAGTCACTCTAAGGACCGGTGGGATAGTCACTCTAAGGACTGGTGGGATAGTCACTCTAAGGACCGGTGGGATAGTCACTCTAAGGACTGGTGGGATAGTCACTCTAAGGACTGGTGGGATAGTCACTATAAGGACTGGTGGGATAGTTGTGTGGTCAGTAGTTGTGTGGTCAGTAGCTGTGGTCAGTAGTTGTGGTCAGTAGTTGTGTGGTCAGTAGTTGTGGTCAGTAGTTGTGGTCAGTAGCTGTGGTCAGTAGTTGTGGTCAGTAGTTGTGTGGTCAGTAGTTGTGGTCAGTAGCTGTGGTCAGTAGTTGTGGTCAGTAGTTGTGTGGTCAGTAGTTGTGGTCAGTAGTTGTGTGGTCAGTAGTTGTGGTCAGTAGTTATGTGGTCAGTAGCTGTGGTCAGTAGTTGTGGTCAGTAGTTGTGGTCAGTAGCTGTGGTCAGTAGTTGTGTGGTCAGTAGCTGTGGTCAGTAGTTGTGTGGTCAGTAGTTGTGGTCAGTAGTTGTGTGGTCAGTAGTTGTGGTCAGTAGTTGTGTGGTCAGTAGCTGTGGTCAGTAGCTGTGGTCAGTAGTTGTGGTCAGTAGCTGTGGTCAGTAGTTGTGTGGTCAGTAGTTGTGGTCAGTAGTTATGTGGTCAGTAGCTGTGGTCAGTAGTTGTGGTCAGTAGTTGTGGTCAGTAGCTGTGGTAAGTAGTTGTGTGGTCAGTAGCTGTGGTCAGTAGTTGTGGTCAGTAGCTGTGGTCAGTAGTTGTGTGGTCAGTAGTTGTGGTCAGTAGTTGTGTGGTCAGTAGTTGTGGTCAGTAGTTGTGTGGTCAGTAGCTGTGGTCAGTAGCTGTGGTCAGTAGTTGTGGTCAGTAGCTGTGGTCAGTAGTTGTGTGGTCAGTAGTTGTGGTCAGTAGTTGTGTGGTAAGTAGTTGTGTGGTCAGTAGTTGTGGTCAGTAGTTGTGGTCAGTAGTTGTGGTCAGTAGTTGTGTGGTCAGTAGTTGTGGTCAGTAGTTGTGTGGTCAGTAGTTGTGGTCAGTAGTTGTGTGGTCAGTAGTTGTGTGGTCAGTAGTTGTGGTCAGTAGTTGTGGTCAGTAGTTGTGTGGTCAGTAGTTGTGTGGTCAGTAGTTGTGGTCAGTAGTTGTGTGGTCAGTAGTTGTGGTCAGTAGTTGTGTGGTCAGTAGCTGTGGTCAGTAGTTGTGGTCAGTAGCTGTGGTCAGTAGTTGTGTGGTCAGTAGTTGTGGTCAGTAGTTGTGGTCAGTAGTTGTGTGGTAAGTAGTTGTGTGGTCAGTAGTTGTGGTCAGTAGTTGTGTGGTCAGTAGTTGTGTGGTCAGTAGTTGTGGTCAGTAGTTGTGGTCAGTAGTTGTGTGGTCAGTAGTTCTGGTCAGTAGTTGTGTGGTCAGTAGTTGTGTGGTCAGTAGCTGTGGTCAGTAGTTGTGGTCAGTGGTTGTGGTCTGTAGTGGTCAGTGATTGTGGTCAGTAGTTGTGTGGTTCAATAGAGACCACCATTGTCCTGTGCCCAAGATAAACAAGGTGACATGCCCAAATGACTATCACCCCGTCGCACTCACCTCGGTCATCATGAAGTTCTTTGAGAGGCTGGTCATGGCCCACATCAAGGCCAGCATATCAGGCACACTGGACCCACTCCAATTTACCTACCGCTCCAAAAGATCCACAGAAGATGCCATTTCCATCGCTATTTACATGGCCATAACACATCTGGACAAAATAAACACCTATGTGAGAATGCTGTTAATTGACTACAGTTCGGCATTCAACACTATTGTTCCCATCAAACTCGACACCAAGCTCAGAGCCCCGGGTCTGGACACCACCCTCTGCAACTGGATCCTGGACTTCCTGACGGGCAGACCAGAGGCTGTGAGGATTGGCAACAACACCTCCTCCACAGTGACTCTTAACACAGGGGTCTCCCAGGGGTGTGTACTTAGTCCTCTACTGTACTTCCTGTTCACCCACGACTGTGTGGCTTTGCATGACACCAATTCCATCATCAAGTCTGCTGACAAAGCAACGGTTGTAGGCCTGGTAACCGACAACGAAGCGTCAGCCTATAGGGAGGAGGTAAGTGAACTGGCATTCTGGTGTCAGGACAACAACCTCTTCCTCAACGTCAGCAAAACAAAGGAGTTGATTGTTGACTTCAGGAAACAGAGGAGGGAACATGCCCGGATCCACATCAACAGGGACTACAGCACAGCGAGTCAGCAGTTTTAAGTTCCTCTGTATCCACATCACAGAGGACTTGACATGGACCAACAACACCACCACTGTTGTCAAGAGGGTGCAACAGCGTCTCTACTTCCTAAGGTGGCTAAAGAAATTCGGCATGCCGCCCCGGATCCTCTCTAAATACTAGGATCAGCGTGGCAGATGTGTTGCTACCTACCTTCACCACCTGGGGGCGGCCCGTCAGGAAGTCCAGGATCCAGTTGCAGAGGGAGGTGTTTAGTCCCAGGATCCTTAGCTTAGTGATGAGCTTTGAGGGCACTATGGTGTTGAACGCTGAGCTGTAGTCAATGAATAGCATTCTCACGTAGGTGTTCCTTTTGTCCAGGTGGGAAAGGGCAGTGTGGAGTGCAATAGAGATTGCAACATCTGTGAATCTGTTTGGGCGGTATGCAAATTGGAGTGGGTCTAGGGTTTCTGGGATAATGGTGTTGATGTGAGCCATTACCAGCCTTTCAAAGCACTTCATGGCTAAGGACTTGTGTGCTACGGGTCTGTAGTCATTTAGGCAGGTTGCCTTCATGTTCTTGGGCACAGGGACTATGGTGGTCTGCTTGAAACATGTTGGTATTACAGACTCAATCAGGGATATGTTGAAAATGTTAGTGAAGACACCTGCCAGTTGGTCAGCGCACGCCCGGAGTACACGTCCTGGTAATCCGTCTGGCCCCGCAGCCTTGTGAATGTTGACTTTTTTTAAAGGTCTTACTCACGTCGGCTACGGAGAGCGCGGTCTTCCGGAACAGCTGATGCTCTCATGCATGCCTCAGTGTTGCTTGCCTCTAAGCAAGCATAGAAGTGATTTAGCTTGTCTTGTAGGCTCGTGTCACTGGGCAGCTCGCGGCTGTGCTTCCCTTTGTAGTCTGTAATAGTTTGCAAGCCTTGCCACATAAGACGAGCATCAGAGTCGGTGTAGTACGATTCAATCTTAGCCCTGTATTGACGCTTTGCCTGTTTGATGGTTCATCGGAGGGCAAAGCAAGATTTCTTATAAGCTTCCGGGTTAGAGTTCTGCACCTTGAAAGCGGCAGCTCTGCCCTTTAGCTCACTGCGAATGTTGCCTGTAATCCATGGCTTCTGGTTGGGGTATGTACGTACAGTCACTGTGGGGACAATGTCCTCGATGCACTTATTGATGAAGCCAGTGACTGATGTGGTGTACACCTCAATGCCATCGGAAGAATCCCGGAACATGTTCCAGCTTGTGATAGCAAAACAGTCCTGTGGTTTACCATCTGCTTCATCTGACCACTTTTTTATAGACCGAGTCACTGGTGCTTCCTGCTAATTCCTGCTAATTTTTGCTTGTAAGCAGGAATCAGGAGGATAGAATTGTGGTCAGATTTACCAATTGGATGGCGAGGGAGAGATTTATATGCATCTCTGTGTGTGGAGTACAGGTCATCTAGAATTTTTTCCCTCTGGTTGCACATTTAACATGTTGATAGAAATGATGTAGAACTGATTTAAGTTTCCCTGCATTAAAGTCTCCGGCCGCCTCTGGGTGAGTAGTTTCCTGTTTGCTTATTTCCTTATACAGCTGACTGAGTGCGGTCTTAGTGCCAGCATCCGTCTGTGGTGGTAAACAAATAGCCACGAAAAGTATAGCTGAAAACTCTCTAGGCAAGTAGTGTGTCCTGCAATTTATCACAATATACTCTACTTCAGGCGAGCAAAATCCAGAGACTTCCTTAGATTTCGTGCACCAGCTGTTGTTTACAAATATGCACAGACCGCCCCCCCCTCGTCTTACCGGAGTGTGCTGTTCTATCTTGCCGGTGCAGCGTATATCCCGCTAGCTGAATATCCATGTCATCATTGGCTTCCCTGTGGCTCGGTGACTTCCCTGTGGCTCAGTTGGTTGAGCATGGTGTTTGCAACACCAGGGTTGTGGCTTCAATTCCCACGGGGAGGCCAGTACGAAAGAAAAAAAGAAATAACATTTATGAAATGTATGAATTCACTCCTGTAAGTCGCTCTGGATAAGAGTGTCTGCTAAATGACTAAAATGTAAATGTAATCATTCAGCCACGATTCCGTGAAACATAAGATATTACAGTTTGTGATGTCCCGTAGGATATTCGTGATCGTACCTCGTCTAATTTATTGTCCAATGATTGCACGTTGGCGAGTAATATTGACGGTAACGGCAGCTTTCCCACTCGCCTTCTGCGGATCCTTACGAGGCACCCCGCTCTGTGTCCTCTGTACCTGCGTCTCTTCCTCTTGCAAATAACTGGGATGTCGGCCCTACCGGGTGTTGGAAGAATGTCCTGTGCATCTTGCTTGTTGTAGAAATCCGAGGTGAGTTGTCTAATCCGAGGTGAATGATCGCTGTCCTGATATCCGGAAGCTCTTTTTTGCCGTAAGATACGGTTGCAGAAACATTATGTACAAAATAAGTTACAAATAACGTGAAACTGCTGCCATTTCTTCCGGTGCCATTTTATTGCTTTGTACCTGAGTGTGGTTCTGCACACACAGGCGGTGCTCGCCTTGCTTTATACCTGGGTGTGTTTCTGCACACACAGGCGGTGCTCGCCTTGCTTTATACCTGGGTGTTTTTCTGTACACACAGGCGGTGCTCGCCTTGCTTTATACCTGGGTGTTTTTCTGTACACACAGGCGGTGCTCGCCTTGCTTTATACCTGGGTGTTTTTCTGCACAAACAGGCGGTGCTCGCCTTGCTTTATACCTGGGTGTGTTTCTGCACAAACAGGCGGTGCTCGCCTTGCTTTATACCTGGGTGTGTTTCTGCACACACAGGCGGTCCTCGCCTTACTTTATACCTGGGTGTGTTTCTGCACAAACAGGCGGTGCTCGCCTTGCTTTATACCTGGGTGTTTTTCTGCACAAACAGGCGGTGCTCGCCTTGCTTTATACCTGGGTGTGTTTCTGCACAAACAGGCGGTGCTCGCCTTGCTTTATACCTGGGTGTGTTTCTGCACACACAGGCGGTGCTCGCCTTGCTTTATACCTGGGTGTGTTTCTGCACACACAGGCGGTGCTCGCCTTGCTTTATACCTGGGTGTATTTCTGCACACACAGGCGGTCCTCGCCTTACTTTATACCTGGGTGTGTTTCTGCACAAACAGGCGGTGCTCGCCTTGCTTTATACCTGGGTGTATTCCTGCACACACAGGCGGTCCTCGCCTTACTTTATACCTGGGTGTGTTTCTGCACACACAGGCGGTGCTCGCCTTGCTTTATACCTGGGTGTGTGACAGTGTGTGGTGGAGGCAGAGCACAAAGGACATGGATGTTAGTTGAAGCACAGTTCACTATACACAGCTTGGACCTTTTTTTTTGTTTTTGAGCTTGTTGATGTCATTTTCAGTAATATAACGTGTTGTTTCCTCCAGGCTGAAGTCCGTGCTGAGAGTAGCGACCAGAATGTAGAGGAGAAAGACTACAACTCAACAACAGACAACGGAGAGGTGAAAGACTACAACTCAACAACAGACAACGGAGAGGTGAAAGACTACAACTCAACAACAGACAACGGAGAGGTGAAAGACTACAACTCAACAACAGACAACGGAGAGGTGAAAGACTACAACTCAACAACAGACAACGGAGATTCTCCAGCCACACACGTAGACCCCCTACAGGACGTCCCAGGGAGGACCACTGAGGAAGAGGAGAAGAGGAGGAGAGACGAAGATGAGGATCTAGAGTTCCCTCATGACTTCCTGCCCAGCGCAGACCTCAGCCTTGAACTTAATTGGGGAACTTCACTTGGGTAGGTGGTTTTATCTGTAAAATATGCACACGCACACACGCACACACACACACACACACACACACACACACACACACACACACACACACACACACACACACACACACACCAGAGATAACCTAAATTGATCTCAACAAGGTTGCAAGATCGAATCACTGAGCTGACAAGGTACAAATCTGTCGTTCTACCCCTGAACAAGGCAGTTAACCCCACTGTTCCTAGGGCATCATTGTAAATAAGAATTTGTTCTTAACTGACTTTCCTAGTTAAATAAAAGGTAAAAAAAATAAAAAATAAACGTCTATAGAGGGTCTTTCTTCAGCATTGTGATAAAAATATCCATCATTGACTGGACATTAAATTAACTCTATCCACCTATATTACTTGACTGTGATATGCCTTTATATTCCTACAGCCTGAGTGACTCAGTGAGCCCCCCTGCTGGCTTCTCTGCAACATTACACAGACAGCAGCACACAACTGGTGGCTGTACAGAGGAGGTATACCCAGTGTGTAGGCTATAGTACTGTCCACAGCACGACTACTTAATCTCATGTACCATGGCTGTTAGCCAATCAGCATTCAGGACTAGAACCACCCAGTTTATAGTACTGTCCACAGCATGATGACCTAATATAGTCTCATATACTACGGCTGTCAGCCAATCAGCATTCAGGACTAGAACCACCCAGTTTATAATACTGTCCACAGCATGAGGACCTAGTCTCATATACCACGGCTGTTATCCAATCAGCATTCAGGACTAGAACCACCCAGTTTATAGTACTGTCCACAGCATGATGACATAGTCTCATATACCACGGCTGTTAGCCAATCAGCATTCAGGACTAGAACCACCCAGTTTATAGTACTGTCCACAGCATGATGACATAGTCTCATATACCACGGCTGTTAGCCAATCAGCATTCAGGACTAGAACCACCCAGTTTATAGTACTGTCCACAGCACGATGACCTAGTCTCATATACCATGGCTGTCAGCCAATCAGCATTCAGGACTAGAACCACCCAGTTTATAGTACTGTCCACAGCACGAGGACCTAGTCTCATATACCACGGCTGTCAGCCAATCAGCATTCAGGACTAGAACCACCCAGTTTATAGTACTGTCCACAGCACGAGGACCTAGTCTCATATACCACGGCTGTTAGCCAATCAGCATTCAGCCTCTGTGGCGTGTGTTGTGAGACATGAGTAGTGTTCACCAGAAAATCATCCAAAACGGAGTGAAAGGGAGAAGGGCGGTAGGTAACCTAACGGTTAAGAGCGTTGGGACAGTAACTGAAAGGTCGCTGGTTTGAATCCCGAGCCGAAACGATTTAAAATGTTTTTTGTTGATGTGCTGTTGAACAAGACACTTAATCATTTTTTACATTTTTAGTCATTTTTATCCAGAGCGACTTACAGTAGTGAATGCATACATTTCAAACATTGTAATATGGTAAATTATTATTGAGGAACCAAAGAAATAAGGTGTTTGCCGTACTCCTAACTACCGGTACCCAAAACTACACAACTAATCACAACAGCAATACCATTGCCTTTAACAAATCTTAGTTCAGTCACCAGTTTAAGTTGAGAGTGGGGGTATCCATGGCATTTTCCAATTATGTTCCTATTTTGCAAGTCAAAAAAATTGAGAACCTTTCATAATGTTGCCAAACAAAGACTCAACAAACTTACCTGAGACTCCCTGTCTCTGCCAGTCTGTCCCTGCATATCGGTCCCCAACTCTGCTGTCTGTGTGCCATCTGTTGCCTGCTCTGCCTAATGACATCATTGTGAAACATTTCCATTAGAATTTCATTTCTTTGTTATGAACATTTTATCAACTAGTCTTTGAGATATTAGGCTACTAGGGTTCTTACTATGCGTTTTGGTGTATTGAAAAATACTCTGATGTCCGTCTTTTATTTTTCTGCCATTTTTCTACCTGGCTGGCTGGCTACACACACAGTGTGTAGGTTATTTACAGTAGGAGATGGGCTTCTATCATCTTCAATCATTCTATTTGGGCTTCGATCTAAAAGGTAGCTAGCAAATGTGAAACGGATTAAAATGACAAGAGTTGACAGCTGTATGAGTTCACCATTTACACAACATATGCTGCAACCTTTTGTAATTTTAATAGTTTGTTTCATATTGGCTGGCTTCCAACAATAGCTGAATTTGCAAAGCTAGCGAGCACCAATTCAGTTTCAGTGGTGTTTGCTATAATCTTTGCTACCCGGGTTAAATAAAGGTGAAATAAAATAAATAAATAAAAGTTCCCTTGCGACAATTTAGCTTTTGCAACGAGACCATTAAATATATTTAAGACAATGGTAGAAGAGAGTGTAGTCCTGTTCAGTTTGGATTTCAGTTTATCGCTAACCTTATCACAGGGACTTTGAAGCACTAACTTACATCATCTGCATGCTGATCTTGGAATAAATTGACGATAGCAAAGATTCCATCTATGACGACGCCACATAAATGGAATAGGTACTAGCTAGCTTAATAGTTCATATTTGCGCGCTAGCTCTGCATATTCAGCTAGTGTGTGTGCGCGATTGACTGGATTAACCTCACGTCAGTTATGTGCATTGAGTGCCTTTCAGACAGTAGATACGACCTCTCTGTTACCTAGCAAGCTAAGGAACTGGCAGTGGATCAAACCATTGTGAGGCAAAGGGCGGGGGGGGGTCGCAAACTTTTGAAACTTAAAAACGCGCTATTAAGTGTCTATAATCAGCACAATTGCTTTCATTGCGTATTATTAATATTATTTAAATTACATAGTTATGTTTCAGTGATATATTGGGGGGGACAAATCATATTTTTCCCAGGATGGGGGGGTCGTGTCCCCCCGTCCCCCCCGGGATTTCCACCCCTGGCGTCTGCCTAATGACTCAAATGTAAATTGTAAACGCTATCTAAACTTGTTCCTTATAATTTGGCTTCCATTGCACAATGTTTTTTGTTGAAATAAATGTTTTGCTACGGTGTGCCCTAATGAACACACCCCTGGTCTTTCAGACGCTGCCTGGTTTTAGAGGTGATGACTTGGAGCTGCTTCATTAGTTAACGACTGGACTGATTTTGTGTGTTTGCTCCGTTTTGAAGTTTGCTGTTGTTTTAGGCTTCTACACCTGCATTGCTTGCTGTTTGGGGGGTTTTAGGCTGGGTTTCTGTACAGCACTTTGAGATATCAGCTGATGTAAGAAGGGCTATATAAATACATTTGATTTGATTTAGGCGTCTTCTTGTCTGCTGTTGTCTGAGCGGGCCGTGATTGCTAAATTGTAATTACTTCGCTACTATTGGCCTATTTATTGCCTTACCTCCTCATGCCTTTTGCACACACTGTATATAGACTTTCTTTTTTTTCTACTGTGTCATTGACTTGTTTATTGTGTTATTGGCTTGTTTATTGTTTACTCCATGTGTAACTCTGTGTTGTTGTTTGTGTCGCACTGCTTTGCTTTATCTTGGCCAGGTCGCAGTTGTAAATGAGAACTTGTTCTCAACTAGACTACCTGGTTAAATAAAGGACTTGTTCTCAACTAGCCTACCTGGTTAAATAAAGAACTTGTTCTCAACTAGCCTACCTGGTTAAATAAAGGACTTGTTCTCAACTAGCCTACCTGGTTAAATAAAGGTTAAATGTCACTTAGCAATTCACATCTAAAGCATATTATAGGCTCTCTAATAAGAAATTATAAAATGTTTATAAATGCTTATAACACGTTATAAAGCATTATATACCTGCATGCTGTAGGCTTTAAGTAAAGCGTTACCAAAGTCTCTACAACAATGCTACAATGCTAATCACTATGTTACAATTTAAACGTTAGACTGCCCTCATTATCTACACCTAGAGATACAACAGACTGAACCCACCCCCTGGGATTCAAACGTTAGACTGCCCTCATTATCTAGACCTAGAGATACAACAGACTGAACCCACCCTGGGATTCAAACGTTAGACTGCCCTCATTATCTAGACCTAGAGATACAACAGACTGAACCCACCCCCTGGGATTCAAACGTTAGACTGCCCTCATTATCTACACCTAGAGATACAACAGACTGAACCCACCCCCTGGGATTCAAACGTTAGACTGCCCTCATTATCTACACCTAGAGATACAACAGACTGAACCCACCCTGGGATTCAAACGTTAGACTGCCCTCATTATCTAGACCTAGAGATACAACAGACTGAACCCACCCTGGGATTCAAACGTTAGACTGCCCTCATTATCTAGACCTAGAGATACAACAGACTGAACCCACCCCCTGGGATTCAAACGTTAGACTGCCCTCATTATCTAGACCTAGAGATACAACAGACTGAACCCACCCTGGGATTCAAACGTTAGACTGCCCTCATTATCTAGACCTAGAGATACAACAGACTGAACCCACCCCCTGGGAAGGAAAGATAGGGCAAGATTAGAGAAATGAAAGTCGAGAAGTTCGGTGACATTTGTATAGACAGAAGGTCTGAAAACGATTTGCAGAGGCTTCAGTTACTTACAGAAGTGCCAAGTTTCAGCTCCGCTATGTAAAGCCTTTAGTAACATGACTCAGCTATACGGGGAGTGGCTGTAGAGCTGTAGGCCTACAGGTCAAGCAACGTTATGTAGCGCCTACTGTACCAGGCTGTTACAGGCATGTGAGGATCGGACAGAGCGGACAGGCAGGGCAGGTATGGAGGTAAGTGGATGGTTTGGCTTGTTGTTAGGGCAGAGGTTGTGTTGTCAAGGAAATTAGACGGACAGCGCCTGGTGCTGTGACGTGGTTGGGTCATCCACCAATTACAACGCGGCATTATCATTATTTTACTTTCTTTTTTTCCATTTGTTAGACGTGAACAATGAACTTTTGAGTTAATCTAATGACAGATGAGAAGGTTTTAGGTAAATATTCTTTATAATAGGTAAATACTGTATGAGAGGTTCTTTGCTCCAGTGAAAGCCTGTTTTTATTAGATTTTTTTTATAGTCAAAATCGTAACTCAGTAGGAAAATGAATAAGCGAAAATGACAATGCAATAATAAAAAATTACAATACAATATCATACAGACTACATCATGTTCTGGTGTAACCGATGTGAAATGGCTAGCTAGTTAGCGGTGGTGTAACCGATGTGAAATGGCTAGCTAGTTAGCGGTGGTGTAACCGATGTGAAATGGCTAGCTAGTTAGCGGTGGTGTAACCGATGTGAAATGGCTAGCTAGTTAGCGGTGGTGTAACCGATGTGAAATGGCTAGCTAGTTAGCGGTGGTGTAACCGATGGGAAATGGCTAGCTAGTTAGCGGTGGTGTAACCGATGTGAAATGGCTAGCTAGTTAGCGGTGGTGTAACCGATGTGAAATGGCTAGCTAGTTAGCGGTGGTGTAACCGATGTGAAATGGCTAGCTAGTTAGCGGTGGTGTAACCGATGTGGAAATGGCTAGCTAGTTAGCGGTGGTGTAACCGATGTGAAATGGCTAGCTAGTTAGCGGTGGTGTAACCGATGTGAAATGGCTAGCTAGTTAGCGGTGGTGTAACCGATGTGAAATGGCTAGCTAGTTAGCGGTGGTGTAACCGATGTGAAATGGCTAGCTAGTTAGCGGTGGTGTAACCGATGTGAAATGGCTAGCTAGTTAGCGGTGGTGTAACCGATGTGAAATGGCTAGCTAGTTAGCGGTGGTGTAACCGATGTGAAATGGCTAGCTAGTTAGCGGTGGTGTAACCGATGTGAAATGGCTAGCTAGTTAGCGGTGGTGTAACCGATGTGAAATGGCTAGCTAGTTAGCGGTGGTGTAACCGATGTGAAATGGCTAGCTAGTTAGCGGTGGTGTAACCGATGTGAAATGGCTAGTTAGTTAGCGGTGGTGCTTCGCTAATAGCGTTTCAATCGAGTGACGTCACTCGCTCTGCGACCTTGAAGTAGTTGTTCCCCTTGCGCTGCAAGGGCCGCGGATTTTGGGCCGCGGATGGGTAACGATGCTTCGTGGGGTGTCAGTGGTTGATGTGTCCAGAGGGTCCCTGGTTCAAGCCCAGGTTGGGGCGAGGAAGAGGGACGGAAGCTAAGCTGCTATACTGGCAGTACTAGTCCATCAGGAGGAATTAACTGAACAGAAGCTGTCTTAATGCATTGTTTCCGGTTACCTATTGTCTACTGTCCAAGGGCCTCTACACACTACAGTCACTACCAAAACAAAAGAGCAGCGTTGCCGTTTGGCTGGCTATGATACTGTAGCAGTATCAGTTCATCAGGGTACCATACAGAGAGACTGTCTTAACGCATCAATATCAGTTCATCAGGGTACCATACAGAGAGACTGTCTTAACGCATCAATATCAGTTCATCAGGGTACCATACAGAGAGACTGTCTTAACGCATCAATATCAGTTCATCAGGGTACCATACAGAGAGACTGTCTTAAAGCATTGTGCCCAGTGTTCCTACAGGGCCGTAAGTAATGCTGCTGTGGTGACTATAATACGAGAAGCGATGAAGGGGAACAAAGACTGTCATAATGCATTATGTCTGGTACCTTCTGTCCAGTGTCCTCTGCCTAGTCCACCAGGACTGATAAAGCAATGTTGTTGGTTGAGTCCCAGAGACTTATGGACCTTAGTGAAAAGTAGTGCACTACAGGGAACATGCAGCTATTTGGGACGCAAACCTATACCTCCTGCACAGTGCCCAGCACCCAGGAACCCTGGCTACAATGACTCAGCAGCAGTGATTCAGCAAACCTATGATGAGGTGTATTACTGTATTCTACCTCTCCTCTTTTCCTCTCCTGTCCTCTTTTCCCTCTCCTCTCCTCTTTTCCTCTCCTCTCCTCTACTCTTCTGTCCTCTCCTGTCCTGACTTCTCCTCTCCTCTCCTCTCCTCTCCTCTCCTCTCCTCTCCTCTCCTCTCCTCTCCTCTCCTCTCCTCTCCTCTCCTCTCCTCTCCTCTCCTCTCCTCTCTCTCTCTCTGCTCTTCTGTCCTCTCCTGTCCTGACTTGTCCTCTCCTGTCCTCTCCTGTCCTCTCCTCTCTCTCTCTCTGCTCTTCTTTCTGCTCCTGTCCTGACTTGTCCTTTCCTGTCCTCTCCTCTCCTCTCTCTCTGCTCTTCTGTCCTCTCCTGTCCTGCCTATTCTTCTCCTCTCCACCTCTCCTGTCCTGTTCTCTCCTGTCCTGTCCTCTGCTGTCTCCTCCTGTCCTGTCCTTTCCTGTCTTCTCCTGTCCTCTCTCTCTGCTCTTCTGTCCTCTCCTGTCCTGACTTGGCCTCTCCTCTCTACCTCTCCTGTCCTGTCCTCTTCTGTCTTATCTTGTCCTGTCCTCTCTACCTCTCCACTCCTGTCCTGTCGTCTCCTGTCTTGTCCTGTCCTGTCCGCTCCTGTTTTCTCCTGTCCTGTCCTCTCTACCTCTCCTGTCCTCTCCTCTCTACCTCTCCTCTCCTGTCTTCTCCTGTCCTGTCCTCTCCTGTCTTGTCCTATCTTCTCCTGTCTTCTCTTGTCCTGTCCTCTCCTCTCTACCTTTAACTCAAGTAAATAAATAAACCTGGTAAACAATCTCGCAGCTCTCACAAAACGAATACACGCCAAACCAGTTATAATTTTATAAGATAAAGATAAAAGTGTGTTAATTAGAAACAACAGCGTGATTAATGACCATTTTAAAGGCTTGTATGAAAATGTATATGAATCAGAATTTAACAACAGTTGAACTCATCCTATAGCCTTCCTAGTCTCAACAACCCTGAATCAATTATCAATAATCACTATGAAAAATAAGTGACAACAAACAACATATATATATATAAAGATACCTTTATCCCATTACTCAACAACATGAAAACAGATATCATTAAATGGAATAATCTCCTCATAAATCTTACAGGTAGAATAAACCTCTTCAGAATGGCCTGGTTTTTATATTGATTGTCAGTAATACCAATTACACCGAAGACATCCATTTAAAAGCTATACACGGTCATAACAGATTTCATACGGGCCATTAAAACTCATAGAATTAACAGGAGAGTTTTACATCTTCCTAAGTCTGTGGGTGGTTTTACTAAGTCTGCGGGTGGTTTTGCTAAGTCTGCGGGTGGTTTTGCTAAGTCTGTGGGTGGTTTTACTAAGTCTGCGGGTGGTTTTGCTAAGTCTGTGGGTGGTTTTACTAAGTCTGTGGTTGGTTTGAGCAAGTCTGTGGGTAGTTTTAATAAGTCTGTGGGTGGTTTTACTAAATCTGTGGGTGGTTTTGAGAAGTCTGTGGGTGGTTTTAATAAGTCTGTGGGTGGTTTTACTAAATCTGTGGGTGGTTTTACTTAATGGGTGGTTTAACTAAGTCTGTGGGTTGTTGGAATATGTCTGTGGCTGGTTTTACTAAGTCTGTGGGTGATTTTGCTAAGTCTGTGGGTGGTTTTACTAAGTCTGTGGGTGGTTTTGAGAAGTCTGTGGGTGGTGTTAAGTCTGTGGGTGGTTTTACTAAATCTGTGGGTGGTTTTGAGAAGTCTGTGGGTGGTGATAATAAGTCTGTGGGTGGTTTTACTAAATCTGTGGGTGGTTTTACTTAATGGGTGGTTTAACTAAGTCTGTGGGTTGTTGGAATATGTCTGTGGCTGGTTTTACTAAGTCTGTGGGTGATTTTACTAAATCTGTGGGTGGTTTTACTTAGTCTGTGGGTGATTTTGCTAAGTATGTGGGTGGTTTTACTAAGTCTGTGGGTGGTTATACTAAATCTGTGGGTGGTTTAACTTAATGGGTGGTTTTAGCAAGTATGTGGGTAGTTTTAATAAGTCTGTGTGTGGTTTTACTAAATCTGTGGGTGGTTTTACTTAATGGGTGGTTTAACTAAGTCTGTGGGTTGTTGGAATATGTCTGTGGCTGGTTTTACTAAGTCTGTGAGTGGTTTTACTAAGTCTGTGGGTGGTTTTGAGAAGTCTGTGGGTGGTGTTAATAAGTCTGTGGGTGGTTTTACTAAATCTGTGGGTGGTTTTGAGAAGTCTGTGGGTGGTGTTAATAAGTCTGTGGGTGGTTTTACTAAATCTGTGGGTGGTTTTACTTAATGGGTGGTTTAACTAAGTCTGTGGGTTGTTGGAATATGTCTGTGGCTGGTTTTACTAAGTCTGTGGGTGATTTTGCTAAGTCTGTGGGTGATTTTGCTAAGTCTGTGGGTGATTTTGCTAAGTCTGTGGGTGGTTTTGAGAAGTCTGTGGGTGGTGTTAATAAGTCTGTGGGTGGTTTTGAGAAGTCTGTGGGTGGTGTTAATACGTCTGTGGGTGGTTTTACTCGCTACCCAAGGCCTTTTACTTGTGACATGTAGTTAAATGCATTAAAGAGGAACAATGGGTGTATATTGAAGATGGACAAACTCATCCTCAGAATCTTTTCACGTGTCTATTTTCTAATGATAAAGTTAAAAACATGAATTACTTCATAATTAAGAACACGCTAACAATATCACTCCCTAAAAACACAACCCTATGGAACAATCCTTGGATATATCCTCCTTAAAAATACAACCCTATGGAACAATCATTGGATATCCCTCCTTAAATACACAACCCTATGAAACAATCCTTGGATATCACTCCTTAAAAACACAACCCTATGAAACAATCCTTGGATATCACTCCTTAAAAACACAACCCTACGGAACAATCCTTGGATATCCCTCCTTAAATACACAACCCTATGGAACAATCCTTGGATATCACTCCTTAAAAACACAACCCTATGAAACAATCCTTGGATATCACTCCTTAAAAACACAACCCTACGGAACAATCCTTGGATATCCCTCCTTAAATACACAACCCTATGGAACAATCCTTGGATATCACTCCTTAAAAACACAACCCTATGGAACAATCCTTGGATATCACTCCTTAAAAACACAACCCTATGAAACAATCCTTGGATATCTTTTCAGAATTCACTGATAAATTGATCCAAATGGAAAACTAAAGTCATAGAAACCGTAAATGACTTGGTAACGGGAAATACATTTATTTCCATGACAGAATTAAAAAAGCACTGTTGGACTAAACAAAGTAGATAGTTAAAAGCACATGCAACCTGACATTTTTGTTTGAAATCTTTTGGAGATCAGAGCTCAATCTTGAGGGAATCCTATTTGAGTCAGAAAAGGATGTTCATATGATAGATGAGATATATAAAACCTTGCAGAGAGCCAATCCAACTGACAACCTGCCACGTCCTGACCAGTATAAGGGGTTATTTGTTATTCTAGTTTGGTCAGGACGTGGCAGGGGTGTGTTTGTTATGTGTTGTCGGGGTTTTTGAGTATTGTTCTATGTTTTTGTATTTCTATGTTTTTTCTATGTTGTGTATTTCTTTGTGTTGGCCTGGTATGGCTCTCAATCAGGGACAGCTGTATTTCGTTGTCGCTGATTGGGAGCCATACTTAGGGAGCCCTCTTTCCACCTGTCTTTTGTGGGAAGTTGATTTTGCAAGGTTGTGAGTAGCCTGCAATACTGTTCGTTCGTTGTTTATTGTTTTGCTGGTTCACGTTTATTAAAATATGATGAACCCAACCCACGCTGAGCTTTGGTCCCCTTCTTCTAACGACGGACGTTACAGAACCTGTTAGAAAAAAAGATCAACTATTGAAAACCAAGATTTAAAAATAACTGATATTGACACATGATGGAGGGAATGTTGGGACGTAATTAAAGAGATTACAGTTAACGGAAAATGTTAAACGCTTTATTATCTAAATGCTGAAAGCGTGTGGGAAATTTAGAGAAACAAAATGGTGCCGTTTGAGGCCATGTGTCAGAAAGTGATATGGACGCTGGAGATTTGTATTTATTTCTTTATTTTACCGTTATTTTACCAGGTAAGTTGACTGAGAACACATTCTCATTTACAGCAACAACCTGGGGAATAGTTACAGGGGAGAGGAGGGGGATGAATGAGCCAATTGGAAGCTGGGGATGATTAGGTGACCATGATGTTATGAGGGCCAGATTGGGAATTTAGCCAGGACACCGGGGTTAACACCCCTACTCTTATGATAAGTGCAATGGGATCTTTAATGTCCACAGAGAGTCAGGACACCCATTTAACGTCCCATCCAAAAGACGGCACCCTACACAGGGCAATGTCCCCAAACACTGCCCTGGGGCATTGGGATATTGTTTAGACCAGAGGAAAGAGATGGAGGGGTGAGCTGATGGGTCTGGACAGGGGTGATGTTGTGATGGGTCTGGACAGGGGTGATGTTGTGATGGGTCTGGACAGGGGTGATGTTGTGATGGGTCTGGGCAGGGGTGATGTTGTGGTGGGTCTGGGCAGGGGTGATGTTGTGATGGGTCTGGACAGGGGTGATGTTGTGATGGGTCTGGGCAGGGGTGATGTTGTGGTGGGTCTGGGCAGGGGTGATGTTGTGATGGGTCTGGGCAGGGGTGATGTTGTGATGGGTCTGGGCAGGGGGGATGTTGTGATGGGTCTGGGCAGGGGTGATATTGTGATGGGTCTGGACAGGGGTGATGTTGTGATGGGTCTGGGCAGGGGTGATGGTGTGATGGGTCTGGACAGGGGTGATATTGTGATGGGTCTGGACAGGGGTGATATTGTGATGGGTCTTGACAGGGGTGATGTTGTGATGGGTCTGGACAGGGGTGATGTGATGGTCTGGACAGGGGGGATATTGTGATGGGTCTGGACAGGGGTGATGTTGTGATGGGTCTGGACAGGGGTGATATTGTGATGGGTCTGGACAGGGGTGATGTTGTGATGGGTCTGGACAGGGGTGATGTTGTGATGGGTCTGGGCAGGGGGGATGTTGTGATGGGTCTGGACAGGGGTGATGTGATGGTCTGGACAGGGGTGATATTGTGATGGGTCTTGACAGGGGTGATGTTGTAATGGGTCTGGACAGGGGTGATGTGATGGTCTGGACAGGGGTGATATTGTGATGGGTCTGGACAGGGGTGATATTGTGATGGGTCTGGACAGGGGTGATGTTGTGATGGTCTGGACAGGGGTGATATTGTGATGGGTCTGGACAGGGGTGATGTGATGGGTCTGGACAGGGGTGATGTTGTGATGGGTCTGGACAGGGGTGATATTGTGATGGGTCTGGACAGGGGTGATGTTGTGATGGGTCTGGACAGGGGTGATGTTGTGATGGGTCTGGGCAGGGGGGATGTTGTGATGGGTCTGGACAGGGGTGATGTGATGGTCTGGACAGGGGTGATATTGTGATGGGTCTTGACAGGGGTGATGTGATGGTCTGGACAGGGGTGATGTTGTGATGGGTCTGGACAGGGGTGATATTGTGATGGGTCTGGACAGGGGTGATGTTGTGATGGTCTGGACAGGGGTGATATTGTGATGGGTCTGGACAGGGGTGATGTGATGGGTCTGGACAGGGGTGATGTTGTGATGGGTCTGGACAGGGGTGATATTGTGATGGGTCTGGACAGGGGTGATGTTGTGATGGGTCTGGACAGGGGTGATGTTGTGATGGGTCTGGGCAGGGGGGATGTTGTGATGGGTCTGGACAGGGGTGATGTGATGGTCTGGACAGGGGTGATATTGTGATGGGTCTTGACAGGGGTGATGTTGTAATGGGTCTGGACAGGGGTGATGTGATGGTCTGGACAGGGGTGATATTGTGATGGGTCTGGACAGGGGTGATGTGATGGTCTGGACAGGGGTGAGGTTGTGATGGGTCTGGACAGGGGTGATGTGATGTGTCTGGACAGGGGTGATGCTGTGATGGGTCTGGACAGGGGTGATGTTGTGATGTGTCTGGACAGGGGTGATATTGTGATGGGTCTGGACAGGGGTGATATTGTGATGGGTCTGGACAGGGGTGATGTTGTGGTGGGTCTGGACAGGGGTGATGTGATGGGTCTGGACAGGGGTGATATTGTGATGTGTCTGGACAGGGGTGATGTTGTGATGGGTCTGGACAGGGGTGATATTGTGATGGGTCTGGACAGGGGTGATATTGTGATGGGTCTGGACAGGGGTGATGTTGTGATGGTCTGGACAGGGGTGATATTGTGATGGGTCTGGGCAGGGGTGATGATGTGATGGGTCTGGACAGGGGTGATGTTGTGATGGGTCTGGGCAGGGGTGATATTGTGATGGGTCTGGACAGGGGTGATGTGATGGGTCTGGACAGGGGTGATGTTGTGATGGGTCTGGACAGGGGTGATATTGTGATGGGTCTGGACAGGGGTGATGTTGTGATGGGTCTGGACAGGGGTGATGTTGTGATGGGTCTGGACAGGGGTGATATTGTGATGGGTCTGAACGGGGTGATGTTGTGATGGGTCTGGACAGGGGTGATGTTGTGATGGGTCTGGACAGGGGTGATGTGATGGTCTGGACAGGGGTGATATTGTGATGGGTCTGGACAGGGTGATGTTGTGATGGTCTGGACAGGGGTGATATTCTGATGGGTCTGGGCAGGGGTGATGATGTGATGGGTCTGGACAGGGGTGATGTTGTGATGGGTCTGGGCAGGGGTGATATTGTGATGGGTCTGGACAGGGGTGATGTGATGGGTCTGGACAGGGGTGATGTTGTGATGGGTCTGGACAGGGGTGATGTGATGGTCTGGACAGGGGTGATATTGTGATGGGTCTGGACAGGGGTGATGTTGTGATGGTCTGGACAGGGGTGATATTCTGATGGGTCTGGGCAGGGGTGATGATGTGATGGGTCTGGACAGGGGTGATGTTGTGATGGGTCTGGGCAGGGGTGATATTGTGATGGGTCTGGACAGGGGTGATGTGATGGGTCTGGACAGGGGTGATGTTGTGATGGTTCTGGACAGGGGTGATATTGTGATGGTCTGGACAGGGGTGATATTGTGATGGGTCTGGGCAGGGGTGATGATGTGATGGGTCTGGACAGGGGTGATGTTGTGATGGGTCTGGGCAGGGGTGATATTGTGATGGGTCTGGACAGGGGTGATGTGATGGGTCTGGACAGGGGTGATGTTGTGATGGGTCTGGACAGGGGTGATATTGTGATGGGTCTGGACAGGGGTGATGTTGTGATGGGTCTGGACAGGGGTGATGTTGTGATGGGTCTGGGCAGGGGGGATGTTGTGATGGGTCTGGGCAGGGGGGATGTTGTGATGGGTCTGGACAGGGGTGATGTGATGGTCTGGACAGGGGTGATATTGTGATGGGTCTGGACAGGGGTGATGTGATGGTCTGGACAGGGGTGATGTTGTGATGGGTCTGGACAGGGGTGATGTGATGTGTCTGGACAGGGGTGATGCTGTGATGGGTCTGGACAGGGGTGATGTTGTGATGTGTCTGGACAGGGGTGATATTGTGAGGGGTCTGGACAGGGGTGATATTGTGATGGGTCTGGACAGGGGTGATGTTGTGGTGGGTCTGGACAGGGGTGATGTGATGGGTCTGGACAGGGGTGATATTGTGATGTGTCTGGACAGGGGTGATGTTGTGATGGGTCTGGACAGGGGTGGTATTGTGATGGGTCTGGACAGGGGTGATATTGTGATGGGTCTGGACAGGGGTGATGTTGTGATGGTCTGGACAGGGGTCATATTGTGATGGGTCTGGGCAGGGGTGATGATGTGATGGGTCTGGGCAGGGGTGATGTTGTGATGGGTCTGGGCAGGGGTGATATTGTGATGGGTCTGGACAGGGGTGATGTGATGGGTCTGGACAGGGGTGATGTTGTGATGGGTCTGGACAGGGATGATATTGTGATGGGTCTGGACAGGGGTGATGTTGTGATGGGTCTGGGCAGGGGGGATGTTGTGATGGGTCTGGGCAGGGGTGATGTGATGGATCTGGGCAGGGGTGATGTGATGGATCTGGGCAGGGGTGATGTGATGGATCTGGGCAGGGGTGATGTGATGGATCTGGGCAGGGGTGATGTGATGGATGTTTGTGTGCGTTTGTATGTTGTTGTTTTGTATTGTATTTTTTTTTAAAGAAACATTCTTACAAAAAAAGAGTGTTCTAAACCTCTCGGCCAATAACAGCTCATTTTCAGTTTTCCCCTCCCCACGCAGATCACTCCCAGACCACTCCCAGACCACTCCCAGACACTCCCAGACCACTCCCAGACCACTCCCAGACACTCCCAGACACTCCCAGACCACTCCCAGACCACTCCCAGACAGTCCCAGACCACTCCCAGACCACTCCCAGACCACTCCCAGACCACTCCCAGATCACTCCCAGACAGTCCCAGATCACTCCCAGACCACTCCCAGACCACTCCCAGACCACTCCCAGACAGTCCCAGACCACTCCCAGACAGTCCCAGACCACTCCCAGACCACTCCCAGACCACTCCCAGACCAGTCCCAGACCACTCCCAGACCACTCCCAGACAGTCCCAGACCACTCCCAGACCACTCCCAGACAGTCCCAGACCACTCCCAGACCAGTCCCAGACCACTCCCAGACAGTCCCAGACCACTCCCAGACCACTCCCAGACCAGTCCCAGACCACTCCCAGACAGTCCCAGACCACTCCCAGACCACTCCCAGACAGTCCCAGACCACTCCCAGACCAGTCCCAGACCACTCCCAGACAGTCCCAGACCACTCCCAGACCACTCCCAGACCAGTCCCAGACCACTCCCAGACAGTCCCAGACCACTCCCAGACAGTCCCAGACCACTCCCAGACAGTCCTAGTAAAATTATTGCTTGACAAATTGCTCTTTGCTAAGAAGTATTTTTATTATTATTTTTTACATTTTAATTGAAATCACAGTAAGACACTTATTTGTTACCCAGAAATTATTTGATATTGATATAAAACCATCTGCATTGGACATTTAAGGTAACAATACTTTCACCTTGCCTGCTATAAAACATTGTTTGGACTGAGTTCTGCCTCTTGTTTGTGTGTTGAATGAATGCTTTTATTTTCTGTCTATTTATTCTAGAATAGACATTACTGAATGCAGTGTTCTGTGCAATGTAGAGTTTACAGTGCAGTGTTGTGTACAGGTTTCTGTGTGCAGTGCAGAGCGAGTGTAAAGATTGCAGTGTGCAATGCAGTGCCTGTGTGCAGTGCCTCTGCATAGAGTTGGGACTTGCCCCTGCCTGTTTTTTGTGTGCTATGTGTTTCTATAGCTTCATGGAATGACCCTCCCCCCTGACTCCAGCCCTACCCCTGACCCCAGCCCTCCCCCTGACTCCAGCCCTCCCCCTGACTCCAGCCCCCCCCCTGACTCCAGCCCTCCCCTCTGACTCCAACCCTCCCCCTGACTCCAGCCCTCCCCCTGACTCCAGCCCTCCCCCCTGACTCCAACCCTCCCCCTGACTCCAACCCTCCCCCCTGACTCCAGCCCTCCCCCCTGACCCCAGCCCTGACTCCAGTCCTCCCCCCTAACCCCAGCCCTCCCCCTGACCCCAGCCCCCCCCCTGACTCCAGCCCTCCCCCCTGACTCCAGCCCTCCCCCCTGACTCCAGCCCTCCCCCCTGACTCCAGCCCTCCCCCTAACCCCAGCCCTCCCCCCTGACTCCAGCCCTCCCCCCTGACTCCAGCCCTCCCCCTGACTCCAGCCCTACCCCTGACTCCAGCCCTCCCCCCTGACTCCAGCCCTACCCCTGACTCCAGCCCTCCCCCCTGACTCCAGCCCTCCCCCTGATTCCAGCCCTCCCCCCTGACTCCAGCCCTCCCCCCTGACTCCAGCCCTCCCCCTGACTCCAGCCCTCCCCCTGCCTCCAGCCCTCCCCTGACTCCAGCCCTCCCCCTGCCTCCAGCCCTCCCAGCCGTGCCCCCAGCCCTCCCCCCTGCCCCCAGCCCTCCCCCCTGACTCCAGCCCTCCCCCTGCCTCCAGCCCTCCCAGCCGTGCCCCCAGCCCTCCCCCTGACCCCAGCCCACCCCCCTGCCCCCAGCCCTCCCCCCTGACTCCAGCCCTCCCCCCTGACTCCAGCCCTCCCCCCTGATCCCAGCCCTCCCAGCCCTTACCCCAGCCCTTTCCATGGAGGGTCCCAGCACTGCCTGTGGAAGGTGCCCCACCCCTGTGCCCATCGCTCCCAGCCCTTTCCTCCCTACCCCTTTCCCCAGCCCAGACTACTGCCACACCCATGCAGGGTGCTCCATCCCTCATACCTCTGTCCTCTGCCATCCCGTTCGAAACAGGAGCTACGCGAGACCTTCCAGTAATGTGAAGAACGGATGGCCTCTCTGAGCATATTAGACCTCTCTGGGCATGTCTCTGAGACCAGTGGTCTACAGCCCAGAGCCCAGAGACTCACTCCACTATGAGGAGGAGGAGCCAAAGGGCCAGGATGAAGAAGAGAGAAGGGCTAGAGGAGGATGTTGCTGTTCCCACGGACACAGAGCCATCGTCTCCATCGCCTCGGATACAGCCAAGCGCCGCCTCTACTGGTGTTCCATGCCGGGACACCATGGCAACAACGACGGCGACCACGGAAACAAGGAAATACAGCGCGGTGACACAGAAACCCATCAGAGGGATACAGCCAATACCGAAGGGTTTCGTTATCAGGAGTTACCTTCTGGGGGAAAAGAATAAAGCAGAGGGAGCAGAGAAAGAAGCCGGACAAGAGGAAGGAACATTACAACTGTTGGAGAGAATGGCTAGAGAGGCGGGATGGTGGTGGGATGGTATGAAGGAAACACTCAGACACTCGGACAACATTAGACTGGACAACAGATGGCAGATTTCGTCAAATAAACCCTGATAAGTCCAGTGTTTGTGGAGCAGAGAGAGCAGGCAGAGGCAGAGGCAGAGGGAGACTGCTAGGCTTAGTACTAGAGCCTAAAACAGATCAGCTGACAGGACAAAAGACCTCAGGAAAGACTAAGGCATACTCACAGACTGAGTCAAAGCATCAAACAGACTCACAGATTGAGTCAAAGCATCAAACAAACTCACAGACTGAGTCAAAGCAACAAACAGACTCACAGACTTAGTCAAAGCATCAAACAGACTCACAGATTAAGTCAAAGCAACAGACTCACAGACTGAGTCAAAGCATCAAACAGACTCACAGACTGAGTCAAAGCATCAAACAGACTCACAGACTGAGTCAAAGCATCAAACAAAGCAACAAACAGACTCACAGACTGAGTCAAAGCATCAAACAGACTCCCAGATTAAGTCAAAGCAACAGACTCACAGACTGAGTCAAAGCATCAAACAGACTCACAGACTGAGTCAAAGCATCAAACAGACTCACATACTGAGTCAAAGCATCAAACAGACTCACAGACTGAGTCAAAGCAACAAACAGACTCACAGACTGAGTCAAAGCATCAAACAGACTCACAGACTGAGTCAAAGCATCAAACAGACTCACAGACTGAGTCAAAGCATCAAACAGACTCACAGACTGAGTCAAAGCAAAACAAACAGACTCACAGACTAAATCAAAGCAACAAACCGACTCACAGACAGAGTCAAAGCAACACACAGACTAAATCAAAGCAACAAATAGACTCACAGACTGAGTCAAAGCAACAAACAGACTCACAGACGGAGTCAAAGCAACAAACAGATTAAATCAAAGCAAGAAACAGACTCACAGACTGAGTCAAAGCAACAAACAGACTCACAGACTGAGTCAAAGCATCAAACAAACTCACAGACTGAGTCAAAGCATCAAACATACTCACAGACTGAGTCAAAGCATCAAACAGACTCACAGACTGAGTCAAAGCAACAAACAGACTCACAGACTGAGTCAAAGCATCAAACAGACTCACAGACTGAGTCAAAGCATCAAACAGACTCACAGACTGAGTCAAAGCAAAACAAACAGACTCACAGACTAAATCAAAGCAACAAATCGACTCACAGACAGAGTCAAAGCAACACACAGACTAAATCAAAGCAACAAACAGACTCACAGACTGAGTCAAAGCATAAAACAGACTCACATACTGAGTCAAAGCAACAAACAGACTCACAGACGGAGTCAAAGCAACAAACAGATGAAATCAAAGCAACAAACAGACTCACAGCCTGAGTCAAAGCAACAAACATACTCACAGACTGAGTCAAAGCAACAAACATACTCACATACTGAGTCAAAGCAACAAACAGACTCACAGACTGAGTCAAAGCATCAAACAGAGGAAATCAAAGCAACAAAATGACTCACAGACTAAATCAAAGCAACAAACAGACTCACAGACTAAATCAAAGCAACAAACCGACTCATCAGACGAGTCAAAGCAACAAACCGACTCATCAGACGAGTCAAAGCAACAAACCGACTCATCAGACGAGTCAAAGCAACAAACCGACTCATCAGACGAGTCAAAGCAACAAACCGACTCATGGCGTTAGACCAGAGCACAAGACAAACTCACAGAAAAAGAGGAGGAAGATGAAGATCAGATTTGGAGTTAAAGTCTCAGAGTCAGACATACACACAGAGATAAGCACAGATCTAGAGACAAAGCCAGAGTCAATGACACAGACAGACATCCAGACAGGGATAGACAGAGAACCACAGGGCAGGAGTTCAGGTTACCAGGAACAGCTGAGTCCCAAGGGACAGACAAGCTACAGCCACCTAACTACAGGCTCTCAGTGTGGAAATAGTCTTACCACCAGCCTGGCCCTGGGTTCACCTGCTCCCAGCCTGGCCTTAACCCTAACCCAGCCCCAACCCCAGCCCCTACCCCAGCCCCAACCCCAGCTCCTACCCCAGCCCCAGCCCCAACCCCTAACCCAGCCCCAACCCCCTATCCCAGCCCCTACCCCAACCCCTGCCCCTCCCCCAACCCCTACCCCAACCCCTACCCCAGCCCCTACCCCAACCCCATCCCCAACCCCAACCCCTAACCCAGCCCCTACCCCAGCCCCAGCCCCAACCCCTACCCCAGCCCCTAACCCAGCCCCTAACCCCAACCCCAACCCCAGCCCCTAAACCAAACCCTACCCAGCTCCAGACCCCCAGCCACAGTCTCTCAGTGTGGGCAGCAGGATCATCTTACTAGCCTGGATAGTACACCTGTCCCTAGCTTGGCCCTAACCCCAACCACCAAGAGTCCCAGCAGCCAGCAGACCACAGCCAGACAGATGGCTTCTTCTCTCTGACTGAGGGTCATGAAATCCCAGACCGGAACCACAGTGCAAAAGGGAGGGATTAATGATAATGACACGAATACATCTTCTGTGACATCTATCCAAAACCTCCGTTATTGTTCATGATAGTAGTGTCAGCACCATCTCTGTACTCGGGTACTGATCAGAGATCAGATATATATGTAAAAAAAAAGAAACACAGGAAGAACATGTATTTCCTGTGAGGTGTGGAGCTGACCAACAGAAACTGGACCAGAGAAACACACACACACACACACACACACATTGGACCAGAGACACTTTCAGAACACACACTCCCAGAACCTAGCCTGTGCAGGAGAAAGGGAAGAAGAGGAGGGAGGAGGAGCAGGAGGAGGAGGAGGAGAAGAAGGAGGAGAGGAAGAAGAGTGCCCTTGAAGAATCTTCAGTAGTGGCCGCTGCTGCTGCCGGCAATGCGTTGCCCCTGACAACACCCACGATGCCAGAAACGATAGAATGCGAGGGAGAGGGTAAAAAAAACAAGCCACCCGATTGGTCTGAGAGAGAGAGAGAGAGAGAGAGAGAGAGAGAGAGAGAGAGCAGCAGCAGCAACAGTTTCTTCTTTGGTGGTAGAATCAGAGTTGGCAGCATTGGGAGAAAGAGGAGGAGGTTTAGGTGGACTAGAGGAGAGTCTATTGGAGAGTTCTGCAGGAGAGGGACAGAGAGGAACAGCCGTCCACCTCCCGGGGTGGCCAGACACACCCAGGGCTCTTTAATCTACACAGGGATTAAAGGTTCACCTCCACTCCTGGCTAAGGACACAAATACAGAGACGAGGGCTTGATCTGTATCGGACCAGGACTGCAGCAACAACACAGTGTCTCAAAACTCAGTGGGAGAGAGAGTGAACAGAAGGGAGGGAAGAGAGAGAGAGAGAGAGAGAGAGAGAGGGGGCAGCCTGAGCCTGCCCCTAGGACCAACACACTCTCTCCAGCCACGGAGAGAGAGAGAGAGAGGAGATAGAAAAGGAGTCTGGACTACGGACAGTCCCACATCGTCACGGATACCTCTCCCTCTCCCCTCGGGGGGAATCACTGGACGTAATTACCAGGAACACAACAGCGCTGCTACTGCTACCAGATTAGAGAGAGAGGAAGAGGAGGGAGAGGAAGGAGAAATAGGAGGAGGAGGAGGAGGAGGGGTAGCTGGTGGAGGAGAGCAAGTTTCATTGAGCCATTCGACAGCGGCGGGCCCCGGACTCTACCAGCGCTGACGTTCCTGTTCCTGTTAACTCACTACTACCGTCGCAGTGCTGCTGGGGTGATCTCATCATACCCTCCCCTACCTTAGCTACCGCTGACAGCATCACCTCTGCTGATCAGGTCTGTCTCTCTGTCTCTCTCTCTCTCTCTCTCTCTCTCACTCCACCGATACAGTGGCAGGACAACAGAGATTCAGCTCTGTCATCTCTCCCTCCCCTCCCTCTTTCTTTCTCCCTCTCACTCTGTCCATCCAGCAAAAAGACAACAGAGATTCAGCTCTCTCATCTCTCTCTCTCTCTCTCTCTCTTCTTCACTCTCAACTCAGCACCACTACTGAACAAGAACAAAGTAGTCTGTGTCTCCCTCAGCTTCTCAGGCAACCAGGAAACAGAGATTCAGCTCTCCTCTCATCTCCACTCTCCTCTCATCTCTCTGCTGAGCACAACGAGTCCCAGGACAGCAACAACACAAAGAGAGGCACAGAGACCAAGGAGTCAGCAGATGAGCTACTTTGTCTCAAACAGAGCCTGAGTCTGAAGTCAGAAGAGAAAGGAGGAGGACCCACAGCACCTGTCCTAGGTGTTAGAGACCAGTCTCAGTCACAGGGCTCCGACAGCAGCGCAGAAGGAGGCACAGAGACTGAGGACAGTCTCAAACAGAGCCAGGAGAGAAAGAAGAAATCAAACATTTTAGGACCTGTCCTAAAACAACTAAGAGCCGTCTCCATCTCAGCCACAGAGACCAAGAGAGAGAGAGAGAGACAGGGAAGGATCCCAGCTACCTTCTCTTTTACCTCACCTCAGCCTCCGCTGGTCTTTCAGTTACAGCAGAGCTCGGCTTCAGTTGTGGAGCTACAATCAACAGGTCCACATCAACCACACCGGCAACACCTCAGAGGCTAAGGTTTCTGAGAGAGAAACTACACTCCTCAGGTCAGTACAACCTCAGTCTTAAGACAGTGGTAGTGGTGTAGTGGAACCCTTCACTATGTCTGGAGTTATTAAGGTGTTCCAACTAGCTGTGAGGGGCAACAGGAAACTGTTTTTCAATGACGCAGTGAAAGCTGATGATAGCTCCTCTATGAGCCTCCATGATGTTTCTGTCTCCCAACCTGCTACTGGACTGGACTTTGCCTTCCTGCCTCCACTGAATGTGCACGAGAACCTTCACCACCCAGTGAGTGAGGCTAGCTTCACCTCACACAACTTCCTCAGCGTCAAGAAGCCAGAGACCCCACCACCACAAAACCTGACCCGACCACAGCCAGCTCTGCCTGGGGACGGACCACTAACCCTGACCCCACCACAGCCAGCTCTGCCTGGGGACGGACCACTAACCCTAACCCCACCACAGCCAGCTCTGCCTGGGGACAGACCACCACAAAACCTGACCCGACCACAGCCAGCTCTGCCTGGGGACGGACCACCAACCCTGACCCCACCACAGCCAGCTCTGCCTGGGGACAGACCACCACAAAACCTGACCCGACCACAGCCAGCTCTGCCTGGGGACGGACCACCAACCCTGACCCCACCACAGCCAGCTCTGCCTGGGGACAGACCACCACAAAACCTGACCCGACCACAGCCAGCTCTGCCTGGGGACGAACCACCAACCCTGACCCCACCACAGCCAGCTCTGCCTGGGGACAGACCCCTAACCCTGACCCCTCCTGACCTCCTTAGGGAGCCTAAGGAGAAGACCCAGACAAGTAGAACGGTTAAAGGGTCAGAGGTCAAGGTCTCAGAGAGAGAAAAGGAGGATGGAGAAAATCAGAATGGTGGAAGGAAGCATGGAGGAACCTCCTCTCCACTAACTACTCTCAGTATACTTTCTGGTGAACCTGCCCCAGACCCAGACCCAGTCCCAGACCTAGACCCAGATCCAGACTCAGTCCCAGACCCAGACTCAGTCCCAGACCCAGACCCAGTCCCAGACTCAGACCCAGTCCCAGTCCCAGACCCAGACTCAGTCCCAGACTCAGTCCCAGTCTCGGTCCCAGACCCAGAATCAGACCCAGTCCCACACTCAGACCCAGTCCCAGACCCAGACCCAGTCCCAGACTCAGTCCCAGACCCAGACTCAGTCCCAGACTCAGTCCCAGTCCCAGACCCAGACTCAGTCCCAGACCCAGACCCAGTCCCAGACTCAGACCCAGTCCCAGTCCCAGACCCAGACTCAGTCCCAGACTCAGTCCCAGTCTCGGTCCCAGACCCAGACTCAGACCCAGTCCCACACTCAGACCCAGTCCCAGACCCAGACCCAGTCCCAGACTCAGTCCCAGACCCAGACTCAGTCCCAGACTCAGTCCCAGTCCCAGTCCCAGACTCAGTCCCAGTCCCAGACCCAGACCCAGTCCCGGACTCAATCCCAGACCCAGACTCAGTCCCAGACTCAGTCCCAGTCCCAGTCCCAGACTCAGTCCCAGACCCAGTCCCAGTCCCAGACCCAGACTCAGCCCCAGTCCCAGTCCCATACTCAGTCCCAGACTCAGTCCCAGTCCCAGTCCCAGACTCAGTCCCAGACCCAGTCCCAGTCCCAGACCCAGACTCAGTCCCAGTCCCATACTCAGTCCCAGACTCAGAACAGGCAGATATCAAAATTCCTAACCAGTCTTCTTTAGATCCTATGAAAGGTAAAGAGGGGCCTCAGAGTTCCAGAGACTCTCCCTCTGAGTCTGAGACTGTGCCTGTTGCTAAGCCTGGATCTGAGCCAGTCACTAAGGCTCTTGTTCCAGCGGAAACTGTCTTTGACCTGCCCTCCGTTTCACTGAGTGATCAGTCTGATAGTAATGAGCCCATAAAGATACTGAAGCGTCCAGGTCCCATGCTGAGTCACTTGGAGTTCATCAATGACTGTGACGTTTCACCTCCTGGACTCTGGGACTGTCATGGTGGCGGTCACTATGACAGCATTGCACTTCCTGATCATGTGACAGGGGAAATGACATCACTTCCTGATCATGTGACAGGGGAAATGAGACAGGCAGCATCTATAATACTGGATTCAGAGTACAGAGATTACCTGAGACACAGGGAGGACGAGTATGAAACTGGTGACTGTGGTGACAAAGGACCACTGGCTGAAAAGGTTAAAGGGAAGGTTGGCGAGAAGCTTCTAGAACAAGTCTCCATCTCTGAATCACCATCTCAGCCTCAGGCTACAACAGTATCAACAGCTGGATATGATAACACCATTCCCCTACATGTATTTAACATTGGAGCTGAGTCCGAGGTAGAAGAGCCTGTCAGGGTAAATCTATTCCGTAGTGCTGTGTCTATTGAAGATGATGTCATCAATGTGGGTTTGTCCGTTAACGATGACAGCCCAACACCCAGTGCTGAGCAGCCAATCAGCAGCCAGCCTCATGATGTAAACACAGAGGACAAACGGGGAGACAAACAGAAAGACGAGAGGAAGAGGAAGGACGAGAGGAGACAAAATGAAACGGAAGACGAAGACAAAAAGGGAGATCAGAATCTCTCTCACAAACGACAGGAAATAGAGGAGGATGACAAGCAGAAAGGAAAATGGAATCAGCCGAGTAAACAACAAGAGAGTAGTGAGACTGATAAAAAAACAGGACAGGAAATCCGAGGCACCAGATATCATTCAGAACAGAAAGAGACACAGATAGAGTCACAAATAGTGTCTGTGCTGGACCAGAGAGACGAGAATAGTGGAAGACCAGGTAAAGGAGAGGAGAAGGCTGTGGCGTCATTTAACCCCCGCCTGGCTCCTCCAGGGTCGTCTAAGGACGTGTTATGTTGCAGTGGAGACTCTTTCCATTTATCCTCTCCCTCTGTGTTAGAACAAAGTCTCTACCCCATGCTGCCTGTGCCAGCAACAGTACCAACAGAACCCTGCGCTGAGAGGGACCCCTCTGTACCTGATTTGACTGAAAATGCAGCTCTTATTCAATCAGATTCAGCGATTCTTCCAAAACGTTTCGCTCAGCAACAAGAACATGAAGAGCAGCAGGAGAGGCCAGGATCCAGTCCTGCCTCAGACAACATATCAGACGGTTTAGAAACAGACGACGAACGCACAGCGTTACTCACAACTTCACCACTACTGCCGGGGGTAACACAGGGAACAGAGAGGACCCTGGGAGGTTTGCGTCAGGGAGAGAACAGGAAGTCAGGTGATGGCAGCTATGTCACCGATGGAGGGAAAGGTGGAGAAATAGGTGGAGAGAAAGATGGAGAGAAAGGACCAGACACAGAGGAGGGAGAGGGGGAAAGGACTTATACTGTAGAGGACTATAGTTTCAACCGTGGTCATGAAGGAATCAATATATCACCTCATAGTCACCATCGTTTCATTTTAGACTGGGATAGTGGGGATGTTGAGAGAGACAGCAACACAGGGACTGTAGTTAAAGTCCCTGCTGGTAGGGAAAAAAGACAGGACACAGATAAAAACCAAAGCACCGGACCAGGAGAAGTCACCGTCCTGTCTGATTCCGTCAGTTCAGATCTCGAGGGTCTGTCGATGAAGGAGCGTGTGGAGGTTAAAGGTCAGAGAATTGACGCTATAACACCGGTTTGTGAAGACGGACACAGCGAAACAGAGACCGCAGAGAACTCTGCAGCCCCTGTCGGAACGGATTCACACCGAGACGAAACCACACCGCTGGAATGTCCCGTCTCATCGTCCTTATGTTCACAGGGAAGGGTCAGCAGCGAGGGGCACGGGGTTCACAAGGAGGAGAACATAATACGTAATCCAGAAAAGGGGGCCAAACCTAACCCAGTCTCAGACCACCAGACCAAAGGTACTGTCCCTGTCAAACTGATCCCAGACCAGTTCACAGACACTCCTGTCATAATGGCTGACTCTCACCCTGTCCAGGTCAATATCGAAGCCTCTGTACAGGATGCAGAATACAACGCAGTTGAACCATTGTCGGTTCATGACGTGGTCAAAACCAGAAACATTAGTGGAACTCAGGAGAGTCCTGATCGAAATGACGACCGTGATCCTGAGCCTCGTGTGGTCCAGAAGGCCTTCAGCACGACAACAACAGCAACCACAGAAAGCCCCACAGCAGTACAACTAGCTGACTCAGAGAGAGAGGCCGCAGAAAGCCCCACAGCAGTACAACTAGCTGCCTCAGAGAGAGAGGCCGCAGAAAGCCCCACAGCAGTACAACTAGCTGACTCAGAGAGAGAGGCCGCAGAAAGCCCCACAGCAGTACAACTAGCTGCCTCAGAGAGAGAGGCCGCAGAAAGCCCCACAGTAATACAACTAGCTGCCTCAGAGAGAGAGGCCACAGAAAGCCCCACAGTAATAAAACTAGCTGCCTCAGAGAGAAAGGCCACAGAAAGCCCCACAGTAATACAACTAGCTGCCTCAGAGAGAGAGGCCACAGAAAGCCCCACAGCAGTACAACTAGCTGACTCAGAGAGAAAGGCCACAGAAAGCCCCACAGTAATACAACTAGCTGCCTCAGAGAGAGAGGCCGCAGAAAGCCCCACAGTAATACAACTAGCTGCCTCAGAGAGAGAGGCCGCAGAAAGCCCCACAGCAGTACAACTAGCTGCCTCAGAGAGAGAGGCCACAGAAAGCCCCACAGCAGTACAACTAGCTGCCTCAGAGAGAGAGGCCACAGAAAGCCCCACAGCAGTACAACTAGCTGACTCAGAGAGAGAGGCCACAGAAAGCCCCACAGCAGTACAACTAGCTGACTCAGAGAGAGAGGCCACAGAAAGCCCCACAGCAGTACAACTAGCTGACTCAGAGAGAGAGGCCGCAGAAAGCCCCACAGCAGTACAACTAGCTGCCTCAGAGAGAGAGGCCACAGAAAGCCCCACAGTAATACAACTAGCTGACTCAGAGAGAAAGGCCACAGAAAGCCCCACAGTAATACAACTAGCTGACTCAGAGAGAGAGGCCAAAGAAAGCCCCACAGTAATACAACTAGCTGACTCAGAGAGAGAGGCCACAGAAAGCCCCACAGTAATACAACTAGCTGACTCAGAGAGAGAGGCCACAGAAAGCCCCACAGTAATACAACTAGCTGACTCAGAGAGGAGAAGGCCGACAGAAAGCCCCCACAGTAATACAACTAGCTGCCTCAGAGAGAGAGGCCACAGAGGAGAATATTGAGGCCTTGAACAGGAAGAAAGAGAGGAAACAAAAGCAGAAGAAAAAGAAGGAGGAAAAACAGACTGGTTCTACCCCAGAACAGACTGGTTCTACCCCAGAACAGACTGGTTCTACCCCAGAACAGACTGGTTCTACCCCAGAACAGACTGGTCCCACCCCAGAACAGACTGGTCCTACCCCAGAACAGACTGGTTCTACCCCAGAACAGACTGGTCCTACCCCAGAACAGACTGGTCCAACCCCAGAACAGACTGGTCCTACCCCAGAACAGACTGGTCCTACCCCAGAACAGACGGGTTCTACCCCAGAACAGACTGGTCCTACCCCAGAACAGACTGGTTCTACCCCAGAACAGACTGGTTCTACCCCAGAACAGACGGGTTCTACCCCAGAACAGACTGGTTCTACCCCAGAACAGACTGGTTCTACCCCAGAACAGACTGGTTCTACCCCAGAACAGACTGGTCCCACCCCAGAACAGACTGGTTCTACCCCAGAACAGACTGGTCCTACCCCAGAACAGACTGGTCCTACCCCAGAACAGACTGGTCCAACCCCAGAACAGACTGGTCCTACCCCAGAACAGACTGGTCCTACCCCAGAACAGACTGGTCCTACCCCAGAACAGACTGGTTCTACCCCAGAACAGACTGGTCCTACCCCAGAACAGACTGGTCCTACCCCAGAACAGACTGGTTCTACCCCAGAACAGACGGGTTCTACCCCAGAACAGACGGGTTCTACCCCAGAACAGACTGGTTCTACCCCAGAACAGACTGGTTCTACCCCAGAACAGACTGGTCCCACCCCAGAACAGACTGGTTCTACCCCAGAACAGACTGGTTCTACCCCAGAACAGACTGGTCCCACCCCAGAACAGACTGGTTCTACCCCAGAACAGACTGGTCCAACCCCAGAACAGAAAGAGATGTCAGTTACTGGGTCTACCACAGAACCACAGACAGAACCACAGATAGACCGGTTGGCTGCTCTCAGATCCGTCTCTCAGTCCGACCAACAGAACACAATGCAGTCACCTGAGAGAACTGCAGCACCCAGGTACTGCATTCTGCACTGTACATAGAGAGAGTGTGTGTGTGTGTGTGTGTGTGTGTGTGTGTGTGTGTGTGTGTGTGTGTGTGTGTGTGTGTACGTGTTTGTGTTTGTGTTGACTTAGGGAGTGATTTTGTTTACGACTGTGTTGTTTTCTGTTGTTACACAGCCTTTTTCTAATTGTCGTTATCACGGTCTATAACGCTCCTCCGTCAATCCCTCTGTAGGCTTATTAAGGGTTTATTTTGTAAATACGGGTTACAGCTTCAGAAAGGACAACGCCAAGCCTGTTCATTTCTTATTATATGATCATAAACTATAGTTACGCTGTACATCCCAGGGATGTTGAAACATGAGTGTTGTGATGGAATCAGAGAGGACAGTTTGTTATAAATACATCCCCCTCTCACATATCACAGTCATCATTCAGTAGCGTTAGCATACTACAGAAACACACACCTACCTACACGTTATGTATTTATAACTATGGAGAGAGGCATTGTGGGCTTTTCAATAATGCCTCTCACCAGCAGATCTTGGAAACTTTCTCTTTTCTGGTTGAAAAAGAGAAAATGTCTGCTGTTTAAAATTATCACATTTTATGGACATTTTAAAAGAAGTTTGTTAAATTATATATATATTGTTTGTCATTTTGATATTTAAATTGTTTCTAGTAAGTGAATATCTCAGGAATAGTTGTCAGTACTGACGTATTTTATTCCCCGTAAATAAGAGCTATGTTTTCCACCTCCTGTACCCATTGACTGTAATGTTAATGTTTCCACCTACTGTACCCATTGACTGTAATGATAACCTCTCTAGGGTAGGGGGCAGTATTTTCACATCCGGATAAAAAACGTACCCGATTTAATCTGGTTATTACTCCTGCCCAGAAACTAGAATATGCATATAATTGTTTGATTTGGATAGAAAACACCCTAAAGTTTCTAAAACTGTTTGAATGGTGTCTGTGAGTATAACAGAACTCATATGTCAGGCCAAAACCTGAGAAGATTCTGGACAGGAAGTGCCTTCTCTGACCATTTCTTGGTCTTCTATACCCTCTTTATCAAAAACAGAGGATCTCTGCTGTAACGTGACATTTTCTAAGGCTCCCATAGGCTCTCAGAAGGCACCAGAACGTTGAATGATGACTCTTCAGTCCCTGGCTGAAAAACAATAGCGCATTTGGATAGTGGTCGATCTGAGAACAATGAGACGGGGGTGCGCGTGCACGTGAAGAGTCCATTTTCTTCTTTGAGTCTTTGAACGAATACGACGTCTCCCGGTCGGAATATTATCACTATTTTACGAGAAAAATCGCATAAAAATTGAATTTAAACAGCGTTTGACATGCTTCGAAGTACGGTAATGGAATATTTTGAATTTTTTTGTCACGACATGCGTCCGCGCGTCACCGTTCGGATAGTGTCTTGAACGCAAGAACAAAACAGAGGATATTTGAACATAACTATGGATTATTTTGAACCAAAACAACATTTGTGGATGAAGTAGAAGTCCTGGGAGTGCATTCTGACGAAGAACAGCAAAGGTAATCCAATTTTTCTTATAGTAATTCTGAGTTTAGTGAACGCCAAACTTGGTGGGTGTCAAATTAGCTAGCCCGTGATGGCGAGCTATCTACTCAGAATATTGCAAAATGTGCTTTTGCCGAAAAGCTATTTTAAAATCTGACACCGCGCTTGCATAAAGGAGTTCTGTATCTATAATTCTTAAAACAATTGTTATGTTTTTTGTGAACGTTTATCGTGAGTAATTTAGTAAATTCACCGGAAGTTTTCGGTATGTTTGCTAGTTCTGAACGTCACATGCTAATGTAAAAAGCTGTTTTTTGATATAAATATGAACTTGATTGAACAAAACATGCATGTATTGTATAACATAATGTCATAGGAGTGTCATCTGATGAAGATCATCAAAGGTTAGTGCTGCATTTAGCTGTGGTTTTGGTTTTTGTGACATTATATGCTAGCTTGAAAAATGGGTGTCTGATTATTTCTGGCTGGGTACTCTCCTGACATAATCTAATGTTTTGCTTTCGTTGTAAAGCCTTTTTGAAATCGGGCAATGTGGTTAGATTAACGAGAGTCTTGTCTTTAAAATGGTGTAAAATAGTAATATGTTTGAGAAATTGAAGTAAAAGCATTTCTAAGGTATTTGAATATCGCGCCACTCGATTCCACTGGCTGTTGACTAGGTGGGACGATTTCGTCTCACATACCCGAGAGAGGTTAATGTTTTCCACCTACTGTACCCATTGACTGTAATGTTAATGTTTTCCCCCTCCTGTACCCATTGACTGTAATGTTAATGTTTTCACCTACTGTACCCATTGACTGTAATGTTAATGTTTCTTACCTCCTGTACCCATTGATTGTAATGTTAATGTTTCCACCTCCTGTACCCATTGATTGTAATGTTAATGTTTTCTACCTCCTGTACCCATTGACTGTAATGTTAATGTTTCCACCTCCTGTACCCATTGACTGTAATGTTAATGTTTTCACCTACTGTACCCATTGACTGTAATGTTAATGTTTTCACCTACTGTACCCATTGACTGTAATGTTAATGTTTTCATATTTATTTTTTTTCACCCCAAAACGTATGTTATGTAAAAAAAAATATATATAAATCCTCAAACTAATAAATTCCCCACACACACAATGCGGACTGCGGAGATCATTTTTAAAAACGTTTTAGAGTTAATTTAGTGCAATTCTACACGTTTTGCAATGGGGTGTAGAGATAATGCTGCAGTTTTAAAGCAAGTTTGCTGAAACTCTACTCATTTTGCCATGGGGCGGAGAGTAAAATGAGTTGTTTTACAGCTACACTGCCTTCTGAAAGTATTCACACCCCTTTACTTATTCCACATTTTTGTTGTTACAGCTTGAATTCAAAATGGTATAAATATATATTTTATCTGTCACCCATCTACACACAATACCTCATAATGACAAATTGAAAACATGTTTTTAGAAATGTTTGTGAAGGTATTGAAAATGAAATACAGAAATATCTAATTTACATAACTATTTACATCCCTGAATAAATACATGTTAGAATCACCTTTGGCAGTGATTACAGCTGTGAGGCTTTCTGGGTAAGTCTCTAAGAGCTTTGCACACCTGGATTGTAAAATATTTGCACATTAATATAAAAAAAAAATCTTCAAGCTCTGTCAAGTTGGTGGTTGATCATTGCTAGACAGCCATTTTCAAGTCTTGCAATAGATTTGTCAAGCTGGTTTAAGTCAAAGTTGTAACTTGGCCACTCAAGAACATTCAATGTCATCTTGGTAAGCAACTCCAGTGTATATTTGGCCTTGTGTTTTAGGTTATTGTCTTGCTGAAAGGTGAATTTGTCTCCCCGTGTCTGTTGGAAAGCAGACTGAACCAGGTTTACCTCTAGGATTTTGTCTGTGCTTAACTCTATTCTGTTTCTTTTTATCCTAAAACACTCCCTAGTCCTTGCCGGTGACAAGCATACCCATAACCTGATGCAGTCACCACCATGCTTGAAAATATGAAGAGTGGTACTCAGTGAAGTGTTGTGCTGAATTTGCTCCAAACATAATGCTTTGTATTCAGGACATAAAGTTAATTTCTTTGCCACAATTATTTCCTTCTTTTCACTCTGTCGTTTAGGTTAGTATTGTGGAGTAACTACATTATTGATCTATCCTCAGTTTTTCTCCCATTACAACCATTGAACTCTGTAACTGTTTTAAAGTCACCATTGACCTCGTGTGGAAATCCCTGAGCGGTTTCCTTTCTCTCCGCCAACTGAGTTAGGAAGGACGCCTGTATCTTTGTAGTGACTGGGTGAATTGAGTGCACTACATACGGAATAGGTTGCAATTTGTGATTCAGCCTCTGTGGTTGAATTATAATGGAGGTCAATGGAGAGAACTGTAGTACTATTATATCCAATGGGTTGACATCAGTAGTGACATCTCCCCTGTCCTCTGGGACTAGAATAGGGCTATTCTCACAGGGGAGAATGCAGCCATTGTTGTTTCACTGTTGAAACAACAACAAACACACACACACACACACACACACACACACACACACACACACACACACACACACACACACACACACACACACACACACACACACACACACACACACACACACACACACACACACACACACACACACACACACACACACACATACATCTAGGCAGAGTTGCAAAGAAAAAGCCATATCTCAGACTGGCCAATAAAAATAAAAGATTAAGATGGGCAAAAGAACACAGACTGAACAGAGGATCTCTGCCTAGAAGGCCAGCATCCTGGAGTCGCCTCTTCACTGTTGACGTTGAGACTGGTGTTTTGTGGGTACTATTTAATGAAGCTGCCAGTTGAGGACTTGTGAGGCGTCTGTTTCTCAAACTAGACACTCTAATGTACTTGTCCTCTTGCTCAGTTGTGCCCCGGGGCCTCCCACTCCTCTTTCTATTCTGGTTAGAGCCAGTTTGCGCTGTTCTGTGAAGGGAGTAGTACACAGCGTTGTACGAGATCTTCAGTTTCTTGGCAATTTCTCACATGAAATAGCCTTCATTTCTCAGAACAAGAATAGACTGATGAGTTTCAGAAGAAAGTTCTTTGTTTCTGGCCCTTTTGAGCCTGTAATCGAACCCACAAATGCTGATGCTCCAGATACTCAACTAGTCTAAAGAACGCAAGTTTTATTGCTTCTTTAATCAGACAACAATTTTCAGCTGTGCTAACATAACTGCAAAAGGGTTTTCTAATGATCAATTAGCCTTTTTAAAGTGATAAACTTGGATTAGCTAACACAACGTGCCATTGGAACACAGGAGTGATGGTTGCTGATAATGGGCCTCTGTACGCCTATGTAGATATTCCATAAAAAATCAGCCGTTTCCAGCTACAATAGTCATTAAGAACATTAACAATATCTACACTGTATTTCTGATCAATTTGATGTTATTTTAATGGACCAAAAATGTGCTTTTTTCAAATACAAGGACATTTCTAAATGACCCCAAACTTTTGAACGATAGTGTATATGTATTCTATATGTTTTCCATATATGACAACAATATTACCTCTGTCTCATTTTAAACCCTCTGCTCCTTTTCAGAACCTTCCAGCCTCTGGAGCCTTTGGAGTCTCCTGTAGCAGAGTTTCATACCCTCTCTGAAGAGGCAGCCACCCCTCTGGGCCAGAGAGAAGACACACTAGCGAAGGAAGAGGAGCTACCAGGACAGGAGAAGACATTTCCTCTACCAGGACAGGAGCTACCAGGACAGGAGAAGACCTTTCCTCTACCAGGACAGGAGCTACCAGGACAGGAGAAGACCTTTCCTCTACCAGGACAGGAGCTACCAGGACAGGAGAAGACCTTTCCTCCACCAGGACAGGAGCTACCAGGACAGGAGAAACCAGAACAGGAGAAGACCTTTCCTCCACCACGACAGGAGAAGACCTTTCCTCCACCAGGACAGGAGCTACCAGGACAGGAGAAGACATTTCCTCCACCAGGACAAGAGAAGACCTTTCCTCCACCAGGACAGAAGCTACCAGGACAGGAGAAGACATTTCCTCCACCAGGACAGGAGCTACCAGGACAAGAGAAGACCATTCCTCTACCAGGGCAGGACAATGGGTGAGTTCACAGACCCATGACTAACATCATAGCTCTTCAGATATGTCTTTCTTCTCTTTCCTTTTCAGGTTGATGAAGCCTGGTCTTTGTTGTCTAATGGGCAGCAGCTACAGTAATTAGGCTCTCTCTCTGTCTGTCTGTCTGTCTGTCTGTCTGTCTGTCTGTCTGTCTGTCTGTCTGTCTGTCTGTCTGTCTGTCTGTCTGTCTGTCTGTCTGTCTGTCTGTCTGTCTGTCTGTCTGTCTGTCTGTCTGTCTGTCTGTCTGTCTGTCTGTCTGTCTGTCTGTCTGTCTGTCTGTCTGTCTGTCTGTCTGTCTGTCTGTCTGTCTGTCTGTCTGTCTCACTGAGGAACAACATTTGTATTTGTATTTATTATAGATCCCCATTAGCTGCTGCCTCAGGCCCCTAATCCACCATCACCACATATCTACAGTCGTGGCCAAAAGTTTTGAGAATGACACAAATATTAATTTTCACAAAGTCTGCTGCTTCAGTGTCTTTAGATATTTTTGTCAGATGTTACTATGGAATACTGAAGTATAATTACAAGCACTTCATAAGTGTCAACGGCTTTTATTGACAATTACACGAAGTTGATGCAAAGAGTCAATATTTGCAGTGTTGTCCCTTCTTTTTCAAGACCTCTGCAATCCACCCTGGCATGCTGTCAATTAACTTCTGGGCCCCATCCTGACTGATGGCACCCCATTCTTGCATAATCAATGCTTGGAGTTTGTCAGAATTTGTGGGTTTTCGTTTGTCCACCCGCCTCTTGAGGATTGACCACAAGTTCGCAATGTGATTAAGGTCTGGGGAGTTTCCTGGCCATGGACCCAAAATATTGATGTTTTGTTCCCCGAGCCACTTAGCCTTATGGCAAGGTGCTCCATCATGCTGGAAAAGGCATTGTTCGTCACTAAACTGTTCCTGGATGGTTGGGAGAAGTTGCTCTCGGAGGATGAGTTGTTACAATTCTTTATTCATGGTGTGTTCTTCGGCAAAATTGTGAGTGAGCCCACTCCCTTGGCTGAGAAGCAACCCCACACATGAATGGTCTCAGGATGCTTTACTGTTGGCATGCCACAGGACTGATGGTAGCGCTCACCTTGTCTTCTCCGGACAAGCTTTTTTCCGGATGCCCCAAACAATCGGAAAGGGGATTCATCAGAGAAAATGACTTTACCCCAGTCCTCAGCAGTCCAATCCCTGTACCTTTTGCAGAAAATCAGTCTGTCCCTGATGTTTTTCCTGGAGAGAAGTGGCTTCTTTGCTGCCCTTCTTGGCACCAGGCCATCCTCCAAAAGCGCAAGGCCATGCTCACTGAGTCTGTACATAGTCGAAGCTTTGGGTCAGTCACAGTGGTCAGGTATTCCAGTTCGCTCTGTTTTTTCTTCAAAGACCTCTGCATTTGGATGGGGAAGGCTGTGAAATTCTCCTGCCATTGTTGGGCTCAAGGGCTTTGACACCTCTCACTTCACACCTCAGTGCTAATTGAAGTTGCAGTCAGAGCTGTTCTGTCCTAGCAAGCTGGGTAGCATTAATTTAGCATTCAGTCCATATGAAGTAAATGCATTTTTTATTCTTGGCTTTAAAAGTAGCTTCAGACTAAATATTACTCTCTCCGTTCCAGGTTGGATGGTGTTTTCAGGTTTCTGTTGTGCTTCTTTTGCTGGTCGTTGGTTTGCCAGAGCATTTGCTGTATAGCCCTTGGGAATAAGAATCTTTGGTAGTAGGAATCCTTCCAGGTAATTTTGTCCAAAATCAGGTTGTTGGTTTGAAGTTTTGATTTGGAGTGAAGGTTATGTTGTGGAGGGTAATATCATGTATATGTGCTTAAAAAAAAATCAAACTTCATCCAACTCTAAATCTATATTGTTGTAAAAACATGCTGAAAAATTCAGGAGCTCAACTGCTCATGACCTCTCTCTCCCTTTCTCTCTCTCTCTCTCTCTCTCTCTCTCTCTGTCTCTCTCTCTCTCTCTCTCTCTCTCTCTCTCTGTCTGTTTCTCGCTATGTCTGTGGTGTATATAATAATCTCGTTAGTGGAAACAAAGACTGTTCTCAGAGAGGAAGAGAGAGGAGGAGAGACGGAGTGAGGGGAGGGAGGAGAGGACGGGGCGAGGGGAGGGAGAGGAGTAGAAGACAGGGTGGTGAGGGGATGGAGATAGGAGAGGACAGGAGGGCGAGGGGAGGGAGAGAGACGAAATAATACAAACAGATAGATATGATATGTAGATTATTACTTTATGCACTATACTCCATGTACAGTTGAAGTCGGAAGTTTACATACACTTATGTTGGAGTCATTAAAACTCATATTTCAACCACTCCACAAATTTCTTGTTAACAAACTATAGTTTTGGCAAGTCGGTTAGGACATCTACTTTGTGCAGGACACAAGTAATTTTTCCAACAATTGTTTACAGAGAGATTATTTCACTTATAATTCACTGTATTACAATTCCAGTGGGTCAGAAGTTTACATACACTAAGTTGACTGTGCCTTTTTTGTCATGGCTTTAGAAGCTTCTGATAGGCTAATTGACATCATTTGAGTCAATTGAAGGTGTACCTGTGGATGTATTTCAAGGCCTACCTTCAAACTCAATGCCTCTTTGCTTGACATCATGGGAAAATCAAAAGAAATCAGCCAGGACCTCAGAAAAAACATTGTAGACCTCCACAAGTCTGGTTCATCCTTGGGAGCAATTTCCAAACGCCTGAAGGTACCACGTTCATCTGTACAAACAATAGCACGCAAGTATAAACACCGTGGGACGACACAGCCGTCATACCGCTCAGGAAGGAGACGCGTTCTGTCTCCTAGAGATGAACATACTTTAGTGCGAAAAGTGCAAATCAACCAAAGAACAACAGCAAAGGACCTTTTGAAGATGCTGGAGGAAACAGGTACAAAAGTAACTATATCCACAGTAAAACGAGTCCTATATCGACTGAAAGGCCGCTCAGCAAGGAAGAAGCCACTGCTCCAAAACCGCCATAAAAAAGCTAGACTACGGTTTGAACTGCACACGGGGACAAAGATCGTACTTTTTGGAGAAATGTCCTCTGGTCTGATGAAACAAAAATAGAACTGTTTGGCTATAATGACCATCGTTATGTTTGGAGAAAAAAGGGGGATGCTTGCAAGCCGAAGAACACCATCCCAACTGTGAAGCACGGAGGTGGCAGCATCATGTTGTCGGGGTGCTTTGCTGCAGGAGGGACTGGTGCACTTCACAAAATAGATGGCATCATGAAGAATTTAAATTATGTGGATATATTGAAGCAACATCTCAAAACATCAGTCAGGAAGTTAAAGCTTGGTCGCAAATGGGTCTTCCAAATGGACAATGACCCAAAGCATACTTCCAAAGTTGTGGCAAAATGGCTTAAACCTCTCTGGGGTATGTGGGACGCTAGCGAACAACAGCCAGTGAAATAGCAGGGCGGCACATTCAAAACAACAAAAATCTCATAATTCAAATTTCTCAAACATACAACTATTATATCCCATTTTAAAGATACACTTCTCCTTAATCCAACCACATTGTCCGATTTCAAAAAGGCTTTTCGGCAAAAGCATAACATTAGATTATGTTAGGACAGCGCTGAGACAAGAAAAACCACACAGCCATTTTCCAAGCAAGGCGAGACGTCACAAAAACCAAAAATACAGCTAAAATTAATCACTAACCTTTGATGATCTTCATCAGATGGCACTCATAGGACTTCATGTTACACAATACATGTATGTTTTGCTCGATAAAGTTCATATTTATATCCAAAAACCCCGTTTTACATTGGTGTGTAATGTTCAGAAATGTTTTGCCTCCCAAAAGTTCCGGTGAATGAGCACATCAATTTACAGAAATACTCATCATAAACGTTGATAAAATATTCAACAGCTATTCAAAGAATTATAGATACACTTCTCCTTAATGCAACCGCTGTGTCAGATTTCAAAAAAGCTTTATCCGACCTTCTGAGCCTGAGTAGCAGGCAGTTTACTACGGGCACGCCTTTCATCCGGACGTCAAAATACTGCCCCCTACCCTAGAGAAGTTAAGGACAACAAAGTCAAGGTATTGGAGTGGCCATCACAAAGCCCTGACCTCAATCCTATAGA
>NC_138318.1:40892500-40905000 GCF_965601325.2 Salmo salar | reverse complement strand
AGCTTGATCCCCTCTGTTAAATGGTATAGAATCAGCTTGATCCCCTCTGTTAAATGGTATAGAATCAGCATGATCCCCTCTGTTAAATGGTATAGAATCAGCTTGATCCCCTCTGTTAAATGGTATAGAATCAGCTTGATCCCCTCTGTTAAATGGTATAGAATCAGCTTGATCCCCTCTGTTAAATGGTATAGAATCAGCTTGATCCCCTCTGTTAAATGGTATAGAATCAGCTTGATCCCCTCTGTTAAATGGTATAGAATCAGCTTGATCCCCTCTGTTAAATGGTATAGAATCAGCTTGATCCCCTCTGTTAAATGGTATAGAATCAGCTCGATCCCCTCTGTTAAATGGTATAGAATCAGTTTGATCCCCTCTGTTAAATGGTATAGAATCAGCTCGATCCCCCCTGGTAAATGGTATAGAATCAGTTTGATCCCCTCTGTTAAATGGTATAGAATCAGCTCGATCCCCTCTGTTAAATGGTATAGAATCAGCTTGATCCCCCCTGGTAAATGGTATAGAATCAGCTTGATCCCCTCTGTTAAATGGTATAGAATCAGCTTGATCCCCTCTGTTAAATGGTATAGAATCAGCTTGATCCCCTCTGTTAAATGGTATAGAATCAGCTTGATCCCCTCTGTTAAATGGTATAGAATCAGCTTGATCCCCTCTGTTAAATGGTATAGAATCAGCTTGATCCCCTCTGTTAAATGGTATAGAATCAGCTTGATCCCCTCTGTTAAATGGTATAGAATCAGCTCGATCCCCTCTGTTAAATGGTATAGAATCAGCTCGATCCCCCCTGGTAAATGGTATAGAATCAGCTTGATCCCCTCTGTTAAATGGTATAGAATCAGCTCGATCCCCTCTGTTAAATGGTATAGAATCAGCTTGATCCCCTCTGTTAAATGGTATAGAATCAGCTTGATCCCCTCTGTTAAATGGTATAGAATCAGCTTGATCCCCTCTGTTAAATGGTATAGAATCAGCTTGATCCCCTCTGTTAAATGGTATAGAATCAGCTTGATCCCCTCTGTTAAATGGTATAGAATCAGCTTGATCCCCTCTGTTAAATGGTATAGAATCAGCTTGATCCCCTCTGTTAAATGGTATAGAATCAGCTTGATCCCCTCTGTTAAATGGTATAGAATCAGCTTGATCCCCTCTGTTAAATGGTATGGAATCAGCTTGATCCCCTCTGTTAAATGGTATAGAATCAGCTTGATCCCCTCTGTTAAATGGTATAGAATCAGCTTGATCCCCTCTGTTAAATGGTATAGAATCAGCTTGATCCCCTCTGTTAAATGGTATAGAATCAGTTTGATCCCCTCTGTTAAATGGTATAGAATCAGTTTGATCCCCTCTGTTAAATGGTATAGAATCAGCTTGATCCCCTCTGTTAAATGGTATAGAATCAGCTTGATCCCCTCTGTTAAATGGTATAGAATCAGCTTGATCCCCTCTGTTAAATGGTATAGAATCAGCTTGATCCCCTCTGTTAAATGGTATAGAATCAGCTTGATCCCCTCTGTTAAATGGTATAGAATCAGCTTGATCCCCTCTGTTTAATGGTATAGAATCAGCTTGATCCCCTCTGTTAAATGGTATAGAATCAGCTTGATCCCCTCTGTTAAATGGTATAGAATCAGCTTGATCCCCTCTGTTAAATGGTATAGAATCAGCTTGATCCCCTCTGTTAAATGGTATAGAATCAGCTTGATCCCCTCTGTTAAATGGTATAGAATCAGCTTGATCCCCTCTGTTAAATGGTATAGAATCAGCTTGATCCCCTCTGTTAAATGGTATAGAATCAGCTTGATCCCCTCTGTTAAATGGTATAGAATCAGCTTGATCCCCTCTGTTAAATGGTATGGAATCAGCTTGATCCCCTCTGTTAAATGGTATAGAATCAGCTTGATCCCCTCTGTTAAATGGTATACAATCAGCTTGATCCCCTCTGTTAAATGGTATAGAATCAGCTTGATCCCCTCTGTTAAATGGTATAGAATCAGTTTGATCCCCTCTGTTAAATGGTATAGAATCAGTTTGATCCCCTCTGTTAAATGGTATAGAATCAGCTTGATCCCCTCTGTTAAATGGTATAGAATCAGCTCGATCCCCTCTGTTAAATGGTATAGAATCAGCTCGATCCCCCCTGGTAAATGGTATAGAATCAGTTTGATCCCCTCTGTTAAATGGTATAGAATCAGCTCGATCCCCTCTGTTAAATGGTATAGAATCAGCTTGATCCCCCCTGGTAAATGGTATAGAATCAGCTTGATCCCCTCTGTTAAATGGTATAGAATCAGCTTGATCCCCTCTGTTAAATGGTATAGAATCAGCTTGATCCCCTCTGTTAAATGGTATAGAATCAGCTTGATCCCCTCTGTTAAATGGTATAGAATCAGCTTGATCCCCTCTGTTAAATGGTATAGAATCAGCTTGATCCCCTCTGTTAAATGGTATAGAATCAGCTTGATCCCCTCTGTTAAATGGTATAGAATCAGCTTGATCCCCTCTGTTAAATGGTATGGAATCAGCTTGATCCCCTCTGTTAAATGGTATAGAATCAGCTTGATCCCCTCTGTTAAATGGTATAGAATCAGCTTGATCCCCTCTGTTAAATGGTATAGAATCAGCTTGATCCCCTCTGTTAAATGGTATAGAATCAGCTTGATCCCCTCTGTTAAATGGTATAGAATCAGTTTGATCCCCTCTGTTAAATGGTATAGAATCAGCTTGATCCCCTCTGTTAAATGGTATAGAATCAGCTTGATCCCCTCTGTTAAATGGTATAGAATCAGCTTGATCCCCTCTGTTAAATGGTATAGAATCAGCTTGATCCCCTCTGTTAAATGGTATAGAATCAGCTTGATCCCCTCTGTTAAATGGTATAGAATCAGCTTGATCCCCTCTGTTAAATGGTATAGAATCAGCTTGATCCCCTCTGTTAAATGGTATAGAATCAGCTTGATCCCCTCTGTTAAATGGTATAGAATCAGCTTGATCCCCTCTGTTAAATGGTATAGAATCAGCTTGATCCCCTCTGTTAAATGGTATAGAATCAGCTTGATCCCCTCTGTTAAATGGTATAGAATCAGCTTGATCCCCTCTGTTAAATGGTATAGAATCAGCTTGATCCCCTCTGTTAAATGGTATAGAATCAGCTTGATCCCCTCTGTTAAATGGTATAGAATCAGCTTGATCCCCTCTGTTAAATGGTATAGAATCAGCTTGATCCCCTCTGTTAAATGGTATAGATTCAGCTTGATCCCCTCTGTTAAATGGTATAGAATCAGCTTGATCCCCTCTGTTAAATGGTATAGAATCAGCTTGATCCCCTCTGTTAAATGGTATAGAATCAGCTTGATCCCCTCTGTTAAATGGTATAGAATCAGCTTGATCCCCTCTGTTAAATGGTATAGAATCAGCTTGATCCCCTCTGTCGAAGATGCTTGGACCTTCTTTTTTTTATATCTTCAGTTGTATTGTTAACAAACACGCCCCCATAAAGAAAATGAGAATTAAAAACGGGTTCAGCCCCTGGTTCGACCGTGATCTTGCAGAGTTACTCCACCTCAAGAATTGCATTTGGCGAAAGACTCGGTACACTCATACTCAGACTGACTGGCTCTCGTTCAGGCAAATGAAAAATAAGTGCACTCAGGCTATCCGGAAGGCCAAAATTAGTTACTTTAAGGAGCAGTTCTCTCTCTGTGGGTCTAACCCCAAGAAGTTCTGGAAAACGGTTAAAGACTTAGAGAATAAACCCTCCTCCTCACAGCTGCCCATGTCCCTTAATGTTGACGATGTGGTTGTTACTGACAAGAAGCACATGGCTGAGCTCTTTAATCACCACTTCATTAAGTTAGGATTCCTATTTAATTCAGCCACGCCTCCTTGTCCGTCCAACAGTTCCTCATCTCCCACCCCTTCTAATGCGACTATCCCCGATGCTTCTCCCTCTTTTTCCCTGTAGGCGGCCTTCTGTGGCCTCCAACTGCTCTTAAACGCTAGCAAAACCAAATGCATGCTTTTCAACCGTTCGCTGCCCGCACCCGCCCGCCCGACTAGCAACACTACTCTGGACGGTTCTGACCTAGAATACGTGGACAACTACAAATACCTAGGTGTCTGGCTAGACTGTAAACTCTCCTTCCAGACTCATATCAAACATCTCCAATCCAAAATCAAATCTAAAATCGGCTTTCTATTTCGCAACAAAGCCTCCTTCACTCACACCGCCAAACTTACCCTAGTAAAACTGACTATACTACCGATCCTCGACTTCGGCGATGTCATCTACAAAATAGCTTCCAATAGTCTACTCATCAAATTGGATGCAGTCTATCACAGTGCCATCCGTTTTGTTACCAAAGCGCCTTATACCACCCACCCCTGTGACCTGTACGCTCTAGTCGGCTGGCCCTCGCTACATATTCGTCGCCAGACCTACTGGCTCCAGGTCATCTATAAGTCTATGCTAGGTAAAGCTCCGCCTTATCTCAGCTCACTGGTCACCATAGCAGCACCCACCCGTAGCACGCACTCCAGCAGGTATATCTCACTGGTCATCCCCAAAGCCAACACCTCCTTTGGCCGCCTTTCCTTCCAGTTCTCTGCTGCCAGTGACTGGAACGAATTGCAAAAATCGCTTAAGCTGGAGACTTACATTTCCCTCACTAACTTTAAACATCAGCTATCTGAGCAGCTAACCGATCGCTGCAGCTATACATAGTCCATCTGTAAATAGCCCACCCAATCTACCTACCTCATCCCCATATTGTTTTTATTTACTTTGCTGCTCTTTTGCACACCAGTATCACTACTTACACACCATCATCTGCTCATCATCATCTGCTCATCTATCACTCCAGTGTTCATCTGCTAAATTGTAATTACTTCGCTACTATGGCCTATTTATTGCCTTACCTCCTCATGCCATTTGCACACACTGTATATAGACTTTCTTTTTTTTTCTATTGGGTTATTGACTGTACGCTTGTTTATTCCATGTGTAACTCTGTGTTGTTGTTTCTGTCGCACTGCTTTGCTTTATCTTGGCCAGGTCGCAGTTGTAAATGAGAACTTGTTCTCAACTAGCCTACCTGGTTAAATAAAGGTGAAATAAAAGAAAAGAAATATGAATGTGGCTCTATATGGAGCCCTACAAATTGGTACAACATTTGGGAGGCGCAGGGCGATGCAGTACGGAGCTCAATTTGGCCTCTGGAGGCGTCACACCCTCCATACGGGACCTCTGACCACATTTTTGGTTCAGGGATAAATTGGCTTCTACTGGAAAGAAATTGGAGTGGGTGAGAAGGCTGATGATCCAGGAAACTAGCTCCTCGCTCCTGTCAAATTGGGGCACGCTCCGCTCCGCTCCTCGCTCCAGTCAAATTGGGGCACGCTCCGCTCCGCTCCTCGCTCCAGTCAAATTGGGGCACGCTCCGTTCCGCTCCTCGCTCCAGTCAAATTGGGGCACGCTCCGCTCCTCGCTTCAGCTTCGCTCTGCTCACATTCTGAGAGATCAGAATCAGATAAAAGTTGGTTTGTTGTGTTTGGTAGAAATACGGTTGTTGTGTATGGTAGAATATGGTTGTTGTGTTTGGTAGAAATACGGTTGTTGTGTATGGTAGAATATGGTTGTTGTGTTTGGTAGAAATACGGTTGTTGTGTATGGTAGAAATACGGTTGTTGTGTTTGGTAGAAATACGGTTGTTGTGTATGGTAGAATATGGTTGTTGTGTATAGTTGTTCGGTATAGTACCAAACCATAATATACCAAACAACCAACAATGATATGTATATGTTTGTGTGTATGTTTGTTAACCCTGTCTTGTCTCCGTCCCTTTCCAGGTCCTCCCTGACTGAGGTGAGTAGTGAGCCTCCCCTTGTCACCTCCTCTTCCCCACGCCCTCCTCCTGCCTCCTCCCCACCCCCTCCTCCTGCCTCCTCCCCATCCCCTCCTACTGCCTCCTTCCCACCTCTTCCCACGTCTCCTGGAGAAGTCTTCCAGTTCTCTCCTGCCCTCCCTACCTACCTTCAGGAAGACTTCCCTACTCCTCCAGAGAGGCTAGGCCCTGAGCCTGCTGAGCCCCAGACACCCCCACCTGCATCCCCCCGGACCCCACTAGCAGCCCCAGCCGACCCCCAAGAACCAGCCTTACCAGCATCCCCAGAACCAGCCTTACCCGACCAGGCCCCACCAGCCCCGGCCAACCCTGCACCAGCCCCGGCATACCCACCTCCACTCGTTGAGAGTCAGGAGGACACCACCACCTCTACAGCTGTATTCTCTGACCTCCCGGCAGAAGCCCCGGCCTCCCTCCCTCGACCTCCAGTCCCTGGGAAGGACTCCACCTCCACCCCCATACCCTGTGAATCCACACCCAGGTATGGACACCTACAGTATAGTCTCTATAGTGTACCATTGTAGATGCTGTATATATATATATATATATATATACACATACATACACGGAGTGGACAAAACATTAAGAACACCTGTTCTTTCCATGATATTGACTGACCAGGTGAATCCAGGTGAAAGCTATGATCCCTTATTAATGTCACTTGTTAAATCCACTTCAATCAGTGTAGATGAAGGGGAGGAGATTGAAGAAGGATTGTTAAGTCTTGAGGCAATTGAGACATGGATTGTGTATGTGTGCCGTTCAGAGGGTGAATGAACAATAAAACATATTTATGTGTCTTTGAACGGGGGTATGGTAGTAGGTGCCAGGCGCACCGGCTTGTATCAAGAACTGCAACGCTGCTGGGTTTTTACCACACAACAGTTTCCCGAGTATGTCTAGAATGGTCCACCACCCAAAGGACATCCAGCCAACTTGACACAACTGTGGGGAATCATTGGAGTCAACATGGACCAGCATCTCTGTGGAACGCTCTCGACACCTTGTAGAGTCCATGCCCATATTAGGAAGTTGTTCCTAATGTTTGGTACACTCAGTCCAGTAGAGAGCCGTATTCACTAACTCATGATGTTGTTTTGGATGTCATTGTTTTGGCCCCAGTCTGAGAACGTTACGAATAAGTCAGTAGAGCTGTGGTACTCAGTCTATTTGGACTAGGAAGAATCATTGTGGCAAAGCAGTAGTGTTGGGCAGAGTACTGGCACAATATCAAATCACATAGTATTTGTCACATGTGTGGAATACAACAGGTGTAGATCTTACAGTGAAATACTTACTGACAAGCCCTTATAGTGGGCCTTGTCGTCACCTGCAGATGAAAATGAAACAATGTGAATTGGCTTGTTAGCTGTGATAGTTATGAGGACCGATAGGTTTGTTAGCTGTGAAAGTTAGGAGGACCAATAGGCTTGTAGACTTTGATTGTTAGGTGGACCAATAGGCTGGTTGGCTGTGATTGTTACGAGGACCAATAGGCTTGTTGGCTGTGATTGTTAGGAGGACCAATAGGCTTGTAGACTTTGATTGTTAGGAGGACCAATAGGCTGGTTGGCTGTGATTTGTTAGGAGGACCAATAGGCTTGTTGGCTGTGATAGTTCGGAGGACCAATAGGCTTGATGGCTGTGATAGTTATGAGGACCAATAGGCTTGTTGGCTGTGATTTGTTAGGAGCACCAATAGGTTTGTTAGCTGTGATTTGTTAGGAGGACCAATAAGCTTGTTAGCTGTGATTTGTTAGGAGGACCAATTGGCTTGTTAGCTGTGATTTGTTAGGAGGACCAATAGGCTTGTTAGCTGTGATTTGTTAGGAGAGCCCACTTGTTTTGACTTGTGTCCTCAGCCAGCTCCACTGTATTGACATTGTAAGACCGAGATCTATCTGCCTGCTGTGTGGCACTCGTCCCTTTAACCTACTTGACAACAAGCAATGAATGACCTTATCCGCTGAACTTTAACTGCGCGTTAAATAAGAATCAACACCTCAGACAGCCTTAGCCCAGGTTACGCATTGATGACAACAGGAGTTACTTCTCGCCAGTAGTGGGTTGGGATCCACTTTCCCAAACTATCCAGGTTAGATTGTCTGATTGGGTGATTCTCTGGCTTCTGTTTGTTTGGCTCTAGGTACCGTAGGTCTGGTGCTCAGTGAGGCCAATGGGTGGTGGGAAACTTGAACACTACGGAGGGCTTCTCTAAAGCTTCTCTAAAGCTTCTCTAAAGCTTCTCTGTAGCGGTCAGCTAACTCAGCATCCCGTCTGATGCCTGTTGTTTCTGTTGTGGAATGACTCGTACAGTATAAACCTACTCAGTATTTATGTACTGTATCTGTGTTTCTGTTGTGGAATGACTCGTACAGTATAAACCTACTCAGTATTATGTATCTGTAGCTGTCTACCACACAGGCTTGTTTTACTGCATCTCTGTGGGTTACAAATCGAATTCATTGTTTATGCACTCGAAGAAGATGTAAGATATGCTAACTGCATCTGTGAAGGCTCACTGTAGAGTATGTCCAAAATAAAGTACCAAATACCAGCTTCTCCAACAACAAGTACCAGATACCAGCTTCTCCAACATACAGGACCAGACACCAGCTTCTCCAACATACAGGACCAGCTACCAGCTTCTCTAACAACAAGTACCAAATACCAGCTTCTACAACAACAAGTACCATACATCAGCTTCTCCAACAACAGGACAAGACACCAGCTTCTCCAACAACAGGACCAGACACCAGCTTCTACAACATACAGTACCAGATACCAGCTTCTCCAACAACAAGTACCAAATACCAGCTTCTCCAACAACAAGTACCAGATACCAGCTTCTCCAACATACAGTACCAGATACCAGCTTCTCCAACAACAAGTACCAGATACCAGCTTCTCCAACATACAGTACCAGATACCAGCTTCTCCAACAACAAGTACCAGATACCAGCTTCTCCAACATACAGTACCAGATACCAGCTTCTCCAACAACAAGTACCAGATACCAGCTTCTTCAACATACAGTACCAGATACCAGCTTCTCCAACAACAAGTACCAGTTACCAGCTTCTCCAACAACAAGTAGAAAAAACCAGCTTCTCCAACAACAAGTTCCAGATACCAGCTTCTCCAACAACAAGTACCAGATACCAGCTTCTCCAACAACAAGTAGAAAATACCAGCTTCTCCAACAACAAGTACCAGACACCAGCTTCTCCAACATACAGTACCAGATACCAGCTTCTCCAACAACAAGTACCAAATACCAGCTTCTCCAACATACAGTACCAGATACCAGCTTCTCCAACAACAAGTAACAGTTACCAGCTTCTCCAACAACAAGTAGAAAATACCAGCTTCTCCAACAACAAGTACCAAATAGCAGCTTCTCCAACATACAGGACCAGATACCAGCTTCTCCAACAACAAGTACCAAATACCAGCTTCTCCAACAACATGTACCAAATACCAGCTTCTCCAACAACAAGTAGAAAATACCAGCTTCTCCAACAACAAGTACCAAGTACCAAATACCAGCTTCTCCAACATACAGGACCAGATACCAGCTTCTCCAACAACAAGTACCAAATACCAGCTTCTCCAACAACAAGTACCAGATACCAGCTTCTCCATCAACAAGTACCAGATACCAGCTTCTCCATCAACAAGTACCAGATACCAGCTTCTCCAACAACATGTACCAAATACCAGCTTCTCCAACAACAAGTACCAAATACCAGCTTCTCCAACAACATGTACCAAATACCAGCTTCTCCAACAACAAGTAGAAAATACCAGCTTCTCCAACAACAAGTACCAAGTACCAAATACCAGCTTCTCCAACATACAGGACCAGATACCAGCTTCTCCAACAACAAGTACCAAATACCAGCTTCTCCAACAACAAGTACCAGATACCAGCTTCTCCAACAACAAGTACCAGATACCAGCTTCTCCAACAATAAGTAGAAAATACCAGCTTCTCCAACAACATGTACCAAATACCAGCTTCTCCAACAACAAGTACCAGACACCAGCTTCTCCAACATACAGGACCAGAACTAGCTTCTCCAACAACAAGTACCAAATACCAGCTTCTCCAACAACAAGTACCAGATACAAGCTTCTACAACAACAAGTACCAAATACCAGCTACTCCAACAACAAGTACCAAATACCAGCTTCTCCATCAACAAGTACCAGATACCAGCTTCTCCAACAACATGTACCAAATACCAGCTTCTCCAACAACAAGTACCAGATACCAGCTTCTCCAACATACAGTACCAGATACCAGCTTCTCCAACAACAAGTACCAAATACCAGCTACTCCAACAACAAGTACCAAATACCAGCTTCTCCATCAACAAGTACCAGATACCAGCTTCTCCATCAACAAGTACCAGATACCAGCTTCTCCAACAAGTACCAGATACCAGCTTCTCCAACATACGGGACCAGTAACCAGCTTCTCCAACAACATGGACCAAATACCAGCTTCTACAACAACATGTACCAGTCCCATGCCAAATACCAGCTTCTCCAACAATAAGAACCAAATACCAGCTTCTCCAACAACATGTACCAGTCCCATTCCAAATACCAGCTTCTCCAACAACAAGTACCAAATACCAGCTTCTCCAACAACATGTACCAGTCCCATTCCAAATACCAGCTTCTCCAACAACAAGTAGCAAATACCAGCTTCTCCAACAACATGTACCAGTCCCATTCTAAATACCAGCTTCTCCAACAATAAGAACCAAATACCAGCTTCTCCAACAACATGTACCAGTCCCATTCTAAATACCAGCTTCTCCAACAATAAGAACCAAATACCAGCTTCTCCAACAACATGTACCAGTCCCATTCCAAATACCAGCTTCTCCAACAATAAGAACCAAATACCAGCTTCTCCAACAACATGTACCAGTCCCATTCCAAATACCAGCTTCTCCAACAATAAGAACCAAATACCAGCTTCTCCAACAACATGTACCAGTCCCATTCCAAATACCAGCTTCTCCATCAACATATACCAGTCCCATTCCAAATACCAGCTTCTCCAACAACATGTACCAGTCCCATTCCAAATACCAGCTTCTCCATCAACATGTACCAGTCCCATTCCAAATACCAGCTTCTCCAACAATAAGAACCAAATACCAGCTTCTCCAACAACATGTACCAGTCCGATTCCAAATACCAGCTTCTCCATCAAGATGTACCAGTCCCATTCCAAATACCAGCTTCTCCAACAACATGTACCAGTCCCATTCCAAATACCAGCTTCTCCAACAATAAGAACCAAATACCAGCTTCTCCAAGAAAAAGTAGCAGTCCCATTCCAAATACCAGTTTCTCCATCAACATGTACCAGTCCCATTCCAAATACCAGCTTCTCCAACAACATGTACCAGTCCCATTCCAAATACCAGCTTCTCCAACAATAAGAACCAAATACCAGCTTCTCCAAGAAAAAGTAGCAGTCCCATTCCAAATACCAGCTTCTCCATCAACATGTACCAGTCCCATTCCAAATACCAGCTTCTCCAACAACATGTACCAGTCCCATTCCAAATACCAGCTTCTCCAACAATAAGAACCAAATACCAGCTTCTCCAAGAAAAAGTAGCAGTCCCATTCCAAATACCAGCTTCTCCATCAACATGTACCAGTCCCATTCCAAATACCAGCTTCTCCAACAACATGTACCAGTCCCATTCCAAATACCAGCTTCTCCAACAATAAGAACCAAATACCAGCTTCTCCAAGAAAAAGTAGCAGTCCCATTCCAAATACCAGCTTCTCCATCAACATGTACCAGTCCCATTCCAAATACCAGCTTCTCCATCAACATGTACCAGTCCCATTCCAAATACCAGCTTCTCCAACAACATGTACCAGTCCCATTCCAAATACCAGCTTCTCCAACAACATGTAGCAGTCCCATTCCAAATACCAGCTTCTCCAACAATAAGAACCAAATACCAGCTTCTCCAACAACATGTACCAGTCCCATTCCAAATACCAGCTTCTCCAACAACATGTACCAGTCCCATTCCAAATACCAGCTTCTCCAACAATAAGAACCAAATACCAGCTTCTCCAAGAAAAAGTAGCAGTCCCATTCCAAATACCAGCTTCTCCATCAACATGTACCAGTCCCATTCCAAATACCAGCTTCTCCAACAACATGTACCAGTCCCATTCCAAATACCAGCTTCTCCAACAATAAGAACCAAATACCAGCTTCTCCAAGAAAAAGTAGCAGTCCCATTCCAAATACCAGCTTCTCCATCAACATGTACCAGTCCCATTCCAAATACCAGCTTCTCCAACAACATGTACCAGTCCCATTCCAAATACCAGCTTCTCCAACAATAAGAACCAAATACCAGCTTCTCCAAGAAAAAGTAGCAGTCCCATTCCAAATACCAGCTTCTCCATCAACATGTACCAGTCCCATTCCAAATACCAGCTTCTCCAACAACATGTACCAGTCCCATTCCAAATACCAGCTTCTCCAACAATAAGAACCAAATACCAGCTTCTCCAAGAAAAAGT
>NC_138318.1:40745000-40887500 GCF_965601325.2 Salmo salar | reverse complement strand
TATATAGGATGGTGTGTATAGACAGTAGTTATATAGGATGGTGTGTATAGACAGTAGTTATATAGGATGGTGTATATAGACAGTAGTTATATAGGATGGTGGGTATAGACAGTATAGACAGTAGTTATATAGGATGGTGTGTATAGACAGTAGTTATATAGGATGGTGTGTATAGACAGTAGTTATATAGGATGGTGTGTATAGACAGTAGTTATATAGGATGGTGTGTATAGACAGTATAGACAGTAGTTATATAGGATGGTGTGTATAGACAGTAGTTATATAGGATGGTGTGTATAGACAGTAGTTATATAGGATGGTGTGTATAGACAGTATAGACAGTAGTTATATAGGATGGTGTGTATAGACAGTATAGACAGTAGTTATATAGGATGGTGTGTATAGACAGTAGTTATATAGGATGGTGTGTATAGACAGTAGTTATATAGGATGGTGTGTATAGACAGTAGTTATATAGGATGGTGTGTATAGACAGTATAGACAGTAGTTATATAGGATGGTGTGTATAGACAGTAGTTATATAGGATGGTGTGTATAGACAGTAGTTATATAGGATGGTGTGAATAGACAGTAGTTATATAGGATGGTGTGTATAGACAGTAGTTATATAGGATGGTGTGTATAGACAGTATAGACAGTAGTTATATAGGATGGTGTGTATAGACAGTAGTTATATAGGATGGTGTGTATAGACAGTAGTTATATAGGATGGTGTGTATAGACAGTATAGACAGTAGTTATATAGGATGGTGTGTATAGACAGTAGTTATATAGGATGGTGTATATAGACAGTATAGACAGTAGTTATATAGGATGGTGTGTATAGACAGTATAGACAGTAGTTATATAGGATGGTGTGTATAGACAGTAGTTATATAGGATGGTGTGTATAGACAGTAGTTATATAGGATGGTGTGTATAGACAGTAGTTATATAGGATGGTGTGTATAGACAGTAGTTATATAGGATGGTGTGTATAGACAGTAGTTATATAGGATGGTGTATATAGACAGTAGTTATATAGGATGGTGTGTATAGACAGTATAGACAGTAGTTATATAGGATGGTGTATATAGACATATAGACAGTAGTTATATAGGATGGTGTGTATAGACAGTAGTTATATAGGATGGTGTGTATAGACAGTAGTTATATAGGATGGTGTGTATAGACAGTAGTTATATAGGATGGTGTGTATAGACAGTATAGACAGTAGTTATATAGGATGGTGTGAATAGACAGTAGTTATATAGGATGGTGTGTATAGACAGTAGTTATATAGGATGGTGTGTATAGACACTATAGACAGTAGTTATATAGGATGGTGTGTATAGACAGTAGTTATATAGAATGGTGTGTATAGACAGTAGTTATATAGGATGGTGTGTATAGACAGTAGTTATATAGGATGGTGTGTATAGATAGTATCGACAGTAGTTATATAGGATGGTGTGTATAGACAGTATAGACAGTAGTTATATAGGATGGTGTGTATAGACAGTAGTTATATAGGATGGTGTGTATAGACAGTAGTTATATAGGATGGTGTGTATAGACAGTAGTTATATAGGATGGTGTGTATAGACAGTAGTTATATAGGATGGTGCGTATAGACAGTATAGACAGTAGTTATATAGGATGGTGTGTATAGACAGTATAGACAGTAGTTATATAGGATGGTGTGTATAGACAGTAGTTATATAGGATGGTGTGTATAGACAGTAGTTATATAGGATGGTATGTATAGACAGTATAGACAGTAGTTATATAGGATGGTGTGTATAGACAGTAGTTATATAGGATGGTGTGTATAGACAGTATAGACAGTAGTTATATAGGATGGTGTGTATAGACAGTAGTTATATAGGATGGTGTGTATAGACAGTAGTTATATAGGATGGTGTGTATAGACAGTAGTTATATAGGATGGTGTGTATAGACAGCATAGACAGTAGTTATATAGGATGGTGTGTATAGACAGTAGTTATATAGGATGGTGTGTATAGACAGTAGTTATATAGGATGGTGCGTATAGACAGTATAGACAGTAGTTATATAGGATGGTGTGTATAGACAGAATAGACAGTAGTTATATAGGATGGTGTGTATAGACAGTAGTTATATAGGATGGTGTGTATAGACAGTAGTTATATAGGATGGTGTGTATAGACAGTATAGACAGTAGTTATATAGGATGGTGTGTATAGACAGTAGTTATATAGGATGGTGTGTATAGACAGTATAGACAGTAGTTATATAGAATGGTGTGTTTAGACAGTAGTTATATAGGATGGTGTGTATAGACAGTACTTATATAGGATGGTGTGTATAGACAGTAGTTATATAGGATGGTGTGTATAGACAGTATAGACAGTAGTTATATAGGATGGTGTGTATAGACAGTAGTTATATAGGATGGTGTGTATAGACAGTAGTTATATAGGATGGTGTGTATAGACAGTAGTTATATAGGATGGTGTGTATAGACAGTATAGACAGTAGTTATATAGGATGGTGTGTATAGACAGTATAGACAGTAGTTATATAGGATGGTGTGTATAGACAGTATAGACAGTAGTTATACAGGATGGTGTGTATAGACAGTAGTTATATAGGATGGTGTGTATAGAGAGTAGTTATATAGGATGGTGTGTATAGACAGTAGTTATATAGGATGGTGTGTATAGACAGTAGTTATATAGGATGGTGTGTATAGACAGTAGTTATATAGGATGTTGTATATAGACAGTAGTTATATAGGATGGTGTGTATAGACAGTAGTTATATAGGATGGTGTGTATAGACAGTATAGACAGTAGTTATATAGGATGGTGTGTATAGACAGTAGTTATATAGGATGGTGTGTATAGACAGTAGTTATATAGGATGGTGTGTATAGACAGTAGTTATATAGGATGGTGTGTATAGACAGTAGTTATATAGGATGGTGTATATAGACAGTAGTTATATAGGATGGTGGGTATAGACAGTAGTTATATAGGATGGTGTGTATAGACAGTAGTTATATAGGATGGTGTGTATAGACAGTAGTTATATAGGATGGTGTGAATAGACAGTAGTTATATAGGATGGTGTGTATAGACAGTAGTTATATAGGATGGTGTGTATAGACAGTATAGACAGTAGTTATATAGGATGGTGTGTATAGACAGTAGTTATATAGGATGGTGTGTATAGACAGTAGTTATATAGGATGGTGTGTATAGACAGTATAGACAGTAGTTATATAGGATGGTGTGTATAGACAGTATAGACAGTAGTTATATAGGATGGTGTGTATAGACAGTAGTTATATAGAATGGTGTGTATAGACAGTAGTTATATAGGATGGTGTGTATAGACAGTAGTTATATAGGATGGTGTGTATAGACAGTATAGACAGTAGTTATATAGGACGGTGTGTATAGACAGTAGTTATATAGGATGGCGTGTATAGACAGTAGTTATATAGGATGGTGTGAATAGACAGTAGTTATATAGGATGGTGTGTATAGACAGTAGTTATATAGGATGGTGTGTATAGACAGTATAGACAGTAGTTATATAGGATGGTGTGTATAGACAGTAGTTATATAGAATGGTGTGTATAGACAGTAGTTATATAGGATGGTGTGTATAGACAGTATAGACAGTAGTTATATAGGATGGTGTGTATAGACAGTAGTTATATAGGATGGTGTATATAGACAGTATAGACAGTAGTTATATAGGATGGTGTGTATAGACAGTATAGACAGTAGTTATATAGGATGGTGTGTATAGACAGTAGTTATATAGGATGGTGTGTATAGACAGTAGTTATATAGGATGGTGTGTACAGACAGTAGTTATATAGGATGGTGTGTATAGACAGTAGTTATATAGGATGGTGTGTATAGACAGTTGTTATATAGGATGGTGTATATAGACAGTAGTTATATAGGATGGTGTGTATAGACAGTATAGACAGTAGTTATATAGGATGGTTTATATAGACCATATAGACAGTAGTTACATATAGGATGGTGTGTATAGACAGTAGTTATATAGGATGGTGTGTATAGACAGTAGTTATATAGGATGGTGTGTATAGACAGTAGTTATATAGGATGGTGTGTATAGACAGTATAGACAGTAGTTATATAGGATGGTGTGAATAGACAGTAGTTATATAGGATGGTGTGTATAGACAGTAGTTATATAGGATGGTGTGTATAGACAGTATAGACAGTAGTTATATAGAATGGTGTGTATAGACAGTAGTTATATAGAATGGTGTGTATAGACAGTAGTTATATAGGATGGTGTGTATAGACAGTAGTTATATAGGATGGTGTGTATAGACAGTAGTTATATAGGATGGTGTGTATAGACAGTATAGACAGTAGTTATATAGGATGGTGTGTATAGACAGTAGTTATATAGAATGGTGTGTATAGACAGTAGTTATATAGGATGGTGTGTATAGACAGTAGTTATATAGGATTGTGTGTATAGACAGTAGTTATATAGGATGGTGCGTATAGACAGTATAGACAGTAGTTATATAGGATGGTGTGTATAGACAGTATAGACAGTAGTTATATAGGATGGTGTGTATAGACAGTAGTTATATAGGATGGTGTGTATAGACAGTAGTTATATAGGATGGTATGTATAGACAGTATAGACAGTAGTTATATAGGATGGTGTGTATAGACAGTAGTTATATAGGATCGTGTGTATAGACAGTATAGACAGTAGTTATATAGGATGGTGTGTATAGACAGTAGTTATATAGGATGGTGTGTATAGACAGTAGTTATATAGGATGGTGTGTATAGACAGTAGTTATATAGGATGGTGTGTATAGACAGCATAGACAGTAGTTATATAGGATGGTGTGTATAGACAGTAGTTATATAGGATGGTGTGTATAGACAGTAGTTATATAGGATGGTGCGTATAGACAGTATAGACAGTAGTTATATAGGATGGTGTGTATAGACAGCATAGACAGTAGTTATATAGGATGGTGTGTATAGACAGTAGTTATATAGGATGGTGTGTATAGACAGTATTTATATAGGATGGTGTGTATAGACAGTATAGACAGTAGTTATATAGGATGGTGTGTATAGACAGTAGTTATATAGGATGGTGTGTATAGACAGTATAGACAGTAGTTATATAGAATGGTGTGTTTAGACAGTAGTTATATAGGATGGTGTGTATAGACAGTACTTATATAGGATGGTGTGTATAGACAGTAGTTATATAGGATGGTGTGTATAGACAGTATAGACAGTAGTTATATAGGATGGTGTGTATAGACAGTAGTTATATAGGATGGTGTGTATAGACAGTAGTTATATAGGATGGTGTGTATAGACAGTAGTTATATAGGATGGTGTGTATAGACAGTAGTTATATAGGATGGTGTGTATAGACAGTATAGACAGTAGTTATATAGGATGGTGTGTATAGACAGTATAGACAGTAGTTATATAGGATGGTGTGTATAGACAGTATAGACAGTAGTTATACAGGATGGTGTGTATAGACAGTAGTTATATAGGATGGTGTGTATAGACAGTAGTTATATAGGATGGTGTGTATAGACAGTAGTTATATAGGATGGTGTGTATAGACAGTAGTTATATAGGATGGTGTGTATAGACAGTAGTTATATAGGATGTTGTATATAGACAGTAGTTATATAGGATGGTGTGTATAGAGAGTATAGACAGTAGTTATATAGGATGGTGTGAATAGATAGTATAGACAGTAGTTATATAGGATGGTGTGTATAGACAGTAGTTATATAGGATGGTGTGTATAGACAGTAGTTATATAGGATGGTGTGTATAGACAGTATAGACAGTAGTTATATAGGATGGTGTGTATAGACAGTAGTTATATAGGATGGTGTGTATAGACAGTAGTTATATAGGAAGGTGTGTATAGACAGTAGTTATATAGGATGGTGTGTATAGACAGTATAGACAGTAGTTATATAGGATGGTGTGTATAGACAGTAGTTATATAGGATGGTGTGTATAGACAGTAGTTATATAGGATGGTGTGTATAGACAGTATAGACAGTAGTTATATAGGATGGTGTGTATAGACAGTAGTTATATAGGATGGTGTGTATAGACAGTAGTTATATAGGATGGTGTATATAGACAGTAGTTATATAGGATGGTGTGTATAGACAGTAGTTATATAGGATGGTGTGTATAGACAGTAGTTATATAGGATGGTGTGTATAGACAGTAGTTATATAGGATGGTGTGTATAGACAGTAGTTATATAGGATGGTGTGTATAGACAGTAGTTATATAGGATGGTGTGTATAGACAGTAGTTATATAGGATGGTGTGTATAGACAGTATAGACAGTAGTTATATAGGATGGTGTGTATAGACAGTAGTTATATAGGATGGTGTGTATAGACAGTAGTTATATAGGATGGTGTGTATAGACAGTAGTTATATAGGATGGTGTGTATAGACAGTAGTTATATAGGATGGTGTATATAGACAGTAGTTATATAGGATGGTGTGTATAGACAGTATAGACAGTAGTTATATAGGATGGCGTGTATAGACAGTAGTTATATAGGATGGTGTGAATAGACAGTAGTTATATAGGATGGTGTGTATAGACAGTAGTTATATAGGATGGTGTGTATAGACAGTATAGACAGTAGTTATATAGGATGGTGTGTATAGACAGTAGTTATATAGGATGGTGTGTATAGACAGTAGTTATATAGGATGGTGTGTATAGACAGTATAGACAGTAGTTATATAGGATGGTGTGTATAGACAGTATAGACAGTAGTTATATAGGATGGTGTGTATAGACAGTAGTTATATAGAATGGTGTGTATAGACAGTAGTTATATAGGATGGTGTGTATAGACAGTAGTTATATAGGATGGTGTGTATAGACAGTATAGACAGTAGTTATATAGGACGGTGTGCTATAGACAGTAGTTATATAGGATGGCGTGTATAGACAGTAGTTATATAGGATGGTGTGAATAGACAGTAGTTATATAGGATGGTGTGTATAGACAGTAGTTATATAGGATGGTGTGTATAGACAGTATAGACAGTAGTTATATAGGATGGTGTGTATAGACAGTAGTTATATAGAATGTTGTGTATAGACAGTAGTTATATAGGATGGTGTGTATAGACAGTATAGACAGTAGTTATATAGGATGGTGTGTATAGACAGTAGTTATATAGGATGGTGTATATAGACAGTATAGACAGTAGTTATATAGGATGGTGTGTATAGACAGTATAGACAGTAGTTATATAGGATGGTGTGTATAGACAGTAGTTATATAGGATGGTGTGTATAGACAGTAGTTATATAGGATGGTGTGTACAGACAGTAGTTATATAGGATGGTGTGTATAGACAGTAGTTATATAGGATGGTGTGTATAGACAGTTGTTATATAGGATGGTGTATATAGACAGTAGTTATATAGGATGGTGTGTATAGACAGTATAGACAGTAGTTATATAGGATGGTTTATATAGACCATATAGACAGTAGTTACATATAGGATGGTGTGTATAGACAGTAGTTATATAGGATGGTGTGTATAGACAGTAGTTATATAGGATGGTGTGTATAGACAGTAGTTATATAGGATGGTGTGTATAGACAGTATAGACAGTAGTTATATAGGATGGTGTGAATAGACAGTAGTTATATAGGATGGTGTGTATAGACAGTAGTTATATAGGATGGTGTGTATAGACAGTAGTTATATAGGATGGTGTGTATAGACAGTATAGACAGTAGTTATATAGAATGGTGTGTATAGACAGTAGTTATATAGGATGGTGTGTATAGACAGTAGTTATATAGGATTGTGTGTATAGACAGTAGTTATATAGGATGGTGCGTATAGACAGTATAGACAGTAGTTATATAGGATGGTGTGTATAGACAGTATAGACAGTAGTTATATACGATGGCATGTATAGACAGTAGTTATATAGGATTGTGTGTATAGACAGTAGTTATATAGGATGGTGCGTATAGACAGTATAGACAGTAGTTATATAGGATGGTGTGTATAGACAGTATAGACAGTAGTTATATAGGATGGTGTGTATAGACAGTAGTTATATAGGATGGTGTGTATAGACAGTAGTTATATAGGATGGTGTGTATAGACAGTATAGACAGTAGTTATATAGGATGGTGTGTATAGACAGTAGTTATATAGGATGGTGTGTATAGACAGTATAGACAGTAGTTATATAGGATGGTGTGTATAGACAGTAGTTATATAGGATGGTGTGTATAGACAGTAGTTATATAGGATGGTGTGTATAGACAGTAGTTATATAGGATGGTGTGTATAGACAGCATAGACAGTAGTTATATAGGATGGTGTGTATAGACAGTAGTTATATAGGATGGTGTGTATAGACAGTAGTTATATAGGATGGTGCGTATAGACAGTATAGACAGTAGTTATATAGGATGGTGTGTATAGACAGCATAGACAGTAGTTATATAGGATGGTGTGTATAGACAGTAGTTATATAGGATGGTGTGTATAGACAGTAGTTATATAGGATGGTGTGTATAGACAGTATAGACAGTAGTTATATAGGATGGTGTGTATAGACAGTAGTTATATAGGATGGTGTGTATAGACAGTATAGACAGTAGTTACTATAGGATGGTGTGTATAGACAGTAGTTATATAGGATGGTGTGTATAGACAGTAGTTATATAGGATGGTGTGTATAGACAGTAGTTATATAGGATGGTGTGTATAGACAGTATAGACAGTAGTTATATAGGATGGTGTGTATAGACAGTAGTTATATAGGATGGTGTGTATAGACAGTAGTTATATAGGATGGTGTGTATAGACAGTAGTTATATAGGATGGTGTGTATAGACAGTAGTTATATAGGATGGTGCGTATAGACAGTATAGACAGTAGTTATATAGGATGGTGTGTATAGACAGTATAGACAGTAGTTATATAGGATGGTGTGTATAGACAGTATAGACAGTAGTTATAAGGATGGTGTGTATAGACAGTAGTTATATAGGATGGTATGTATAGACAGTATAGACAGTAGTTATATAGGATGGTGTGTATAGACAGTAGTTATATAGGATCGTGTGTATAGACAGTATAGACAGTAGTTATACAGGATGGTGTGTATAGACAGTAGTTATATAGGATGGTGTGTATAGACAGTAGTTATATAGGATGGTGTGTATAGACAGTAGTTATATAGGATGGTGTGTATAGACAGCATAGACAGTAGTTATATAGGATGGTGTGTATAGACAGTAGTTATATAGGATGGTGTGTATAGACAGTAGTTATATAGGATGGTGCGTATAGACAGTATAGACAGTAGTTATATAGGATGGTGTGTATAGACAGTAGTTCTATAGGATGGTGGTATAGACAGTAGTTATATAGGATGGTGTGTATAGACAGTAGTTATATAGGATGGTGTGTATAGACAGTAGTTATATAGGATGGTGTGATATAGACAGTAGTTATATAGGATGGTGTGTATAGACAGTAGTTATATAGGATGGTGTGTATAGACAGTATAGACAGTAGTTATATAGAATGGTGTGTTTAGACAGTAGTTATATAGGATGGTGTGTATAGACAGTACTTATATAGGATGGTGTGTATAGACAGTAGTTATATAGGATGGTGTGTATAGACAGTATAGACAGTAGTTATATAGGATGGTGTGTATAGACAGTAGTTATATAGGATGGTGTGTATAGACAGTAGTTATATAGGATGGTGTGTATAGACAGTAGTTATATAGGATGGTGTGTATAGACAGTATCGACAGTAGTTATATAGGATGGTGTGTATAGACAGTATGGTGTGTATAGACAGTAGTTATATAGGATGGTGTGTATAGACAGTAGTTATATAGGATGGTGTGTATAGACAGTATAGACAGTAGTTATATAGGATGGTGTGTATAGACAGTATAGACAGTAGTTATATAGGATGGTGTGTATAGACAGTATAGACAGTAGTTATACAGGATGGTGTGTATAGACAGTAGTTATATAGGATGGTGTGTATAGACAGTATAGACAGTAGTTATACAGGATGGTGTGTATAGACAGTAGTTATATAGGATGGTGTGTATAGAGAGTAGTTATATAGGATGGTGTGTATAGACAGTAGTTATATAGGATGGTGTGTATAGACAGTAGTTATATAGGATGGTGTGTATAGACAGTAGTTATATAGGATGTTGTATATAGACAGTAGTTATATAGGATGGTGTGTATAGAGAGTATAGACAGTAGTTATATAGGATGGTGTGAATAGATAGTATAGACAGTAGATATATAGGATGGTGTGTATAGACAGTAGTTATATAGGATGGTGTGTATAGACAGTAGTTATATAGGATGGTGTGTATAGACAGTATAGACAGTAGTTATATAGAATGGTGTGTATAGACAGTAGTTATATAGAATGGTGTGTATAGACAGTAGTTGTATAGGATGGTGTGTATAGACAGTAGTTATATAGGATGGTGTGTATAGACAGTATCGACAGTAGTTATATAGGATGGTGTGTATAGACAGTATAGACAGTAGTTAAATAGGATGGTGTGTATAGACAGTAGTTATATAGAATGGTGTGTATAGACAGTAGTTATATAGGATGGTGTGTATAGACAGTAGTTATATAGGATTGTGTGTATAGACAGTAGTTATATAGGATGGTGCGTATAGACAGTATAGACAGTAGTTATATAGGATGGTGTGTATAGACAGTAGTTATATAGGATGGTGTGTATAGACAGTAGTTATATAGGATGGTATGTATAGACAGTATAGACAGTAGTTATATAGGATGGTGTGTATAGACAGTAGTTATATAGGATCGTGTGTATAGACAGTATAGACAGTAGTTATATAGGATGGTGTGTATAGACAGTAGTTATATAGGATGGTGTGTATAGACAGTAGTTATATAGGATGGTGTGTATAGACAGCATAGACAGTAGTTATATAGGATGGTGTGTATAGACAGTAGTTATATAGGATGGTGTGTATAGACAGTAGTTATATAGGATGGTGCGTATAGACAGTATAGACAGTAGTTATATAGGATGGTGTGTATAGACAGTAGTTATATAGGATGGTGTGTATAGACAGTATAGACAGTAGTTATATAGAATGGTGTGTTTAGACAGTAGTTATATAGGATGGTGTGTATAGACAGTAGTTATATAGGATGGTGTGTATAGACAGTATAGACAGTAGTTATATAGAATGGTGTGTTTAGACAGTAGTTATATAGGATGGTGTGTATAGACAGTAGTTATATAGGATGGTGTGTATAGACAGTAGTTATATAGGATGGTGTGTATAGACAGTATAGACAGTAGTTATATAGGATGGTGTGTATAGACAGTAGTTATATAGGATGGTGTGTATAGACAGTAGCTATATAGGATGGTGTGTATAGACAGTAGTTATATAGGATGGTGTGTATAGACAGTAGTTATATAGGATGGTGTGTATAGACAGTATAGACAGTAGTTATATAGGATGGTGTGTATAGACAGTATAGACAGTAGTTATATAGGATGGTGTGTATAGACAGTATAGACAGTAGTTATACAGGATGGTGTGTATAGACAGTAGTTATATAGGATGGTGTGTATAGAGAGTAGTTATATAGGATGGTGTGTATAGACAGTAGTTATATAGGATGGTGTGTATAGACAGTAGTTATATAGGATGGTGTGTATAGACAGTAGTTATATAGGATGTTGTATATAGACAGTAGTTATATAGGATGGTGTGTATAGAGAGTATAGACAGTAGTTATATAGGATGGTGTGTATAGATAGTATAGACAGTAGATATATAGGATGGTGTGTATAGACAGTAGTTATATAGGATGGTGTGTATAGACAGTAGTTATATAGGATGGTGTGTATAGACAGTATAGACAGTAGTTATATAGGATGGTGTGTATAGACAGTAGTTATATAGGATGGTGTGTATAGACAGTAGTTATATAGGATGGTGTGTATAGACAGTAGTTATATAGGATGGTGTGTATAGACAGCATAGACAGTAGTTATATAGGATGGTGTGTATAGACAGTAGTTATATAGGATGGTGTGTATAGACAGTAGTTATATAGGATGGTGTGTATAGACAGTATAGACAGTAGTTATATAGGATGGTGTGTATAGACAGTATAGACAGTAGTTATATAGGATGGTGTGTATAGACAGTAGTTATATAGGATGGTGTGTATAGACAGTAGTTATATAGGATGGTGTGTATAGACAGTAGTTATATAGGATGGTGTGATATAGACAGTAGTTATATAGGATGGTGTGTATAGACAGTAGTTACATAGGATGGTGTGTATAGACAGTAGTTATATAGGATGGTGTGTATAGACATATAGACAGTAGTTATATAGGATGGTGTGTATAGACAGTAGTTATATAGGATGGTGTGTATAGACAGTAGTTATATAGGATGGTGTGTATAGACAGTAGCGTGTATATAGGATGGTGTGTATAGACAGTATAGACAGTAGTTATATAGGATGGTGTGTATAGACAGTAGTTATATAGGATGGTGTGTATAGACAGTAGTTATATAGGATGGTGTGTATAGACAGTAGTTATATAGGATGGTGTGTATAGACAGTAGTTATATAGGATGGTGTGTATAGACAGTAGTTATATAGGATGGTGTGTATAGACAGTAGTTATATAGGATGGTGTGTATAGACAGTATAGACAGTAGTTATATAGGATGGTGTGTATAGACAGTAGTTATATAGGATGGTGTGTATAGACAGTAGTTATATAGGATGGTGTGTATAGACAGTAGTTATATAGGATGGTGTGTATAGACAGTATAGACAGTAGTTATATAGGATGGTGTGTATAGACAGTAGTTATATAGGATGGTGTGTATAGACAGTAGTTATATAGGATGGTGTGTATAGACAGTAGTTATATAGGATGGTGTGTATAGACAGTATAGACAGTAGTTATATAGGATGGTGTGTATAGACAGTAGTTATATAGGATGGTGTGTATAGACAGTAGTTATATAGGATGGTGTGTATAGACAGTAGTTATATAGGATGGTGTGTATAGACAGTAGTTATATAGGATGGTGTGTATAGACAGTAGTTATATAGGATGGTGTGTATAGACAGTAGTTATATAGGATGGTGTGTATAGACAGTAGTTATATAGGATGGTGTGTATAGACAGTAGGTAGTTATATAGGATGGTGTGTATAGACAGTAGTTATATAGGATGGTGTGTATAGACAGTATAGACAGTAGTTATATAGGATGGTGTGTATAGACAGTATAGACAGTAGTTATATAGGATGGTGTGTATAGACAGTAGTTATATAGGATGGTGTGTATAGACAGTAGTTATATAGGATGGTGTGTATAGACAGTAGTTATATAGGATGGTGTGTATAGACAGTAGTTATATAGGATGGTGTGTATAGACAGTTAGTTATATAGGATGGTGTGTATAGACAGTAGTTATATAGGATGGTGTGTATAGACAGTAGTTATATAGGATGGTGTGAATAGACAGTAGTTATATAGGATGGTGTGTATAGACAGTAGTTATATAGGATGGTGTGTATAGACAGTAGTTATATAGGATGGTGTGTATAGACAGTAGTTATATAGGATGGTGTGTATAGACAGTATAGACAGTAGTTATATAGGATGGTGTGAATAGACAGTAGTTATATAGGATGGTGTGTATAGACAGTAGTTATATAGGATGGTGTGTATAGACAGTAGTTATATAGGATGGTGTGTATAGACAGTATAGACAGTAGTTATATAGGATGGTGTGTATAGACAGTAGTTATATAGGATGGTGTGTATAGACAGTAGTTATATAGGATGGTGTGTATAGACAGTAGTTATATAGGATGGTGTGTATAGACAGTAGTTATATAGGATGGTGTGTATAGACAGTATAGACAGTAGTTATATAGGATGCTGTGTATAGACAGTAGTTATATAGGATGGTGTGTATAGACAGTAGTTATATAGGATGGTGTGTATAGACAGTAGTTATATAGGATGGTGTGTATAGACAGTAGTTATATAGGATGGTGTGTATAGACAGTATAGACAGTAGTTATATAGGATGGTGTGTATAGACAGTATAGACAGTAGTTATATAGGATGGTGTGTATAGACAGTAGTTATATAGAATGGTGTGTATAGACAGTAGTTATATAGGATGGTGTGTATAGACAGTAGTTATATAGGATGGTGTGTATAGACAGTATAGACAGTAGTTATATAGGACGGTGTGTATAGACAGTAGTTATATAGGATGGTGTGTATAGACAGTAGTTATATAGGATGGTGTGTATAGACAGTAGTTATATAGGATGGTGTGTATAGACAGTAGTTATATAGGATGGTGTGTATAGACAGTAGTTATATAGGATGGTGTGTATAGACAGTAGTTATATAGGATGGTGTGTATAGACAGTATAGACAGTAGTTATATAGGATGGTGTGTATAGACAGTATAGACAGTAGTTATATAGGATGGTGTGTATAGACAGTAGTTATATAGAATGGTGTGTATAGACAGTAGTTATATAGGATGGTGTGTATAGACAGTATAGACAGTAGTTATATAGGATGGTGTGTATAGACAGTAGTTATATAGGATGGTGTGTATAGACATATAGACAGTAGTTATATAGGATGGTGTGTATAGACAGTAGTTATATAGGATGGTGTGTATAGACAGTAGTTATATAGGATGGTGTGTATAGACAGTAGTTATATAGGATGGTGTGTATAGACAGTATAGACAGTAGTTATATAGGATGGTGTGTATAGACAGTAGTTATATAGGATGGTGTGTATAGACAGTAGTTATATAGGATGGTGTGGCGTATAGACAGTAGTTATATAGGATGGTGTGTATAGACAGTAGTTATATAGGATGGTGTGTATAGACCAGTATAGACAGTAGTTATATAGGATGGTGTGTATAGACAGTATAGACAGTAGTTATATAGGATGGTGTGTATAGACAGTATAGACAGTAGTTATACAGGATGGTGTGTATAGACAGTAGTTATATAGGATGGTGTGTATAGAGAGTAGTTATATAGGATGGTGTGTATAGACAGTAGTTATATAGGATGGTGTGTATAGACAGTAGTTATATAGGATGGTGTGTATAGACAGTAGTTATATAGGATGTTGTATATAGACAGTAGTTATATAGGATGGTGTGTATAGAGAGTATAGACAGTAGTTATATAGGATGGTGTGTATAGATAGTATAGACAGTAGATATATAGGATGGTGTGTATAGACAGTAGTTATATAGGATGGTGTGTATAGACAGTAGTTATATAGGATGGTGTGTATAGACAGTAGTTATATAGGATGGTGTGTATAGACAGTAGTTATATAGGATGGTGTGTATAGACAGTAGTTATATAGGATGGTGTGTATAGACAGTAGTTATATAGGATGGTGTGTATAGACAGTATAGACAGTAGTTATATAGGATGGTGTGTATAGACAGTATAGACAGTAGTTATATAGGATGGTGTGTATAGACAGTAGTTATATAGAATGGTGTGTATAGACAGTAGTTATATAGGATGGTGTGTATAGACAGTAGTTATATAGGATTGTGTGTATAGACAGTAGTTATATAGGATGGTGCGTATAGACAGTATAGACAGTAGTTATATAGGATGGTGTGTATAGACAGTATAGACAGTAGTTATATAGGATGGTGTGTATAGACAGTAGTTATATAGGATGGTGTGTATAGACAGTAGTTATATAGGATGGTGTGTATAGACAGTATAGACAGTAGTTATATAGGATGGTGTGTATAGACAGTAGTTATATAGGATCGTGTGTATAGACAGTATAGACAGTAGTTATATAGGATGGTGTGTATAGACAGTAGTTATATAGGATGGTGTGTATAGACAGTAGTTATATAGGATGGTGTGTATAGACAGTAGTTATATAGGATGGTGTGTATAGACAGTATAGACAGTAGTTATATAGGATGGTGTGTATAGACAGTAGTTATATAGGATGGTGTGTATAGACAGTAGTTATATAGGATGGTGTGTATAGACAGTAGTTATATAGGATGGTGTGTATAGACAGTAGTTATATAGGATGGTGTGTATAGACAGTAGTTATATAGGATGGTGTGTATAGACAGTATAGACAGTAGTTATATAGGATGGTGTGTATAGACAGTAGTTATATAGGATGGTGTGTATAGACAGTAGTTATATAGGATGTGTGTAGTATAGACAGTAGTTATATAGGATGGTGTGTATAGACAGTAGTTATATAGGATGGTGTGTATAGACAGTATAGACAGTAGTTATATAGAATGGTGTGTATAGACAGTAGTTATATAGGATGGTGTGTATAGACAGTAGTTATATAGGATGGTGTGTATAGACAGTAGTTATATAGGATGGTGTGTATAGACAGTATAGACAGTAGTTATATAGGATGGTGTGTATAGACAGTAGTTATATAGGATGGTGTGTATAGACAGTAGTTATATAGGATGGTGTGTATAGACAGTATAGACAGTAGTTATATAGGATGGTGTGTATAGACAGTAGTTATATAGGATGGTGTGTATAGACAGTAGTTATATAGGATGGTGTGTATAGACAGTATAGACAGTAGTTATATAGGATGGTGTGTATAGACAGTATAGACAGTAGTTATATAGGATGGTGTGTATAGACAGTAGTTACATAGGATGGTGTGTATAGACAGTAGTTATATAGGATGGTTTGTATAGACAGTAGTTATATAGGATGGTGTGTATAGACAGTAGTTATATAGGATGGTGTGTATAGACAGTAGTTATATAGGATGGTGTGTATAGACAGTATAGACAGTAGTTATATAGGATGGTGTGTATAGACAGTAGTTATATAGGATGGTGTGTATAGACAGTAGTTATATAGGATGGTGTGTATAGACAGTAGTTATATAGGATGGTGTGTATAGACAGTAGTTATATAGGATGGTGTGTATAGACAGTTAGACAGTAGTTATATAGGATGGTGTGTAGACAGTATAGACAGTAGTTATATAGGATGGTGTGTATAGACAGTAGTTATATAGGATGGTGTGTATAGACAGTAGTTATATAGGATGGTGTGTATAGACAGTAGTTATATAGGATGGTGTGTATAGACAGTGTAGACAGTAGTTATATAGGATGGTGTGTATAGACAGTAGTTATATAGGATGGTGTGTATAGACAGTAGTTATATAGGATGGTGTGTATAGACAGTAGTTATATAGGATGGTGTGTATAGACAGTAGTTATATAGGATGGTGTGTATAGACAGCGTAGACAGTAGTTATATAGGATGGTGTGTATAGACAGTAGTTATATAGGATGGTGTGTATAGACAGTAGTTATATAGGATGGTGTGTATAGACAGTAGTTATATAGGATGGTGTGTATAGACAGTAGTTATATAGGATGGTGTGTATAGACAGTAGACAGTAGTTATATAGGATGGTGTGTATAGACAGTAGTTATATAGGATGGTGTGTATAGACAGTATAGACAGTAGTTATATAGGATGGTGTGTATAGACAGTAGTTATATAGGATGGTGTGTATAGACAGTAGTTATATAGGATGGTGTGTATAGACAGTAGTTTTATAGGATGGTGTGTATAGACAGTATAGACAGTAGTTATATAGGATGGTGTGTATAGACAGTAGTTATATAGGATGGTGTGTATAGACAGTAGTTATATAGGATGGTGTGTATAGACAGTAGTTATATAGGATGGTGTGTATGAGACAGTAGTTATATAGGATGGTGTATATAGACAGTATAGACAGTAGTTATATAGGATGGTGTGTATAGACAGTATAGACAGTAGTTATATAGGATGGTGTGTATAGACAGTATAGACAGTAGTTATATAGGATGGTGTGTATAGACAGTAGTTATATAGGATGGTGTGTATAGACAGTAGTTATAAAGGATGGTGTGTATAGACAGTAGTTATATAGGATGGTGTGTATAGACAGTAGTTGATATAGGATGTTGTATATAGACAGTAGTTATATAGGATGGTGTGTATAGACAGTATAGACAGTAGTTATATAGGATGGTGTGTATAGATAGTATAGACAGTAGATATATAGGATGGTGTGTATAGACAGTAGTTATATAGAATGGTGTGTATAGACAGTAGTTATATAGGATGGTGTGTATAGACAGTAGTCATATAGGATGGTGTGTATAGACAGCATAGACAGTAGTTATATAGGATGGTGTGTATAGACAGTAGTTATATAGGATGGTGTGTATAGACAGTAGTTATATAGGATGGTGCGTATAGTCAGTATAGACAGTAGTTATATAGGATGGTGTGTATAGACAGTATAGACAGTAGTTATATAGGATGGTGTGTATAGACAGTAGTTATATAGGATGGTGTGTATAGACAGTAGTTATATAGGATGGTGTGTATAGACAGTAGTTATATAGGATGGTGTGTATAGACAGTATAGACAGTAGTTATATAGGATGGTGTGTATAGACAGTAGTTACATATGATGGTGTGTATAGACAGTAGTTATATAGGATGGTGTGTATAGACAGTAGTTATATAGGATGGTGTGTATAGACAGTAGTTCTATAGGATGGTGTGTATAGACAGTAGTTATATGATGGTGTGTATAGACAGTATAGACAGTAGTTATATAGGATGGTGTATATAGACAGTATAGACAGTAGTTATATAGGATGGTGTGTATAGACTGTAGTTATATAGGATGGTGTGTATAGACAGTAGTTATATAGGATGGTGTGTATAGACAGTATAGACAGTAGTTATATAGGATGGTGTGTATAGACAGTAGTTATATAGGATGGTGTGTATAGACAGTAGTTATATAGGATGGTGTGTATAGACAGTAGTTATATAGGATGGTGTGTATAGACAGTATAGACAGTAGTTATATAGGATGGTGTATATAGACAGTATAGACAGTAGTTATATAGGATGGTGTGTATAGACAGTATAGACAGTAGTTATATAGGATGGTGTGTATAGACAGTAGTTATATAGGATGGTGTGTATAGACAGTAGTTATATAGAATGGTGTGTATAGACAGTAGTTATATAGGATGGTGTGTATAGACAGTAGTTATATAGGATGGTGTGTATAGACAGTAGTTATATAGGATGGTGTGTATAGACAGTAGTTATATAGGATGGTGTGTATAGACAGTAGTTATATAGGATGGTGTGTATAGACAGTAGTTATATAGGATGGTGTGTATAGACAGTATAGACAGTAGTTATATAGGATGGTGTGTATAGACAGTAGTTATATAGGATGGTGTGTATAGACAGTAGTTATAAAGGATGGTCTGTATAGACAGTAGTTAAATAGGATGGTGTGTATAGACAGTAGTTATATAGGATGGTGTGTATAGACAGTAGTTATATAGGATGGTGTATATAGACAGTATAGACAGTAGTTATATAGGATGGTGTGTATAGACAGTATAGACAGTATTTATATAGGATGGTGTGTATAGACAGTATAGACAGTAGTTAAATAGGATGGTGTGTATAGACAGTAGTTATATAGGATGGTGTGTATAGACAGTAGTTATATAGGATGGTGTGTATAGACAGTAGTTATATAGAATGGTATGTATAGACAGTATAGACAGTAGTTATATAGGATGGTGTGTATAGACAGTATAGACTGTAGTTATATAGGATGGTGTGTATAGACAGTAGTTATATAGGATGGTGTGTATAGACAGTATAGACAGTAGTTATATAGGATGGTGTGTATAGACAGTAGTTATATAGGATGGTGTGTATAGACAGTAGTTATATAGGATGGTGTGTATAGACAGTAGTTATATAGGATGGTGTGTATAGACAGTAGTTATATAGGATGGTGTGTATAGACAGTATAGACAGTAGTTATATAGGATGGTGTGTATAGACAGTAGTTATATAGGATGGTGTGTATAGACGGTAGTTATATAGGATGGTGTGGATAGACAGTAGTTATATAGGATGGTGTGGATAGACAGTATAGACAGTAGTTATGTAGGATGGTGTGTATAGACAGTATAGACAGTAGTTATATAGGATGGTGTGTATAGACAGTAGTTATATAGGATGGTGTGTATAGACAGTAGTTATAAAGGATGGTGTGTATAGACAGTAGTTATATAGGATGGTGTGTATAGACAGTAGTTATATAGGATGTTGTATATAGACAGTAGTTATATAGGATGGTGTGTATAGACAGTATAGACAGTAGTTATATAGGATGGTGTGTATAGATAGTATAGACAGTAGATATATAGGATGGTGTGTATAGACAGTAGTTATATAGAATGGTGTGTATAGACAGTAGTTATATAGGATGGTGTGTATAGACAGTAGTCATATAGGATGGTGTGTATAGACAGCATAGACAGTAGTTATATAGGATGGTGTGTATAGACAGTAGTTATATAGGTTGGTGTGTATAGACAGTAGTTATATAGGATGGTGCGTATAGTCAGTATAGACAGTAGTTATATAGGATGGTGTGTATAGACAGTATAGACAGTAGTTATATAGGATGGTGTGTATAGACAGTAGTTATATAGGATGGTGTGTATAGACAGTAGTTATATAGGATGGTGTGTATAGACAGTAGTTATATAGGATGGTGTGTATAGACAGTATAGACAGTAGTTATATAGGATGGTGTGTATAGACAGTAGTTACATATGATGGTGTGTATAGACAGTAGTTATGTAGGATGGTGTGTATAGACAGTAGTTATATAGGATGGTGTGTATAGACAGTAGTTCTATAGGATGGTGTGTATAGACAGTAGTTATATGATGGTGTGTATAGACAGTATAGACAGTAGTTATATAGGATGGTGTATATAGACAGTATAGACAGTAGTTATATAGGATGGTGTGTATAGACTGTAGTTATATAGGATGGTGTGTATAGACAGTAGTTATATAGGATGGTGTGTATAGACAGTATAGACAGTAGTTATATAGGATGGTGTGTATAGACAGTAGTTATATAGGATGGTGTGTATAGACAGTAGTTATATAGGATGGTGTGTATAGACAGTAGTTATATAGGATGGTGTGTATAGACAGTATAGACAGTAGTTATATAGGATGGTGTATATAGACAGTATAGACAGTAGTTATATAGGATGGTGTGTATAGACAGTATAGACAGTAGTTATATAGGATGGTGTGTATAGACAGTAGTTATATAGGATGGTGTGTATAGACAGTAGTTATATAGAATGGTGTGTATAGACAGTAGTTATATAGGATGGTGTGTATAGACAGTAGTTATATAGGATGGTGTGTATAGACAGTAGTTATATAGGATGGTGTGTATAGACAGTAGTTATATAGGATGGTGTGTATAGACAGTAGTTATATAGGATGGTGTGTATAGACAGTATAGACAGTAGTTATATAGGATGGTGTGTATAGACAGTAGTTATATAGGATGGTGTGTAAAGACAGTAGTTATATAGGATGGTCTGTATAGACAGTAGTTAAATAGGATGGTGTGTATAGACAGTAGTTATATAGGATGGTGTGTATAGACAGTAGTTATATAGGATGGTGTATATAGACAGTATAGACAGTAGTTATATAGGATGGTGTGTATAGACAGTAGTTATATAGGATGGTGTGTATAGACAGTATAGACAGTAGTTATATAGGATGGTGTGTATAGACAGTAGTTATATAGGATGGTGTGTATAGACAGTAGTTATATAGGATGGTGTGTATAGACAGTAGTTATATAGGATGGTGTGTATAGACAGTAGTTATATAGGATGGTGTGTATAGACAGTATAGACAGTAGTTATATAGGATGGTGTGTATAGACAGTAGTTATATAGGATGGTGTGTATAGACGGTAGTTATATAGGATGGTGTGGATAGACAGTAGTTATATAGGATGGTGTGGATAGACAGTATAGACAGTAGTTATGTAGGATGGTGTGTATAGACAGTAGTTATATAGGATGGTGTGTATAGACAGTAGTTATATAGGATGGTGTGTATAGACAGTATAGACAGTATTTATATAGGATGGTGTGTATAGACAGTATAGACAGTAGTTAAATAGGATGGTGTGTATAGACAGTAGTTATATAGGATGGTGTGTATAGACAGTAGTTATATAGGATGGTGTGTATAGACAGTAGTTATATAGAATGGTATGTATAGACAGTATAGACAGTAGTTATATAGGATGGTGTGTATAGACAGTATAGACTGTAGTTATATAGGATGGTGTGTATAGACAGTAGTTATATAGGATGGTGTGTATAGACAGTATAGACAGTAGTTATATAGGATGGTGTGTATAGACAGTAGTTATATAGGATGGTGTGTATAGACAGTAGTTATATAGGATGGTGTGTATAGACAGTAGTTATATAGGATGGTGTGTATAGACAGTAGTTATATAGGATGGTGTGTATAGACAGTATAGACAGTAGTTATATAGGATGGTGTGTATAGACAGTAGTTATATAGGATGGTGTGTATAGACGGTAGTTATATAGGATGGTGTGGATAGACAGTAGTTATATAGGATGGTGTGGATAGACAGTATAGACAGTAGTTATGTAGGATGGTGTGTATAGACAGTAGTTATATAGGATGGTGTGTATAGACAGTAGTTATATAGGATGGTGTGGATAGACAGTAGTTATATAGGATTGTGTGGATAGACAGTATAGACAGTAGTTATATAGGATGGTGTGTATAGACAGTAGTTATATAGGATGGTGTGTATAGACAGTAGTTATATAGGTTGGTGGGTATAGACAGAAGTTATATAGGATGGTGTGTATAGACAGTAGTTATATAGGATGGTGTGTATAGACAGTAGTTATATAGGATGGTGTGTATAGACAGTATAGACAATAGTTATATAGGATGGTGTATATAGACAGTATAGACAGTAGTTATATAGGATGGTGTGTATAGACAGTATAGACAGTAGTTATAAAGGATGGTGTGTATAGACAGTAGTTATATAGGATGGTGTGTATAGACAGTAGTTATATAGGATGGTGTGTATAGACAGTAGTTATATAGGATGGTGTGTATAGACAGTAGTTATATAGGATGGTGTATATAGACAGTAGTTATATAGGATGGTGGGTATAGACAGTAGTTATATAGGATGGTGTGTATAGACAGTAGTTATATAGGATGGTGTGTATAGACAGTAGTTATATAGGATGGTGTGAATAGACAGTAGTTATATAGGATGGTGTGTATAGACAGTAGTTATATAGGATGGTGTGTATAGACAGTATAGACAGTAGTTATATAGGATGGTGTGTATAGACAGTAGTTATATAGGATGGTGTGTATAGACAGTAGTTATATAGTATGGTGTGTATAGACAGTATAGACAGTAGTTATATAGGATGGTGTGTATAGACAGTATAGACAGTAGTTATATAGGATGGTGTGTATAGACAGTAGTTATATAGAATGGTGTGTATAGACAGTAGTTATATAGGATGGTGTGTATAGACAGTAGTTATATAGGATGGTGTGTATAGACAGTATAGACAGTAGTTATATAGGACGGTGTGTATAGACAGTAGTTATATAGGATGGCGTGTATAGACAGTAGTTATATAGGATGGTGTGAATAGACAGTAGTTATATAGGATGGTGTGTATAGACAGTAGTTATATAGGATGGTGTGTATAGACAGTATAGACAGTAGTTATATAGGATGGTGTGTATAGACAGTAGTTATATAGAATGGTGTGTATAGACAGTAGTTATATAGGATGGTGTGTATAGACAGTATAGACAGTAGTTATATAGGATGGTGTGTATAGACAGTAGTTATATAGGATGGTGTGTATAGACAGTAGTTATATAGGATGGTGTGTACAGACAGTAGTTATATAGGATGGTGTGTATAGACAGTAGTTATATAGGATGGTGTGTATAGACAGTTGTTATATAGGATGGTGTATATAGACAGTAGTTATATAGGATGGTGTGTATAGACAGTATAGACAGTAGTTATATAGGATGGTTTATATAGACCATATAGACAGTAGTTACATATAGGATGGTGTGTATAGACAGTAGTTATATAGGATGGTGTGTATAGACAGTAGTTATATAGGATGGTGTGTATAGACAGTAGTTATATAGGATGGTGTGTATAGACAGTATAGACAGTAGTTATATAGGATGGTGTGAATAGACAGTAGTTATATAGGATGGTGTGTATAGACAGTAGTTATATAGGATGGTGTGTATAGACACTATAGACAGTAGTTATATAGGATGGTGTGTATAGACAGTAGTTATATAGAATGGTGTGTATAGACAGTAGTTGTATAGGATGGTGTGTATAGACAGTAGTTATATAGAATGGTGTGTATAGACAGTATCGACAGTAGTTATATAGGATGGTGTGTATAGACAGTATAGACAGTAGTTAAATAGGATGCTGTGTATAGACAGTAGTTATATAGAATGGTGTGTATAGACAGTAGTTATATAGGATGGTGTGTATAGACAGTAGTTATATAGGATTGTGTGTATAGAGAGTAGTTATATAGGATGGTGCGTATAGACAGTATAGACAGTAGTTATATAGGATGGTGTGTATAGACAGTATAGACAGTAGTTATATAGGATGGTGTGTATAGACAGTAGTTATATAGGATGGTGTGTATAGACAGTAGTTACATAGGATGGTATGTATAGACAGTATAGACAGTAGTTATATAGGATGGTGTGTATAGACAGTAGTTATATAGGATCGTGTGTATAGACAGTATAGACAGTAGTTATATAGGATTGTGTGTATAGACAGTAGTTATATAGGATGGTGTGTATAGACAGTAGTTATATAGGATGGTGTGTATAGACAGTAGTTATATAGGATGGTGTGTATAGACAGCATAGACAGTAGTTATATAGGATGGTGTGTATAGACAGTAGTTATATAGGATGGTGTGTATAGACAGTAGTTATATAGGATGGTGCGTATAGACAGTATAGACAGTAGTTATATAGGATGGTGTGTATAGACAGCATAGACAGTAGTTATATAGGATGGTGTGTATAGACAGTAGTTATATAGGATGGTGTGTATAGACAGTATTTATATAGGATGGTGTGTATAGACAGTATAGACAGTAGTTATATAGGATGGTGTGTATAGACAGTAGTTATATAGGATGGTGTGTATAGACAGTATAGACAGTAGTTATATAGAATGGTGTGTTTAGACAGTAGTTATATAGGATGGTGTGTATAGACAGTACTTATATAGGATGGTGTGTATAGACAGTAGTTATATAGGATGGTGTGTATAGACAGTATAGACAGTAGTTATATAGGATGGTGTGTATAGACAGTAGTTATATAGGATGGTGTGTATAGACAGTAGTTATATAGGATGGTGTGTATAGACAGTAGTTATATAGGATGGTGTGTATAGACAGTAGTTATATAGGATGGTGTGTATAGACAGTATAGACAGTAGTTATATAGGATGGTGTGTATAGACAGTATAGACAGTAGTTATATAGGATGGTGTGTATAGACAGTATAGACAGTAGTTATACAGGATGGTGTGTATAGACAGTAGTTATATAGGATGGTGTGTATAGAGAGTAGTTATATAGGATGGTGTGTATAGACAGTAGTTATATAGGATGGTGTGTATAGACAGTAGTTATATAGGATGGTGTGTATAGACAGTAGTTATATAGGATGTTGTATATAGACAGTAGTTATATAGGATGGTGTGTATAGAGAGTATAGACAGTAGTTATATAGGATGGTGTGAATAGATAGTATAGACAGTAGATATATAGGATGGTGTGTATAGACAGTAGTTATATAGGATGGTGTGTATAGACAGTAGTTATATAGGATGGTGTGTATAGACAGTACAGACAGTAGTTATATAGGATGGTGTGTATAGACAGTAGTTATATAGAATGGTGTGTATAGACAGTAGTTGTATAGGATGGTGTGTATAGACAGTAGTTATATAGGATGGTGTGTATAGACAGTATCGACAGTAGTTATATAGGATGGTGTGTATAGACAGTATAGACAGTAGTTAAATAGGATGGTGTGTATAGACAGTAGTTATATAGAATGGTGTGTATAGACAGTAGTTATATAGGAAGGTGTGTATAGACAGTAGTTATATAGGATGGTGTGTATAGACAGTATAGACAGTAGTTATATAGGATGGTGTGTATAGACAGTAGTTATATAGGATGGTGTGTATAGACAGTAGTTATATAGGATGGTTTGTATAGACAGTAGTTATATAGGATGGTGTGTATAGACAGTAGTTATATAGGATGGTGTATATAGACAGTAGTTATATAGGATGGTGGGTATAGACAGTAGTTATATAGGATGGTGTGTATAGACAGTAGTTATATAGGATGGTGTGTATAGACAGTAGTTATATAGGATGGTGTGAATAGACAGTAGTTATATAGGATGGTGTGTATAGACAGTAGTTATATAGGATGGTGTGTATAGACAGTAGTTATATAGGATGGTGTGTATAGACAGTATAGACAGTAGTTATATAGGATGGTGTGTATAGACAGTAGTTATATAGGATGGTGTGTATAGACAGTAGTTATATAGGATGGTGTGTATAGACAGTAGTTATATAGGATGGTGTGTATAGACAGTAGTTATATAGGATGGTGTATATAGACAGTAGTTATATAGGATGGTGGGTATAGACAGTAGTTATATAGGATGGTGTGTATAGACAGTAGTTATATAGGATGGTGTGTATAGACAGTAGTTATATAGGATGGTGTGAATAGACAGTAGTTATATAGGATGGTGTGTATAGACAGTAGTTATATAGGATGGTGTGTATAGACAGTATAGACAGTAGTTATATAGGATGGTGTGTATAGACAGTAGTTATATAGGATGGTGTGTATAGACAGTAGTTATATAGTATGGTGTGTATAGACAGTAGTTATATAGGATGGTGTGTATAGACAGTAGTTATATAGGATTGTGTGTATAGAGAGTAGTTATATAGGATGGTGCGTATAGACAGTATAGACAGTAGTTATATAGGATGGTGTGTATAGACAGTATAGACAGTAGTTATATAGGATGGTGTGTATAGACAGTAGTTATATAGGATGGTGTGTATAGACAGTAGTTACATAGGATGGTATGTATAGACAGTATAGACAGTAGTTATATAGGATGGTGTGTATAGACAGTAGTTATATAGGATCGTGTGTATAGACAGTATAGACAGTAGTTATATAGGATTGTGTGTATAGACAGTAGTTATATAGGATGGTGTGTATAGACAGTAGTTATATAGGATGGTGTGTATAGACAGTAGTTATATAGGATGGTGTGTATAGACAGCATAGACAGTAGTTATATAGGATGGTGTGTATAGACAGTAGTTATATAGGATGGTGTGTATAGACAGTAGTTATATAGGATGGTGCGTATAGACAGTATAGACAGTAGTTATATAGGATGGTGTGTATAGACAGCATAGACAGTAGTTATATAGGATGGTGTGTATAGACAGTAGTTATATAGGATGGTGTGTATAGACAGTATTTATATAGGATGGTGTGTATAGACAGTATAGACAGTAGTTATATAGGATGGTGTGTATAGACAGTAGTTATATAGGATGGTGTGTATAGACAGTATAGACAGTAGTTATATAGAATGGTGTGTTTAGACAGTAGTTATATAGGATGGTGTGTATAGACAGTACTTATATAGGATGGTGTGTATAGACAGTAGTTATATAGGATGGTGTGTATAGACAGTATAGACAGTAGTTATATAGGATGGTGTGTATAGACAGTAGTTATATAGGATGGTGTGTATAGACAGTAGTTATATAGGATGGTGTGTATAGACAGTAGTTATATAGGATGGTGTGTATAGACAGTAGTTATATAGGATGGTGTGTATAGACAGTATAGACAGTAGTTATATAGGATGGTGTGTATAGACAGTATAGACAGTAGTTATATAGGATGGTGTGTATAGACAGTATAGACAGTAGTTATACAGGATGGTGTGTATAGACAGTAGTTATATAGGATGGTGTGTATAGAGAGTAGTTATATAGGATGGTGTGTATAGACAGTAGTTATATAGGATGCTGTGTATAGACAGTAGTTATATAGGATGGTGTGTATAGACAGTAGTTATATAGGATGTTGTATATAGACAGTAGTTATATAGGATGGTGTGTATAGAGAGTATAGACAGTAGTTATATAGGATGGTGTGAATAGATAGTATAGACAGTAGATATATAGGATGGTGTGTATAGACAGTAGTTATATAGGATGGTGTGTATAGACAGTAGTTATATAGGATGGTGTGTATAGACAGTACAGACAGTAGTTATATAGGATGGTGTGTATAGACAGTAGTTATATAGAATGGTGTGTATAGACAGTAGTTGTATAGGATGGTGTGTATAGACAGTAGTTATATAGGATGGTGTGTATAGACAGTATCGACAGTAGTTATATAGGATGGTGTGTATAGACAGTATAGACAGTAGTTAAATAGGATGGTGTGTATAGACAGTAGTTATATAGAATGGTGTGTATAGACAGTAGTTATATAGGAAGGTGTGTATAGACAGTAGTTATATAGGATGGTGTGTATAGACAGTATAGACAGTAGTTATATAGGATGGTGTGTATAGACAGTAGTTATATAGGATGGTGTGTATAGACAGTAGTTATATAGGATGGTGTGTATAGACAGTAGTTATATAGGATGGTGTGTATAGACAGTAGTTATATAGGATGGTGTATATAGACAGTAGTTATATAGGATGGTGGGTATAGACAGTAGTTATATAGGATGGTGTGTATAGACAGTAGTTATATAGGATGGTGTGTATAGACAGTAGTTATATAGGATGGTGTGAATAGACAGTAGTTATATAGGATGGTGTGTATAGACAGTAGTTATATAGGATGGTGTGTATAGACAGTAGTTATATAGGATGGTGTGTATAGACAGTATAGACAGTAGTTATATAGGATGGTGTGTATAGACAGTAGTTATATAGGATGGTGTGTATAGACAGTAGTTATATAGGATGGTGTGTATAGACAGTAGTTATATAGGATGGTGTGTATAGACAGTAGTTATATAGGATGGTGTATATAGACAGTAGTTATATAGGATGGTGTGTATAGACAGTAGTTATATAGGATGGTGTGTATAGACAGTAGTTATATAGGATGGTGTGAATAGACAGTAGTTATATAGGATGGTGTTTATAGACAGTAGTTATATAGGATGGTGTGTATAGACAGTATAGACAGTAGTTATATAGGATGGTGTGTATAGACAGTAGTTATATAGGATGGTGTGTATAGACAGTAGTTATATAGTATGGTGTGTATAGACAGTATAGACAGTAGTTATATAGGATGGTGTGTATAGACAGTATAGACAGTAGTTATATAGGATGTGTGTATAGACAGTAGTTATATAGAATGGTGTGTATAGACAGTAGTTATATAGGATGGTGTGTATAGACAGTAGTTATATAGGATGGTGTGTATAGACAGTATAGACAGTAGTTATATAGGACGGTGTGTATAGACAGTAGTTATATAGGATGGCGTGTATAGACAGTAGTTATATAGGATGGTGTGAATAGACAGTAGTTATATAGGATGGTGTGTATAGACAGTAGTTATATAGGATGGTGTGTATAGACAGTATAGACAGTAGTTATATAGGATGGTGTGTATAGACAGTAGTTATATAGAATGGTGTGTATAGACAGTAGTTATATAGGATGGTGTGTATAGACAGTATAGACAGTAGTTATATAGGATGGTGTGTATAGACAGTAGTTATATAGGATGGTGTATATAGACAGTATAGACAGTAGTTATATAGGATGGTGTGTATAGACAGTATAGACAGTAGTTATATACGATGGTGTGTATAGACAGTAGTTATATAGGATGGTGTGTATAGACAGTAGTTATATAGGATGGTGTGTACAGACAGTAGTTATATAGGATTGTGTGTATAGACAGTAGTTATATAGGATGGTGTGTATAGACAGTTGTTATATAGGATGGTGTATATAGACAGTAGTTATATAGGATGGTGTGTATAGACAGTATAGACAGTAGTTATATAGGATGGTTTATATAGACCATATAGACAGTAGTTACATATAGGATGGTGTGTATAGACGGTAGTTATATAGGATGGTGTGGATAGACAGTAGTTATATAGGATGGTGTGGATAGACAGTATAGACAGTAGTTATGTAGGATGGTGTGTATAGACAGTATAGACAGTAGTTATATAGGATGGTGTGTATAGACAGTAGTTATATAGGATGGTGTGTATAGACAGTAGTTATAAAGGATGGTGTGTATAGACAGTAGTTATATAGGATGGTGTGTATAGACAGTAGTTATGTAGGATGTTGTATATAGACAGTAGTTATATAGGATGGTGTGTATAGACAGTATAGACAGTAGTTATATAGGATGTGTGTATAGATAGTATAGACAGTAGATATATAGGATGGTGTGTATAGACAGTAGTTATATAGAATGGTGTGTATAGACAGTAGTTATATAGGATGGTGTGTATAGACAGTAGTCATATAGGATGGTGTGTATAGACAGCATAGACAGTAGTTATATAGGATGGTGTGTATAGACAGTAGTTATATAGGTTGGTGTGTATAGACAGTAGTTATATAGGATGGTGCGTATAGTCAGTATAGACAGTAGTTATATAGGATGGTGTGTATAGACAGTATAGACAGTAGTTATATAGGATGGTGTGTATAGACAGTAGTTATATAGGATGGTGTGTATAGACAGTAGTTATATAGGATGGTGTGTATAGACAGTAGTTATATAGGATGGTGTGTATAGACAGTATAGACAGTAGTTATATAGGATGGTGTGTATAGACAGTAGTTACATATGATGGTGTGTATAGACAGTAGTTATATAGGATGGTGTGTATAGACAGTAGTTATATAGGATGGTGTGTATAGACAGTAGTTCTATAGGATGGTGTGTATAGACAGTAGTTATATGATGGTGTGTATAGACAGTATAGACAGTAGTTATATAGGATGGTGTATATAGACAGTATAGACAGTAGTTATATAGGATGGTGTGTATAGACTGTAGTTATATAGGATGGTGTGTATAGACAGTAGTTATATAGGATGGTGTGTATAGACAGTATAGACAGTAGTTATATAGGATGGTGTGTATAGACAGTAGTTATATAGGATGGTGTGTATAGACAGTAGTTATATAGGATGGTGTGTATAGACAGTAGTTCTATAGGATGGTGTGTATAGACAGTAGTTATATAGGATGGTGTGTATAGACAGTAGTTATATAGGATGGTGTGTATAGACAGTAGTTATATAGGATGGTGTGTATAGACAGTAGTTATATAGGATGGTGTGTATAGACAGTAGTTATATAGAATGGTGTGTATAGACAGTAGTTATATAGGATGGTGTGTATAGACAGTAGTTATATAGGATGGTGTGTATAGACAGTAGTTATATAGGATGGTGTGTATAGACAGTAGTTATATAGGATGGTGTGTATAGACAGTAGTTATATAGGATGGTGTGTATAGACAGTAGTTATATAGGATGGTGTGTATAGACAGTATAGACAGTAGTTATATAGGATGGTGTGTATAGACAGTAGTTATATAGGATGGTCTGTATAGACAGTAGTTAAATAGGATGGTGTGTATAGACAGTAGTTATATAGGATGGTGTGTATAGACAGTAGTTATATAGGATGGTGTATATAGACAGTATAGACAGTAGTTATATAGGATGGTGTGTATAGACAGTATAGACAGTATTTATATAGGATGGTGTGTATAGACAGTATAGACAGTAGTTAAATAGGATGGTGTGTATAGACAGTAGTTATATAGGATGGTGTGTATAGACAGTAGTTATATAGGATGGTGTGTATAGACAGTAGTTATATAGAATGGTATGTATAGACAGTATAGACAGTAGTTATATAGGATGGTGTGTATAGACAGTATAGACTGTAGTTATATAGGATGGTGTGTATAGACAGTAGTTATATAGGATGGTGTGTATAGACAGTATAGACAGTAGTTATATAGGATGGTGTGTATAGACAGTAGTTATATAGGATGGTGTGTATAGACAGTAGTTATATAGGATGGTGTGTATAGACAGTAGTTATATAGGATGGTGTGTATAGACAGTAGTTATATAGGATGGTGTGTATAGACAGTATAGACAGTAGTTATATAGGATGGTGTGTATAGACAGTAGTTATATAGGATGGTGTGTATAGACGGTAGTTATATAGGATGGTGTGGATAGACAGTAGTTATATAGGATGGTGTGGATAGACAGTATAGACAGTAGTTATGTAGGATGGTGTGTATAGACAGTAGTTATATAGGATGGTGTGTATAGACAGTAGTTATATAGGATGGTGTGGATAGACAGTAGTTATATAGGATTGTGTGGATAGACAGTATAGACAGTAGTTATATAGGATGGTGTGTATAGACAGTAGTTATATAGGATGGTGTGTATAGACAGTAGTTATATAGGTTGGTGGGTATAGACAGAAGTTATATAGGATGGTGTGTATAGACAGTAGTTATATAGGATGGTGTGTATAGACAGTAGTTATATAGGATGGTGTGTATAGACAGTATAGACAATAGTTATATAGGATGGTGTATATAGACAGTATAGACAGTAGTTATATAGGATGGTGTGTATAGACAGTATAGACAGTAGTTATAAAGGATGGTGTGTATAGACAGTAGTTATATAGGATGGTGTGTATAGACAGTAGTTATATAGGATGGTGTGTATAGACAGTAGTTATATAGGATGGTGTGTATAGACAGTAGTTATATAGGATGGTGTATATAGACAGTAGTTATATAGGATGGTGGGTATAGACAGTAGTTATATAGGATGGTGTGTATAGACAGTAGTTATATAGGATGGTGTGTATAGACAGTAGTTATATAGGATGGTGTGAATAGACAGTAGTTATATAGGATGATGTGTATAGACAGTAGTTATATAGGATGGTGTGTATAGACAGTATAGACAGTAGTTATATAGGATGGTGTGTATAGACAGTAGTTATATAGGATGGTGTGTATAGACAGTAGTTATATAGTATGGTGTGTATAGACAGTATAGACAGTAGTTATATAGGATGGTGTGTATAGACAGTATAGACAGTAGTTATATAGGATGGTGTGTATAGACAGTAGTTATATAGAATGGTGTGTATAGACAGTAGTTATATAGGATGGTGTGTATAGACAGTAGTTATATAGGATGGTGTGTATAGACAGTATAGACAGTAGTTATATAGGACGGTGTGTATAGACAGTAGTTATATAGGATGGCGTGTATAGACAGTAGTTATATAGGATGGTGTGAATAGACAGTAGTTATATAGGATGGTGTGTATAGACAGTATAGACAGTAGTTATATAGGATGGTGTGTATAGACAGTAGTTATATAGAATGGTGTGTATAGACAGTAGTTATATAGGATGGTGTGTATAGACAGTATAGACAGTAGTTATATAGGATGGTGTGTATAGACAGTAGTTATATAGGATGGTGTGTATAGACAGTAGTTATATAGGATGGTGTGTACAGACAGTAGTTATATAGGATGGTGTGTATAGACAGTAGTTATATAGGATGGTGTGTATAGACAGTTGTTATATAGGATGGTGTATATAGACAGTAGTTATATAGGATGGTGTGTATAGACAGTATAGACAGTAGTTATATAGGATGGTTTATATAGACCATATAGACAGTAGTTACATATAGGATGGTGTGTATAGACAGTAGTTATATAGGATGGTGTGTATAGACAGTAGTTATATAGGATGGTGTGTATAGACAGTAGTTATATAGGATGGTGTGTATAGACAGTATAGACAGTAGTTATATAGGATGGTGTGAATAGACAGTAGTTATATAGGATGGTGTGTATAGACAGTAGTTATATAGGATGGTGTGTATAGACACTATAGACAGTAGTTATATAGGATGGTGTGTATAGACAGTAGTTATATAGAATGGTGTGTATAGACAGTAGTTGTATAGGATGGTGTGTATAGACAGTAGTTATATAGAATGGTGTGTATAGACAGTATCGACAGAAGTTATATAGGATGGTGTGTATAGACAGTATAGACAGTAGTTAAATAGGATGCTGTGTATAGACAGTAGTTATATAGAATGGTGTGTATAGACAGTAGTTATATAGGATGGTGTGTATAGACAGTAGTTATATAGGATTGTGTGTATAGAGACTAGTTATATAGGATGGTGCGTATAGACAGTATAGACAGTAGTTATATAGGATGGTGTGTATAGACAGTATAGACAGTAGTTATATAGGATGGTGTGTATAGACAGTAGTTATATAGGATGGTGTGTATAGACAGTAGTTACATAGGATGGTATGTATAGACAGTATAGACAGTAGTTATATAGGATGGTGTGTATAGACAGTAGTTATATAGGATCGTGTGTATAGACAGTATAGACAGTAGTTATATAGGATTGTGTGTATAGACAGTAGTTATATAGGATGGTGTGTATAGACAGTAGTTATATAGGATGGTGTGTATAGACAGTAGTTATATAGGATGGTGTGTATAGACAGCATAGACAGTAGTTATATAGGATGGTGTGTATAGACAGTAGTTATATAGGATGGTGTGTATAGACAGTAGTTATATAGGATGGTGTGTATAGACAGTAGTTCTATAGGATGGTGTGTATAGACAGTATAGACAGTAGTTATATATGATGGTGTGTATAGACAGTAGTTATACAGGATGGTGTGTATAGACAGTAGTTATATAGGATGGTGTGTATAGACAGTAGTTATATAGGATGGTGCGTATAGACAGTATAGACAGTAGTTATATAGGATGGTGTGTATAGACAGCATAGACAGTAGTTATATAGGATGGTGTGTATAGACAGTAGTTATATAGGATGGTGTGTATAGACAGTATTTATATAGGATGGTGTGTATAGACAGTATAGACAGTAGTTATATAGGATGGTGTGTATAGACAGTAGTTATATAGGATGGTGTGTATAGACAGTATAGACAGTAGTTATATAGAATGGTGTGTTTAGACAGTAGTTATATAGGATGGTGTGTATAGACAGTACTTATATAGGATGGTGTGTATAGACAGTAGTTATATAGGATGGTGTGTATAGACAGTATAGACAGTAGTTATATAGGATGGTGTGTATAGACAGTAGTTATATAGGATGGTGTGTATAGACAGTAGTTATATAGGATGGTGTGTATAGACAGTAGTTATATAGGATGGTGTGTATAGACAGTAGTTATATAGGATGGTGTGTATAGACAGTATAGACAGTAGTTATATAGGATGGTGTGTATAGACAGTATAGACAGTAGTTATATAGGATGGTGTGTATAGACAGTATAGACAGTAGTTATACAGGATGGTGTGTATAGACAGTAGTTATATAGGATGGTGTGTATAGAGAGTAGTTATATAGGATGGTGTGTATAGACAGTAGTTATATAGGATGGTGTGTATAGACAGTAGTTATATAGGATGGTGTGTATAGACAGTAGTTATATAGGATGTTGTATATAGACAGTAGTTATATAGGATGGTGTGTATAGAGAGTATAGACAGTAGTTATATAGGATGGTGTGAATAGATAGTATAGACAGTAGATATATAGGATGGTGTGTATAGACAGTAGTTATATAGGATGGTGTGTATAGACAGTAGTTATATAGGATGGTGTGTATAGACAGTACAGACAGTAGTTATATAGGATGGTGTGTATAGACAGTAGTTATATAGAATGGTGTGTATAGACAGTAGTTGTATAGGATGGTGTGTATAGACAGTAGTTATATAGGATGGTGTGTATAGACAGTATCGACAGTAGTTATATAGGATGGTGTGTATAGACAGTATAGACAGTAGTTAAATAGGATGGTGTGTATAGACAGTAGTTATATAGAATGGTGTGTATAGACAGTAGTTATATAGGAAGGTGTGTATAGACAGTAGTTATATAGGATGGTGTGTATAGACAGTATAGACAGTAGTTATATAGGATGGTGTGTATAGACAGTAGTTATATAGGATGGTGTGTATAGACAGTAGTTATATAGGATGGTGTGTATAGACAGTAGTTATATAGGATGGTGTGTATAGACAGTAGTTATATAGGATGGTGTATATAGACAGTAGTTATATAGGATGTGGGTATAGACAGTAGTTATATAGGATGGTGTGTATAGACAGTAGTTATATAGGATGGTGTGTATAGACAGTAGTTATATAGGATGGTGTGAATAGACAGTAGTTATATAGGATGGTGTGTATAGACAGTAGTTATATAGGATGGTGTGTATAGACAGTAGTTATATAGGATGGTGTGTATAGACAGTATAGACAGTAGTTATATAGGATGGTGTGTATAGACAGTAGTTATATAGGATGGTGTGTATAGACAGTAGTTATATAGGATGGTGTGTATAGACAGTAGTTATATAGGATGGTGTGTATAGAGAGTAGTTATATAGGATGGTGTATATAGACAGTAGTTATATAGGATGGTGGGTATAGACAGTAGTTATATAGGATGGTGTGTATAGACAGTAGTTATATAGGATGGTGTGTATAGACAGTAGTTATATAGGATGGTGTGAATAGACAGTAGTTATATAGGATGGTGTGTATAGACAGTAGTTATATAGGATGGTGTGTATAGACAGTATAGACAGTAGTTATATAGGATGGTGTGTATAGACAGTAGTTATATAGGATGGTGTGTATAGACAGTAGTTATATAGTATGGTGTGTATAGACAGTATAGACAGTAGTTATATAGGATGGTGTGTAAAGACAGTATAGACAGTAGTTATATAGGATGGTGTGTATAGACAGTAGTTATATAGAATGGTGTGTATAGACAGTAGTTATATAGGATGGTGTGTATAGACAGTAGTTATATAGGATGGTGTGTATAGACAGTATAGACAGTAGTTATATAGGACGGTGTGTATAGACAGTAGTTATATAGGATGGCGTGTATAGACAGTAGTTATATAGGATGGTGTGAATAGACAGTAGTTATATAGGATGGTGTGTATAGACAGTAGTTATATAGGATGGTGTGTATAGACAGTATAGACAGTAGTTATATAGGATGGTGTGTATAGACAGTAGTTATATAGAATGGTGTGTATAGACAGTAGTTATATAGGATGGTGTGTATAGACAGTATAGACAGTAGTTATATAGGATGGTGTGTATAGACAGTAGTTATATAGGATGGTGTATATAGACAGTATAGACAGTAGTTATATAGGATGGTGTGTATAGACAGTATAGACAGTAGTTATATAGGATGGTGTGTATAGACAGTAGTTATATAGGATGGTGTGTATAGACAGTAGTTATATAGGATGGTGTGTACAGACAGTAGTTATATAGGATTGTGTGTATAGACAGTAGTTATATAGGATGGTGTGTATAGACAGTTGTTATATAGGATGGTGTATATAGACAGTAGTTATATAGGATGGTGTGTATAGACAGTATAGACAGTAGTTATATAGGATGGTTTATATAGACCATATAGACAGTAGTTACATATAGGATGGTGTGTATAGACAGTAGTTATATAGGATGGTGTGTATAGACAGTAGTTATATAGGATGGTGTGTATAGACAGTAGTTATATAGGATGGTGTGTATAGACAGTATAGACAGTAGTTATATAGGATGGTGTGAATAGACAGTAGTTATATAGGATGGTGTGTATAGACAGTAGTTATATAGGATGGTGTGTATAGACAGTAGTTATATAGGATGGTGTGTATAGACAGTATAGACAGTAGTTATATAGGATGGTGTGTATAGACAGTAGTTATATAGAATGGTGTGTATAGACAGTAGTTGTATAGGATGGTGTGTATAGACAGTAGTTATATAGGATGGTGTGTATAGACAGTATCGACAGTAGTTATATAGGATGGTGTGTATAGACAGTATAGACAGTAGTTAAATAGGATGCTGTGTATAGACAGTAGTTATATAGAATGGTGTGTATAGACAGTAGTTATATAGGATGGTGTGTATAGACAGTAGTTATATAGGATTGTGTGTATAGACAGTAGTTATATAGGATGGTGCGTATAGACAGTATAGACAGTAGTTATATAGGATGGTGTGTATAGACAGTATAGACAGTAGTTATATAGGATGGTGTGTATAGACAGTAGTTATATAGGATGGTGTGTATAGACCGTAGTTATATAGGATGGTATGTATAGACAGTATAGACAGTAGTTATATAGGATGGTGTGTATAGACAGTAGTTATATAGGATCGTGTGTATAGACAGTATAGACAGTAGTTATATAGGATCGTGTGTATAGACAGTAGTTATATAGGATGGTGTGTATAGACAGTAGTTATATAGGATGGTGTGTATAGACAGTAGTTATATAGGATGGTGTGTATAGACAGCATAGACAGTAGTTATATAGGATGGTGTGTATAGACAGTAGTTATATAGGATGGTGTGTATAGACAGTAGTTATATAGGATGGTGCGTATAGACAGTATAGACAGTAGTTATATAGGATGGTGTGTATAGACAGCATAGACAGTAGTTATATAGGATGGTGTGTATAGACAGTAGTTATATAGGATGGTGTGTATAGACAGTATTTATATAGGATGGTGTGTATAGACAGTATAGACAGTAGTTATATAGGATGGTGTGTATAGACAGTAGTTATATAGGATGGTGTGTATAGACAGTATAGACAGTAGTTATATAGAATGGTGTGTTTAGACAGTAGTTATATAGGATGGTGTGTATAGACAGTACTTATATAGGATGGTGTGTATAGACAGTAGTTATATAGGATGGTGTGTATAGACAGTATAGACAGTAGTTATATAGGATGGTGTGTATAGACAGTAGTTATATAGGATGGTGTGTATAGACAGTAGTTATATAGGATGGTGTGTATAGACAGTAGTTATATAGGATGGTGTGTATAGACAGTAGTTATATAGGATGGTGTGTATAGACAGTATAGACAGTAGTTATATAGGATGGTGTGTATAGACAGTATAGACAGTAGTTATATAGGATGGTGTGTATAGACAGTATAGACAGTAGTTATACAGGATGGTGTGTATAGACAGTAGTTATATAGGATGGTGTGTATAGAGAGTAGTTATATAGGATGGTGTGTATAGACAGTAGTTATATAGGATGGTGTGTATAGACAGTAGTTATATAGGATGGTGTGTATAGACAGTAGTTATATAGGATGTTGTATATAGACAGTAGTTATATAGGATGGTGTGTATAGAGAGTATAGACAGTAGTTATATAGGATGGTGTGAATAGATAGTATAGACAGTAGATATATAGGATGGTGTGTATAGACAGTAGTTATATAGGATGGTGTGTATAGACAGTAGTTATATAGGATGGTGTGTATAGACAGTACAGACAGTAGTTATATAGGATGGTGTGTATAGACAGTAGTTATATAGAATGGTGTGTATAGACAGTAGTTGTATAGGATGGTGTGTATAGACAGTAGTTATATAGGATGGTGTGTATAGACAGTATCGACAGTAGTTATATAGGATGGTGTGTATAGACAGTATAGACAGTAGTTAAATAGGATGGTGTGTATAGACAGTAGTTATATAGAATGGTGTGTATAGACAGTAGTTATATAGGATGGTGTGTATAGACAGTAGTTATATAGGATTGTGTGTATAGACAGTAGTTATATAGGATGGTGCGTATAGACAGTATAGACAGTAGTTATATAGGATGGTGTGTATAGACAGTATAGACAGTAGTTATATAGGATGGTGTGTATAGACAGTAGTTATATAGGATGGTGTGTATAGACAGTAGTTATATAGGATGGTATGTATAGACAGTATAGACAGTAGTTATATAGGATGGTGTGTATAGACAGTAGTTATATAGGATCGTGTGTATAGACAGTATAGACAGTAGTTATATAGGATGGTGTGTATAGACAGTAGTTATATAGGATGGTGTGTATAGACAGTAGTTATATAGGATGGTGTGTATAGACAGTAGTTATATAGGATGGTGTGTATAGACAGCATAGACAGTAGTTATATAGGATGGTGTGTACAGACAGTAGTTATATAGGATGGTGTGTATAGACAGTATAGACAGTAGTTATATAGGATGGTGTGTATAGACAGCATAGACAGTAGTTATATAGGATGGTGTGTATAGACAGTAGTTATATAGGATGGTGTGTATAGACAGTATTTATATAGGATGGTGTGTATAGACAGTATAGACAGTAGTTATATAGGATGGTGTGTATAGACAGTAGTTATATAGGATGGTAAGTATAGACAGTGTTTATATAGGATGGTGTGTATAGACAGTATAGACAGTAGTTATATAGGATGGTGTGTATAGACAGTAGTTATATAGGATGGTGTGTATAGACAGTATAGACAGTAGTTATATAGAATGGTGTGTTTAGACAGTAGTTATATAGGATGGTGTGTATAGACAGTAGTTATATAGGATGGTGTGTATAGACAGCAGTTATATAGGATGGTGTGTATAGACAGTATAGACAGTAGTTATATAGGATGGTGTGTATAGACAGTAGTTATATAGGATGGTGTGTATAGACAGTAGTTATATAGGATGGTGTATATAGACAGTAGTTATATAGGATGGTGTGTATAGACAGTAGTCATATAGGATAGTGTGTATAGACAGCATAGACAGTAGTTATATATGATGGTGTGTATAGACAGTAGTTATATAGGATGGTGTGTATAGACAGTAGTTATATAGGATGGTGCGTATAGACAGTATAGACAGTAGTTATATAGGATGGTGTGTATAGACAGTATAGACAGTAGTTATATAGGATGGTGTGTATAGACACTAGTTATATAGGATGGTTTGTATAGACAGTAGTTATATAGGATGGTGTGTATAGACAGTATAGACAGTAGTTATATAGGATGGTGTGTATAGACAGTAGTTACATAGGATGGTGTGTATAGACAGTAGTTATATAGGATGGTTTGTATAGACAGTAGTTATATAGGATGGTGTGTATAGACAGTAGTTATATAGGATGGTGTGTATAGACAGTAGTTATATAGGATGGTGTGTATAGACAGTATAGACAGTAGTTATATAGGATGGTGTGTATAGACAGTAGTTATATAGAATGGTGTGTATAGACAGTAGTTATACAGGATGGTGTGTATAGACAGTAGTTCTATAGGATGGTGTGTATAGACAGTAGTTATATAGGATGGTGTGTATAGACAGTGTAGACAGTAGTTATATAGGATGGTGTGTAGACAGTATAGACAGTAGATATATAGGATGGTGTGTATAGACAGTAGTTATATAGGATGGTGTGTATAGACAGTAGTTATATAGGTTGGTGGGTATAGACAGTAGTTATATAGGATGGTGTGTATAGACAGTAGTTATATAGAATGGTGTGTATAGACAGTAGTTATATATTATGGTGTGTATAGACAGTAGTTATATAGGATGTTGTGTATAGACAGCGTAGACAGTAGTTATATAGGATGGTGTGTATAGACAGTAGTTATATAGGATGGTGTGTATAGACAGTAGTTATATAGGATGGTGTGTATAGACAGTAGTTTTATAGGATGGTGTGTATAGACAGTATAGACAGTAGTTATATAGGATGGTGTGTATAGACAGTAGTTATATAGGACGGTGTGTATAGACAGTAGTTATATAGGATGGTGTGTATAGACAGTAGTTATATAGGATGGTGTGTATAGACAGTAATTATATAGGATGGTGTGTAGAGACAGTAGTTATATAGGATGGTGTATATAGACAGTATAGACAGTAGTTATATAGGATGGTGTGTATAGACAGTATAGACAGTAGTTATATAGGATGGTGTGTATAGACAGTATAGACAGTAGTTATATAGGATGGTGTGTATAGACAGTAGTTATATAGGATGGTGTGTATAGACAGTAGTTATAAAGGATGGTGTGTATAGACAGTAGTTATATAGGATGGTGTGTATAGACAGTAGTTATATAGGATGTTGTATATAGACAGTAGTTATATAGGATGGTGTGTATAGACAGTATAGACAGTAGTTATATAGGATGGTGTGTATAGATAGTATAGACAGTAGATATATAGGATGGTGTGTATAGACAGTAGTTATATAGAATGGTGTGTATAGACAGTAGTTATATAGGATGGTGTGTATAGACAGTAGTCATATAGGATGGTGTGTATAGACCTCATAGACAGTAGTTATATAGGATGGTGTGTATAGACAGTAGTTATATAGGTTGGTGTGTATAGACAGTAGTTATATAGGATGGTGCGTATAGTCAGTATAGACAGTAGTTATATAGGATGGTGTGTATAGACAGTATAGACAGTAGTTATATAGGATGGTGTGTATAGACAGTAGTTATATAGGATGGTGTGTATAGACAGTAGTTATATAGGATGGTGTGTATAGACAGTAGTTATATAGGATGGTGTGTATAGACAGTATAGACAGTAGTTATATAGGATGGTGTGTATAGACAGTAGTTACATATGATGGTGTGTATAGACAGTAGTTATATAGGATGGTGTGTATAGACAGTAGTTATATAGGATGGTGTGTATAGACAGTAGTTCTATAGGATGGTGTGTATAGACAGTAGTTATATGATGGTGTGTATAGACAGTATAGACAGTAGTTATATAGGATGGTGTATATAGACAGTATAGACAGTAGTTATATAGGATGGTGTGTATAGACTGTAGTTATATAGGATGGTGTGTATAGACAGTAGTTATATAGGATGGTGTGTATAGACAGTATAGACAGTAGTTATATAGGATGGTGTATATAGACAGTATAGACAGTAGTTATATAGGATGGTGTGTATAGACAGTATAGACAGTAGTTATATAGGATGGTGTGTATAGACAGTAGTTATATAGGATGGTGTGTATAGACAGTAGTTATATAGAATGGTGTGTATAGACAGTAGTTATATAGGATGGTGTGTATAGACAGTAGTTATATAGGATGGTGTGTATAGACAGTAGTTATATAGGATGGTGTGTATAGACAGTAGTTATATAGGATGGTGTGTATAGACAGTAGTTATATAGGATGGTGTGTATAGACAGTAGTTATATAGGATGGTGTGTATAGACAGTATAGACAGTAGTTATATAGGATGGTGTGTATAGACAGTAGTTATATAGGATGGTGTGTATAGACAGTAGTTATATAGGATGGTATGTATAGACAGTATAGACAGTAGTTATATAGGATGGTGTGTATAGACAGTAGTTATATAGGATCGTGTGTATAGACAGTATAGACAGTAGTTATATAGGATCGTGTGTATAGACAGTAGTTATATAGGATGGTGTGTATAGACAGTAGTTATATAGGATGGTGTGTATAGACAGTAGTTATATAGGATGGTGTGTATAGACAGTAGTTATATAGGATGGTGTGTATAGACAGTAATTATATAGGATGGTGTGTAGAGACAGTAGTTATATAGGATGGTGTATATAGACAGTATAGACAGTAGTTATATAGGATGGTGTGTATAGACAGTATAGACAGTAGTTATATAGGATGGTGTGTATAGACAGTATAGACAGTAGTTATATAGGATGGTGTGTATAGACAGTAGTTATATAGGATGGTGTGTATAGACAGTAGTTATAAAGGATGGTGTGTATAGACAGTAGTTATATAGGATGGTGTGTATAGACAGTAGTTATATAGGATGTTGTATATAGACAGTAGTTATATAGGATGGTGTGTATAGACAGTATAGACAGTAGTTATATAGGATGGTGTGTATAGATAGTATAGACAGTAGATATATAGGATGGTGTGTATAGACAGTAGTTATATAGAATGGTGTGTATAGACAGTAGTTATATAGGATGGTGTGTATAGACAGTAGTCATATAGGATGGTGTGTATAGACCTCATAGACAGTAGTTATATAGGATGGTGTGTATAGACAGTAGTTATATAGGTTGGTGTGTATAGACAGTAGTTATATAGGATGGTGCGTATAGTCAGTATAGACAGTAGTTATATAGGATGGTGTGTATAGACAGTAGTTATATAGGTTGGTGTGTATAGACAGTAGTTATATAGGATGGTGCGTATAGTCAGTATAGACAGTAGTTATATAGGATGGTGTGTATAGACAGTAGTTATATAGGATGGTGTGTATAGACAGTAGTTATATAGGATGGTGTGTATAGACAGTAGTTTTATAGGATGGTGTGTATAGACAGTATAGACAGTAGTTATATAGGATGGTGTGTATAGACAGTAGTTATATAGGATGGTGTGTATAGACAGTAGTTATATAGGATGGTGTGTATAGACAGTAGTTATATAGGATGGTGTGTATAGACAGTAATTATATAGGATGGTGTGTAGAGACAGTAGTTATATAGGATGGTGTATATAGACAGTATAGACAGTAGTTATATAGGATGGTGTGTATAGACAGTATAGACAGTAGTTATATAGGATGGTGTGTATAGACAGTATAGACAGTAGTTATATAGGATGGTGTGTATAGACAGTAGTTATATAGGATGGTGTGTATAGACAGTAGTTATAAAGGATGGTGTGTATAGACAGTAGTTATATAGGATGGTGTGTATAGACAGTAGTTATATAGGATGTTGTATATAGACAGTAGTTATATAGGATGGTGTGTATAGACAGTATAGACAGTAGTTATATAGGATGGTGTGTATAGATAGTATAGACAGTAGATATATAGGATGGTGTGTATAGACAGTAGTTATATAGAATGGTGTGTATAGACAGTAGTTATATAGGATGGTGTGTATAGACAGTAGTCATATAGGATGGTGTGTATAGACCTCATAGACAGTAGTTATATAGGATGGTGTGTATAGACAGTAGTTATATAGGTTGGTGTGTATAGACAGTAGTTATATAGGATGGTGCGTATAGTCAGTATAGACAGTAGTTATATAGGATGGTGTGTATAGACAGTATAGACAGTAGTTATATAGGATGGTGTGTATAGACAGTAGTTATATAGGATGGTGTGTATAGACAGTAGTTATATAGGATGGTGTGTATAGACAGTAGTTATATAGGATGGTGTGTATAGACAGTATAGACAGTAGTTATATAGGATGGTGTGTATAGACAGTAGTTACATATGATGGTGTGTATAGACAGTAGTTATATAGGATGGTGTGTATAGACAGTAGTTATATAGGATGGTGTGTATAGACAGTAGTTCTATAGGATGGTGTGTATAGACAGTAGTTATATGATGGTGTGTATAGACAGTATAGACAGTAGTTATATAGGATGGTGTATATAGACAGTATAGACAGTAGTTATATAGGATGGTGTGTATAGACTGTAGTTATATAGGATGGTGTGTATAGACAGTAGTTATATAGGATGGTGTGTATAGACAGTATAGACAGTAGTTATATAGGATGGTGTATATAGACAGTATAGACAGTAGTTATATAGGATGGTGTGTATAGACAGTATAGACAGTAGTTATATAGGATGGTGTGTATAGACAGTAGTTATATAGGATGGTGTGTATAGACAGTAGTTATATAGAATGGTGTGTATAGACAGTAGTTATATAGGATGGTGTGTATAGACAGTAGTTATATAGGATGGTGTGTATAGACAGTAGTTATATAGGATGGTGTGTATAGACAGTAGTTATATAGGATGGTGTGTATAGACAGTAGTTATATAGGATGGTGTGTATAGACAGTAGTTATATAGGATGGTGTGTATAGACAGTATAGACAGTAGTTATATAGGATGGTGTGTATAGACAGTAGTTATATAGGATGGTGTGTATAGACAGTAGTTATATAGGATGGTATGTATAGACAGTATAGACAGTAGTTATATAGGATGGTGTGTATAGACAGTAGTTATATAGGATCGTGTGTATAGACAGTATAGACAGTAGTTATATAGGATCGTGTGTATAGACAGTAGTTATATAGGATGGTGTGTATAGACAGTAGTTATATAGGATGGTGTGTATAGACAGTAGTTATATAGGATGGTGTGTATAGACAGTAGTTATATAGGATGGTGTGTATAGACAGTAATTATATAGGATGGTGTGTAGAGACAGTAGTTATATAGGATGGTGTATATAGACAGTATAGACAGTAGTTATATAGGATGGTGTGTATAGACAGTATAGACAGTAGTTATATAGGATGGTGTGTATAGACAGTATAGACAGTAGTTATATAGGATGGTGTGTATAGACAGTAGTTATATAGGATGGTGTGTATAGACAGTAGTTATAAAGGATGGTGTGTATAGACAGTAGTTATATAGGATGGTGTGTATAGACAGTAGTTATATAGGATGTTGTATATAGACAGTAGTTATATAGGATGGTGTGTATAGACAGTATAGACAGTAGTTATATAGGATGGTGTGTATAGATAGTATAGACAGTAGATATATAGGATGGTGTGTATAGACAGTAGTTATATAGAATGGTGTGTATAGACAGTAGTTATATAGGATGGTGTGTATAGACAGTAGTCATATAGGATGGTGTGTATAGACCTCATAGACAGTAGTTATATAGGATGGTGTGTATAGACAGTAGTTATATAGGTTGGTGTGTATAGACAGTAGTTATATAGGATGGTGCGTATAGTCAGTATAGACAGTAGTTATATAGGATGGTGTGTATAGACAGTAGTTATATAGGTTGGTGTGTATAGACAGTAGTTATATAGGATGGTGCGTATAGTCAGTATAGACAGTAGTTATATAGGATGGTGTGTATAGACAGTAGTTATATAGGATGGTGTGTATAGACAGTAGTTATATAGGATGGTGTGTATAGACAGTAGTTATATAGGATGGTGTGTATAGACAGTAGTTATATAGGATGGTGTGTATAGACAGTATAGACAGTAGTTATATAGGATGGTGTGTATAGACAGTAGTTACATATGATGGTGTGTATAGACAGTAGTTATATAGGATGGTGTGTATAGACAGTAGTTATATAGGATGGTGTGTATAGACAGTAGTTCTATAGGATGGTGTGTATAGACAGTAGTTATATGATGGTGTGTATAGACAGTATAGACAGTAGTTATATAGGATGGTGTATATAGACAGTATAGACAGTAGTTATATAGGATGGTGTGTATAGACTGTAGTTATATAGGATGGTGTGTATAGACAGTAGTTATATAGGATGGTGTGTATAGACAGTATAGACAGTAGTTATATAGGATGGTGTATATAGACAGTATAGACAGTAGTTATATAGGATGGTGTGTATAGACAGTATAGACAGTAGTTATATAGGATGGTGTGTATAGACAGTAGTTATATAGGATGGTGTGTATAGACAGTAGTTATATAGAATGGTGTGTATAGACAGTAGTTATATAGGATGGTGTGTATAGACAGTAGTTATATAGGATGGTGTGTATAGACAGTAGTTATATAGGATGGTGTGTATAGACAGTAGTTATATAGGATGGTGTGTATAGACAGTAGTTATATAGGATGGTGTGTATAGACAGTAGTTATATAGGATGGTGTGTATAGACAGTATAGACAGTAGTTATATAGGATGGTGTGTATAGACAGTAGTTATATAGGATGGTGTGTATAGACAGTAGTTATATAGGATGGTCTGTATAGACAGTAGTTAAATAGGATGGTGTGTATAGACAGTAGTTATATAGGATGGTGTGTATAGACAGTAGTTATATAGGATGGTGTATATAGACAGTATAGACAGTAGTTATATAGGATGGTGTGTATAGACAGTATAGACAGTATTTATATAGGATGGTGTGTATAGACAGTATAGACAGTAGTTAAATAGGATGGTGTGTATAGACAGTAGTTATATAGGATGGTGTGTATAGACAGTAGTTATATAGGATGGTGTGTATAGACAGTAGTTATATAGAATGGTATGTATAGACAGTATAGACAGTAGTTATATAGGATGGTGTGTATAGACAGTATAGACTGTAGTTATATAGGATGGTGTGTATAGACAGTAGTTATATAGGATGGTGTGTATAGACAGTATAGACAGTAGTTATATAGGATGGTGTGTATAGACAGTAGTTATATAGGATGGTGTGTATAGACAGTAGTTATATAGGATGGTGTGTATAGACAGTAGTTATATAGGATGGTGTGTATAGACAGTATAGACAGTAGTTATATAGGATGGTGTGTATAGACAGTAGTTATATAGGATGGTGTGTATAGACGGTAGTTATATAGGATGGTGTGGATAGACAGTAGTTATATAGGATGGTGTGGATAGACAGTATAGACAGTAGTTATGTAGGATGGTGTGTATAGACAGTAGTTATATAGGATGGTGTGTATAGACAGTAGTTATATAGGATGGTGTGGATAGACAGTAGTTATATAGGATTGTGTGGATAGACAGTATAGACAGTAGTTATATAGGATGGTGTGTATAGACAGTAGTTATATAGGATGGTGTGTATAGACAGTAGTTATATAGGTTGGTGGGTATAGACAGAAGTTATATAGGATGGTGTGTATAGACAGTAGTTATATAGGATGGTGTGTATAGACAGTAGTTATATAGGATGGTGTGTATAGACAGTATAGACAATAGTTATATAGGATGGTGTATATAGACAGTATAGACAGTAGTTATATAGGATGGTGTGTATAGACAGTAGTTATATAGGATGGTGTGGATAGACAGTAGTTATATAGGATGGTGTGGATAGACAGTAGTTATATAGGATGGTGTGGATAGACAGTATAGACAGTAGTTATATAGGATGGTGTGTATAGACAGTAGTTATATAGGATGGTGTGTATAGACAGTAGTTATATAGGAGCGTGCGTATAGACAGTAGTTATATAGGATGGTGTGTATAGACAGTATAGACAGTAGTTATATAGGATGGTGTGTATAGACAGTATAGACATTAGTTATATAGGTTGGTGTGTATAGACAGTAGTTATATAGGATGGTGTGTATAGACAGTAGTTATATAGGATGGTGTGTATAGACAGTATAGACAGTAGTTATATAGGATGGTGTGTATAGACAGTAGTTATATAGGATGGTGTGTAGGTACTTAAAGTGAGGATTTAGTGGAACATTCCTCACTTCTTTATCTGACTTAGGGTCTTCATTTATCCCTTATTTTACCAGGAAAGTAAAATAAGGGATATTCTCGTTTACAGCAACGACCTGGGGAATAGTTTTAGGGGAGATGAATGAGCCAATTGGGGATGATTAGGAATTGGTCAGATTGGGAATTTAGCCAGGACACCAGGGTTACCACCAGGGTTACCACCAGGGTTACCACCAGGGTTTAACACCAGGGTTTACACCAGGGTTTAACACCAGGGTTTAACACCAGGGTTTAACACCCCTACTCTTACAATAAGTACCATTGGATCTTTAGTGACCACTGAGAGTCAGGACAGTCGTTAAACATCCAGAAGACAACAACCTACACAGGGCAATGTCCCCAATCACTGCCCTGGGGAATTGGGATATATATTTGTTTTAGACCAGAGGAAAGGGTGCTTCCTACTGGCCCTCCAACACCACTTCCAGCAGCATCTGGTCTCCCATCCAGGGACTGACCAGGACCAACCCTGCTTAGCTTCAGAGGCTAGCTTGCAGTGGGATGCAGGGTGGTATGCTGCTGTCAATCATTACTTATCCATATAGGACTGTACCTCTAAGAAACCATAGGCTCTCTTCCAACCTGGCCCTGGCTTAGGTATGGACTAAGAACCAACTCTATACATCTGCTGTTAAAGCACATGGACTCTAGTGACCTACATTCACCATATACAACCAAGGTTATGAATCTTTCACAAAACACCTGCCATAGAAATAACTTCCAGTACCCTGCCTCGCTTGAAACATTTATAACTTCCCCAATCTGTGCTGTGGGGCTAGCAGGAGACCTGAGTGGTGCTGCCTACTCTCTGAGAGTGTGTTATGGGACCTGAGTGGTGCTGCCTACTCTCTGAGAGTGTGTTAGGGGACCTGAGTGGTGCTGCCTACTCTCTGAGAGTGTGTTAGGGGACCTGAGTGGTGCTGCCTACTCTCTGAGAGTGTGTGAGGGACCTGAGTGGTGCTGCCTACTCTCTGAGAGTGTGTTAGGGGACCTGAGTGGTGCTGCCTACTCTCTGAGAGTGTGTTAGGGGACCTGAGTGGTGCTGCCTACTCTCTGAGAGTGTGTGAGGGACCTGAGTGGTGCTGCCTACTCTCTGAGAGTGTGTTAGGGGACCTGAGTGGTGCTGCCTACTCTCTGAGAGTGTGTTAGGGGACCTGAGTGGTGCTGCCTACTCTCTGAGAGTGTGTTAGGGGACCTGAGTGGTGCTGCCTACTCTCTGAGAGTGTGTTAGGGGACCTGAGTGGTGCTGCCTACTCTCTGAGAGTGTGTGAGGGACCTGAGTGGTGCTGCCTACTCTCTGAGAGTGTGTGAGGGACCTGAGTGGTGCTGCCTACTCTCTGAGAGTGTGTGAGGGACCTGAGTGGTGCTGCCTACTCTCTGAGAGTGTGTGAGGGACCTGAGTGGTGCTGCCTACTCTCTGAGAGTGTGCGAGGGATCTGAGTGGTGCTGCCTACTCTCTGAGAGTGTGTTAGGGGACCTGAGTGGTGCTGCCTACTCTCTGAGAGTGTGTTAGGGGACCTGAGTGGTGCTGCCTACTCTCTGAGAGTGTGTGAGGGACCTGAGTGGTGCTGCCTACTCTCTGAGAGTGTGTGAGGGACCTGAGTGGTGCTGCCTACTCTCTGAGAGTGTGTGAGGGACCTGAGTGGTGCTGCCTACTCTCTGAGAGTGTGTGAGGGACCTGAGTGGTGCTGCCTACTCTCTGAGAGTGTGTGAGGGACCTGAGTGGTGCTGCCTACTCTCTGAGAGTGTGCGAGGGATCTGAGTGGTGCTGCCTACTCTCTGAGAGTGTGCGAGGGACCTGAGTGGTGCTGCCTACTCTCTGAGAGTGTGCGAGGGACCTGAGTGGTGCTGCCTACTCTCTGAGAGTGTGTTAGGGGACCTGAGTGGTGCTGCCTACTCTCTGAGAGTGTGTGAGGGACCTGAGTGGTGCTGCCTACTCTCTGAGAGTGTGTGAGGGACCTGAGTGGTGCTGCTACTCTCTGAGAGTGTGTGAGGGACCTGAGTGGTGCTGCCTACTCTCTGAGAGTGTGTGAGGGACCTGAGTGGTGCTGCCTACTCTCTGAGAGTGTGCGAGGGATCTGAGTGGTGCTGCCTACTCTCTGAGAGTGTGCGAGGGACCTGAGTGGTGCTGCCTACTCTCTGAGAGTGTGTGAGGGACCTGAGTGGTGCTGCTACTCTCTGAGAGTGTGTGAGGGACCTGAGTGGTGCTGCTACTCTCTGAGAGTGTGTGAGGGACCTGAGTGGTGCTGCTACTCTCTGAGAGTGTGTGAGGGACCTGAGTGGTGCTGCTACTCTCTGAGAGTGTGTTAGTGAGTGTTTCTATCCTCTGTCTTCAGTGTCCTATTTAGTTGAATCGCTGTAAAATGGGCCTGTTTGTGGATCAATGATTTCTCTTTAGTTGTATGTTTCTAGTAGTGACCACTAGACCGTTGTTCTAGGGCTGTGAACTATCGACTGACAGTGACAATCCCATCAGGACCATAGAGCTCTGTTTGCATGCTCTGTTTGTGTACTGTACCATTTTCCTTTGAGTACAACAACAATCTGTTCTGTATCAGTTTGTCCATATATACAGTACCAGTCAAAAGTTTGGACACACCTACTCATTCCAGTGTTTTTCTTTATGAGTACTATTTTCTACATTGTTGAATAATAGTGAAGACATCAAAACTATGAAATAACACATATGGAATCATGTAGTAACCAAAAAAGTGTTAAACAAATCATTTTAGATTTTAGAGGAGTTTTTAGTGGAGTTCCCACATATGCTGAGCACTTGTTGGCTGCTTTTCCTTCACTCTGCTGTCCAACTCATCCCAAACCATCTCAATTGGGTTGATGGCTGGTGATTGTGGAGGCCAGGTCATCTGATGCAGCACTCCATCACTCTCCTTCTTGGTCAAATAGCCCTTACACAGCCTGAAGGTGTGTTGGTTCATTGTTCTGTTGAAAAACAAATGATAGTCCCAGCAAGCACAAACCAGATGGGATGGTGTATTGCTGCAGAATGCTGTGGTAGCCATGCTGCTTAAGTGTGCCTTGAATTCTAAATAAATCACTGACAGTGTTACCAGCAAAACACTCCCACACCATTACACCTCCTCCTCCATGCTTCACGGTGGGAACCACACATGAACCACATATGAGAATTTCATCCGTTCACCTACTCTGCATCTCACAAAGACACGGTGGTTGGAACTAAAAATATCAAATTTGGACTCATCAGACTAAAGGACAGATTTCCACCAGTCTGATGTCCAATGCTTGTGTTTCTTGGCCCAAGCAAGTCTCTTCTTCTTATCGATGTCCTTTAGTAGTGGTTTCTTTGCAGAAATCAGACCATGAAGGCCTGATTCACGCAGTCTCCTCTGAACAGTTGATGTTGAGATGTGTCTGTTACTTGAACTCTGAAGCATTTATTTGGGCTACAATCTGAGGTCCAGTTAACTCTAATGAACTTATCCTCTGCCTCAGCGGTAACTCTGGGTCTTCCTTTCCTGTGGCGGTCCTCATGAGAGTCAGTTTCATCACAGCGCTTGATGGTTTTTGCGACTTCACTTAAAGAAACTTTCAAAGTTCTTAAAATTTTCCAGATTGACTGACCTTCATGTCTTAAAGTAATGATGGACTGTCACTTCTCTTTGCTTATTAGAGCTGTTCTTGTCATCATATCGACTTGATCTTTTACTAAATTGGGCTATCTTCTGTATACCACCCCTACCTTGTCACAACACAACCGATTGGTTCAAACGCATTAAGAAGGAAAGAAATTCCACAAATTAACTTTTAACAAGGCACACCTGTTAATTGAAATGCATTCCAGGTGACTACCTCATGAAACTGGTTGAGAGAGTGCCAAGAGTGTGCAAAGCTGTCATCAAGGCAAAGGGTGATTACTTTGAACAATCTAAAATCTACACTTTTTTTTTTGGTTACTACATGATTCCATATGTGTTATTTCATAGTTTTAATGTCTTCACTATTAGTAATAGTAAAAATACCCTTGAATGAGTAGATATGTCCAAACTTTTGACGGGTACTGTATATATATTTCAACATGCCTTTATGTATCTGAACAGTCACTGTATTTAAAGGATACAATATACTATGTACTACCTATGAGAGGATTAGGAATCTTCTGTCTTTACTGGCCGGCTTGTTCACTCATTCGGGTACAGTAACTGGAGACAATGCCTGGCAGAGCACCTCATTCATTCTTCACTACGACTTTCCCAGGATTCGTCTCATATTGGCCCCCATAGTCTAGTTTCCCAGTTTCCCGCTGCTTCTAGACAATCAATGGGCAGCGTGTGTTTATGTTGGGTTGAACTGTAGTTACCCTACAGCTGAGACCCATTTTCTCTCTCTCACACACACACACACACACACACACACACACACACACACACACACACACACACACACACAAACACACCTGCACACACACACACACACACACACACACACACACACACACACACAAACACACCTGCACACACACACACACACTCACACACACTCACTCACACACACACTCACACACACACTCACACACACACACACACACACACACACACACACACACACACACACACACACACACACACACACACACACACACACACACACACACACTCACACACACACACACACACACACACGCCATTGAATCTTCAGTCTCTGATGTATAGTAGTGGTGAGACAGATAGAGTGCCAGTAAATTAGATCTCTACCATCTCTGGTCCCTAGGGATCCGGCCCGAGTGGCTCAAGATGAGATGACTGCACCACTAAAGTATCCTGTCTATTCTGGGAAGAGAGCGAGGGCTCCTTTGGAATCGCTGCTAGGGATCAACACGAAAAGGAAAATAGACTGAACCTGTGGTGATGCTACATTTATGTCCATAACCTAGCAACTGGTGGAAGTGATGTCATTTGAGGCTGTTGGCAAAATGTTTGATACATCTTTTTTTGAAATTTATAGAAAAAGTTGTTGGAGGGTGAGTCGTATTGTCATTTGTGTGACAGATATATGCAGAGTTCATATGAGATATATATAGAGACAGGAGTTAGGGACAGAGAGAAACAGAGAGGAGGTGGGGAGGGAGGGAGGGAGGGGGGATAGAGGAAGTGGGGGAGGTAGAGACGAGGTGGGGGAGGGAGAGAAACAGAGGGAGGGAGGGGGGGAGGTAGAGGGAGAGAGAGACAGAGAAAGGGAGGTAGAGGGAGAGAGGGAGGGAGGGGAGGTAGAGAGAGAGAGAAACAGAGAGAGGGGAGGTAGAGGGAGAGAGAGAGGGAGGGAGGGGAGGTAGAGAGATAGAGGGATGGAGAGAGGGGAGGTAGAGGGAGAGAGAAACAGAGAGAGGGGAGGTAGAGGGAGAGAGAGAGACAGAGAAAAGAAAAAAAGGGGAGGGAAAGAGGAGGGTTATAATAGCTCCACTTTCTCAGGCTCTCTTCTTTACCTCTGGTTAGCCACGCTGGAGCTGAGCTGGAAGCTTCCACTGTGTGAAAAGGAGGGACACACACACACAATGACATGATATGTTCCTTATGCAACTCACCAGGCAGGGACAGGGGGATTCTGACAGGAGGAAGAAAGAAAGAGAGAGAGAGAGAGCCACAAGGGAGGGAAAGAGAGAGAGAGAGAGAGAGAGACACAAGGGAGGGAAAGAGAGAGAGAGAGAGAGAGCCACGATTGAGGGAAAGAGAGAGAGAGAGAGACAAGGGAGGGAAAGAGAGAGAGAGAGAGAGAGAGCCACAATTGAGGGAAAGAGAGAGAGAGAGACACAAGGGAGGGAAAGAGAGAGAGAGAGAGAGAGAGAGAGCCACGATTGAGGGAAAGAGAGAGAGAGAGAGAGAGAGAGCCACGATTGAGGGAAAGAGAGAGAGAGAGAGAGAGAGATACACACAAGGGAGAGAAAGAGAAAGCGAGAGCCACGATTGAGGGAAAGAGAGAGAGAGCCACGAGGGAGGGAAAGAGAGAGAGAGAGAGAGAGCCACGAGGGAGAGGGAGAGAGAGAGAGAGAGAGAGAGAGAGAGAGAGAGAGAGAGAGAGAGAGAGAGAGAGAGAGAGGAGAGAGAGAGAGAGAGAGAGAGAGAGAGAGAGAGAGAGAGAGAGAGAGAGAGAGAGAGAGAGAGAAAGCGAGAGCCATGAGGGAGGGCAAGAGAGAGAGAGAGAGCCACGAGGGAGGGAAAGAGAGAGAGAGAGAGCTCTTGTCACTCCGCTGCCCTGCACCGTCGGAGCAGAAGACGGTAAAAAGCTGCTCGAGTTTTTAAAGGCTTCTGGTCTCTCAGAGGAAGCTGAGGAGAGAGAGGAAAGGAGGAGAGGAAAGGAGGAGGCAAAGAGCAGCAGCTACACCGCAAACAGGCGCGTCAGAGAGACATAGAGAGACATAGAGAGATAATATAATTGTATCCCTCTCATCCGTTTTTTTTGGTTTTGGGATTTTTCTGTCCATTTATCTCCTGCCGGTGGATGATTCATTCTCTTGGCTTTCTGCTGCATCACTCTACGCTTTTGGCTCCCGGTGTTGTTACCTCATGGACAGACAGTCTGTGATGTAGACAGATACATAGACGGAGAATGACGGAGAGACTAGAGGAGAGGCTGTGAAAAAAGGACCGATAACAACAGAGAGAGAGAGAGAGAGAGAGAGAGAGAGAAGGATTAACAGAACAGAGAAAGAGAGAGAGAAAGAGAGAGAGAGAGAGAGAGAGAGAGAGAGAGAGAGATTAACAGAACAGAGAAAGAGAGAGAGAAAGAAAGATAAAGCATATGCTGTGGACGGAGTGAGAGAGGGAATCAGACAATTCTAAATCTCTTCTCCGGATGTAAGTATCCTCTCCTCTCCTTTCCTGGCAGTGGGAGAGGAGGCATAGAGGAGCTCAGACCAGGAGGAGGAGGGGGAGGGGTGGATGAGGAAGAGGGGGCTAGGAGGAGGAGAATGGGAGCTGAGCAGTCCCTGGAAGATGGACAGGCCACCGAGGAGCACACAGAGACCATGTGAGTTCTGATTCCTGAGTTCTAGGTTCTGAGTTCCGAGTTTCGAGTTCTAGGATTTCTGTTCCGAGTTGGGGGTTATGGTTGGACTGGGCTCTGGGGTTCTGTCTGGAGGAGGATGGGTGAAACTGATGGGGCAATTTCTCTTGTTGTTTTGGTTGTGTGGATGTCCATGCAATAACTGCAGACTTTCTCAGTGAAAACAATGTAATGAGCAAATTACCGTACGACAGACCACGTATTCACCCCCGCACACCTTAATTGACACACAAACAAACCAAAATAAACAATAAAAAGTGAACAGTAAATATTACACTCACAAGTTCCATAATAATAGAGACATTTCAAATGTCATTATGTCTATATACAATATATAGCAAGGTGCAAACAGTTAAAGAACAAAAGGGAAAATAAATAAACATAAATATGGTTTGTATTTACAGTTCTTCACTGGTTGCCCTTTTCTTGTGGCAACAGGTCACACATCTTGCTGCTGTGATGGCACACTGTGGTATTTCACCCAGTAGATATGGGAGTTTATTTTTTTTGTGTAATCTGAAGGAAATATGTGTCTCTAATATGGTCATACATTTGGCAGGAGGTTAGGAAGTGCAGCTCAGTTTCCACTTTATTTTGTGGGCAGTGTGCACATAGCCTGTCTTCTCTTGAGAGCCAGGTCGGCCTAGGCTGGCCTTTCTCAATAGCAAGGCTATGCTCACTGAGTCTGTACACAGTCAAAGCTTTCCTTAAGTTTGGGTCAGTCACAGTGGTCAGGTATTCTGCCACTGTGTACTCTCTGTTTAGGGCCAAATAGCATTCTAGTTTGCTCTGTTTTTTTGTTGATTCTTTCCAATGTGTCAAGTAATTATCTTTTTGTTTTCTCATGATTTGGTTGGGTCTAATTGTGTTTCTGTCCTGTAAGTTGTGCTCAATTTCCACCTCATTTTGTGGGCAGTGTGCACATAGCCTGTCTTCTCTTGAGAGTCAGGTCTGTCTGTCCCATTTTGTGAATTCTTGGTTGGTGAGCGGACCCCAGACCTCACAACCATGAAGGACAATGGGTTCTATAACTGATGCAAGTATTTTTAGCCAGATCCTAACTGGTATGTCAAATGTTATGTTGCTTTTGATGGCATTGAAGGCCCTTCTTGCCTTGTCTCTCAGATCGATCACAGTTTTGTGGAAGTTACCTGTGGCGCTGATGTTTAGGCTGAGGTATGTATAGTTTTTTGTGTGCTCTAGGGCAACGGTGTCTAGATGGAATTTGAATTTGTGGTCCTGGCAACTGGACCTTTTTTGGAACGCCATTATTTTGGTCTTACTGAGATTTACTGTCAGGGCCCAGGTCTGTCAGGGCCCAATCTGTGCAGAAGATCTAGGTGCTGCTGTAGGCCCTCCTTGGTTGGGGACAGATCTAGGTGCTGCTGTAGGCCCTCCTTGGTTGGGGACAGATCTAGGTGCTGCTGTAGGCCCTCCTTGGTTGGGGACAGATCTAGGTGCTGCTGTAGGCCCTCCTTGGTTGGGGACAGAAGCACCAGATCATCAGCAAACAGTAAACATTTGACATCAGATTCTAGCAGGGTGAGGCCGGGTGCTGCAGACTATTCTAGTGCCCTCGCCAATTCATTGATATATATGTTGAAGACGGTGGGGCTTAAGCCGCATCCCTGTCTCACCCCACAGCCCTGTGGGAAGAAATGCTGTGTTTTTTGCCAATTTTAATCGCACACTTGTTGATGGTGTACATGGTTTTTATAATATTGTATGTTTTTCCCCCGACACCACTTTCCATCAATTTGTATAGCCGACCCTCATGCCAAATTGACTCAACACCTTTTTGAAGTCAACAAAACTTTGCTTTTGTTTTGTTTTGTTTGTCAATTAGGGTGTGCATGGTGAGCACGTGGTCTGTCTTAAGTAAATTTGACATTTGCTCATGACATTGTTTTCACTGAGGAAATGTACAGGTCTGCTGTTAATGATAATGCAGAGGATTTTTCCAAGATTGCTGTTGTTATTGGGGAAGATGCCAGAGCTGAGGATGATGTTAAAGAGTTTAAGTATAGCCAATTGGAATTTGTGTTCTGTATATTTTATAATTTCATTGAGGATACCATCAACACCACAGGCCGTTTTGGGTTGGAGGGTTTGTATTTTGTCCTGTAGTTCATTCAATGTAAATGGAGAATCCAGTGGGTTCTGGTAGTTTTTAATAGTTGATTCTAAGATATGTAATTAATCATTGTCTTTGTTATTGAACCAAAAAGATTGGAGAAGTGGGTTACCTATACACCTCCATTTTGGATAGATAACTCTTCATGTTGTTGTTTAGCATTTTATAATTTTCCCAGAAGTGGTTAGATTCTATGGATTCTTCAATTACATTGAACTGATTTCTGACGTGCTGTTCCTTCTTTTTCCGTAGTGTATTTCTGTATTGTTTTAGTGATTCACCATAGTGAAGAAGTAGATTCAGGTTTTCTGGGTCTCTATGTTTTTGATTGGACAGGTATCTCAATTTCTTTGTTAGGTTTTTGCATTCTTCATCAAACCATTTGTCATTGTTGTTCATTTTCTTAGGTTGTCAGCTTGAAATGTTTTGCTTAAAAGTCAAATATACTGTTTAGGCTTTCTACACACTCTCTCTCTCTCTCTCTCCTCTCTCTCTCTCTCTCTCTCTCTCTCTCTCTCTCTCTCTCTCTCTCTCTCGCTCTGTCTCTCGCTCTGTCTCTCCCTAGCTACTGTACACTTCTTGTTGTTATAATAAATTGGTTTTCTGATTGACAGGCAGAAGGCTTTATGACATCAGCAATGTGCCAGTGCAGCTTGCTGTCAGCAGATAAAAATGAATTTTCAGGAAACTGACAATAGTTATTATCACTCTTCTCTCGGTTATCTCTCGGTTATCTCTCTCCATTTTGTTGAGGGGACAGAGGAAGGTGTGATGAGAGGATATGAGGATGACAGGTGCCTCAGGTGTAGCCCAGTCTCCCCTCTGCCTCCTCTCCTCTCCTCTCTCCCTCTCCTCTCCTCTCCTCTCCTCTCCTCTCCTCTCCTCTCCTCTCCTCTCCTCTCCTCTCCTCTCCTCTCCTTCCTCTCCTCTCCTCTCTCCTCTCTCCCCCCTCCCCATGGGATGGCTATATCTCTATTTCTCCAACAGTAGACGTTTATTTAGACAGGGCTTGGAACAGTGGGCTGAATTAGGGGATTAACAGATCTGCCTGTCTGATAGGAAGCCCCCTTCTGTTCCTCCTGCTGTACACTGAGTCAATCTGTGTGTGTGTGTGTGTGTGTGTGTGTGTGTGTGTGTGTGTGTGTGTGTGTGTGTGTGTGTGTGTGTGCGTGTGTGCGTGTGTGCGTGTGTGCACCTCCTGCTGCAGCCAGAAAGTCAATCCTATCTCGAGGCACACAGGTCTGTTTGTGTTTGTATCTGCAGACAACCAAACAAAATCTCTCTCTCTACTTCACCTTTCCTCAGCTACTCTCTCTTTTCCCCCCCCTCTCTCTCTCTCTCTGTCTCTCTCTCTGTCTCTCTCTCGCTCTCTGTCTCTCTCAATTCAATTCAAGGGGGTTTATTGACATGGGAAACATATGTTAACATTGCCAAAGCAAGTGAAGTAGATAATAAATAAAAGTGAAATGAACAGTAAACATTACACATACAGAAATTCCAAAAGAATAAAGACATTACAAATGTCATATTATGTCTATATGCAGTGTAGTAGCGATGTGCAAATGGTTAAAGTACAAAAGGTTAAATAAATAAACAAAAATATAGGTTGTATTTACAATGGTGTTTGTTCTTCACTGGTTGCCCTTTTCTTGTGGCAACAGGTCACAAATATTGCTGCTCTGATGGCACACTGTGGTATTTCACCCAGTAGACATGGGAGTTCATCAATGTTTGATTTTTTTTCAAATTCTTTGTGGGTCTGTGTAATCTGAGGGAAATATGTGTCTCTAATATGGTCATACATTTGGCAGGAGGTTAGGAAGTGCAGCTCAGTTTCCACTTTATTTTGTGGGCAGTGTGCACATAGCCTGTCTTCTCTTGAGAGCCAGGTCGGCCTAGGCTGGCCTTTCTCAATAGCAAGGCTGTGCTCACTGAGTCTGTACACAGTCAAAGCTTTCCTTAAGTTTGGGTCAGTCACAGTGGTCAGGTATTCTGCCACTGTGTACTCTCTGTTTAGGGACAAATAGCATTCTAGTTTGTGTTTTTTTGTTAATTCTTTCCAATGTGTCAAGTAATTATCTTTTTGTTTTCTCATGATTTGTTTGGGTCTAATTGTGTTGCTGTCCTGGGGCTCTGTGGGGTGTGTTTGTGAACAGAGCCCCAGGACCAGCTTGCTTAGGGGACTCTTCTCCAGGTTCATCTCTCTGTAGGTGATGGCTCTGTTATGGAAGGTTTGGGAATAGCTTCCTTTTAGGTGGTTGTAGAATTTAACGTCTCTTTTCTGGATTTTGAATGTTAGCGGGTATCGGCCTAATTCTGCTCTGCATTATTTGATGTTTTAGGTTGTACACGGAGGATATTTTTGCAGAATTCTGCATGCAGAGTCTCAACTTGGTGTTTGTCCCATTTTGTGAATTCTTGGTTGGTGAGCAGACCCCAGACCTCACAACCATAAAGGGCAATGGGTTCTATATCTGATTCAAATATTTTTTTACCAGATCCTAATTGGTATGTTGAATTTTATGTTCCTTTTGATGGCATAGAAGACCCTTTTTGCCTTGTCCTCAGATTGTCCACAGCTTTGTGGAAGTTACCTGTGGCGCTGATGTTAAGGTCAAGGTATGTACAGTGAGGGAAAAAAGTATTTGATCCCCTGTGTCACAAAAAATGTCGTACTCCTCACAGAAAATGTCGTATGGGAGAAAATAGGACCAAGGCGCAGCAGGTTTGTGGATACTCATGCTTTTAATGGTAACACGAAAGGGCATCCACAGGAAAAACAAAATAATAGACAGTACTCACGACACGAACAGTTTTGCAGGCTCACAAACGCAGTGCAAAAACAACTACCCACAAAACCAAGTGACAAACATCCTACATATATGACTCCCAATCAGGAACAACGAACCCCAGCTGTTCCTGATCAGGAGTCACAAGACCAACACAGAACATTCACACACACAAGACTGCCACGTCCTGACCCCAAAACTACTACAACAGCTCCATCTGCTGGTCAGGACGTGACACCCTGCTGATTTTGTACGTTTGCCCACTGACAAAGAAAGGATCAGTCTATAATTTTAATGGTAGGTTTATTTGAACAGTGAGAGACAGAATAACAACAAAAATATCCAGAAAAACTATGGATCCTATGGAGTATGGTTACTATGGTTACTATATAGTATGGTTACTATGGATCCTATGTAGTATGGCTACTATGGATCTTATGGAGTATGGTTACTATGGTTACTATGGAGTATGGTTACTATGGATCCTATGTAGTATGGCTACTATGGATCTTATGGAGTATGGTTACTATGGTTACTATGGAGTATGGTTACTATGGATCATATAGATTATTGTTACTATGGATCCTATGGAGCATGGTTACTATGGATCCTATGGAGTATGGTTACTGTGGATCCTATGGAGTATGGTTACTATGGTTACTATGGAGTATGGTTACTATGGATCCTATGGAGCATGGTTACTATGGATCCTATGGAGTATGGTTACTGTGGATCCTATGGAGTATGGTTACTATGGATCCTATGGAGTATGGTTACTGTGGATCCTATGGAGTATGGTTACTATGGTTACTATGGAGTATGGTTACTATGGATCCTATGGAGTATGGTTACTGTGGATCCTATGGAGTATGGTTACTATGGTTACTATGGAGTATGGTTACTATGGATCCTATGTAGTATGGTTACTATGGTTACTATGGAGTGTGGTTACTATGGATCCTATGTAGTATGCCTGTTTGCCTGTATGTGTGGGATCACACATTCTATTGGGTAGTGCTTCAGATCCTAGGGGAATACCCAGCAATCACTTAAATCCACATGTGTAGTATGGTGTGACACCCAAAATCCCTGGTTGTAGTGAGCCTAATTCTACTGGTGGAGATTACAATGTCACTGTATCTTTCACTGGCACTGCACTGGAGCTAAAAAACTGTTCATATCCAATATCTGCTAAAATTACTACTGAAGGGCAATATTATGATGAAAGGTAGTTTGACACTTGTGTAGCTTGTAGACATACAGATATAGAGATAATAGCCTTCTTCTTCATGTAGACTAGCACAGATACCCAACTCACTGTTACTGAAAAACAGTTCAGCTTTCATTTACTATGGACATCTATTAGATGTAGTTTTCATGGGGATAAAAGAACATCGCAGAGGACTTGAGTAAAACCTTCTCCCTGTCCTCCATCTCTGCGGTGACCTGCCCCCAGGGGAAGTTTTTATTTTTACCCTGCCATCGACTGATGTCTGTAATGACAGAGGGTCATATTATCCTGCTGTTGTCTGATCCGTGTGTGTGTGTGTGTGTGTGTGTGTGTGTGTGTGTGTGTGTGTGTGTGGTGGTGGTGTGTGTGTGGTTGTGTGTTTCAGGGTAGTGTGCATGAACCCTTGTCTGTATGGCTGGTTGTTATGGATCCATATTCATGTTTATTTAATCTCTCTCCATGCTCACAGTGGGGGTTACTGTCTTCCCCTGTTCTCGCCCTTAACTGTTCATGTTATCTGATGATTAGCGAGTGTGTGTGTGTGTGTGTGTGTGTGTGTGTGTGTGTGTGTCAGCCTGGGGGGCTGCAGAGAAAGAGGAAGGAGCTTCTTTGTCAAGATCATTTTTATTGAACAATGGAGGTAAATAGTCTGATGGATCCAACAGGATTACCATCACCATGACAACCTGGTCAGTTCCTATATCTCCCAAACACTAGCCATGACTAGTTGTCCATTATACCACAGCTCACTAGCCATGACTAGTTGTCCATTATACCACAGCTCACTAGCCATGACTAGTTGTCCATTATACCACAGCTCACTAGCCATGACTAGTTGTCCATTATACCACAGCTCACTAGCCATGACTAGTTGTCCATTATACCACAGCTCACTAGCCATGACTAGTTGTCCATTATACCACAGCTCACTAGCCATGACTAGTTGTCCATTATACCACAGCTCACTAGCCATGACTAGTTGTCCATTATAATACAGCTCACTAGCCATGACTAGTTGTCCATTATACCACAGCTCACTAGCCATGACTAGTTGTCCATTATACCACAGCTCACTAGCCATGACTAGTTGTCCATTATACCACAGCTCACTAGCCATGACTAGTTGTCCATTATACCACAGCTCACTAGCCATGACTAGTTGTCCATTATACCACAGCTCACTAGCCATGACTAGTTGTCCATTATACCACAGCTCACTAGCCATGACTAGTTGTCCATTATACTACAGCTCACTAGCCATGACTAGTTGTCCATTATACCACAGCTCACTAGCCATGACTAGTTGTCCATTATAATACAGCTCACTAGCCATGACTAGTTGTCCATTATACTACAGCTCATTAGCCATGACTAGTTGTCCATTATACCACAGCTCACTAGCCATGACTAGTTGTCCATTATACTACAGCTCACTAGCTATGACTAGTTGTCCATTATACTACAGCTCACTAGCCATGACTAGTTGTCCATTATACCACAGCACACTAGCCATGACTAGTTGTCCATTATACCACAGCTCACTAGCCATGACTAGTTGTCCATTATACCACAGCTCACTAGCCATGACTAGTTGTCCATTATAATACAGCTCACTAGCCATGACTAGTTGTCCATTATACTACATCTCACTAGCCATGACTAGTTGTCCATTATACTACAGCTCACTAGCCATGACTAGTTGTCCATTATACTACAGCTCACTAGCCATGACTAGTTGTCCATTATACCACAGCACACTAGCCATGACTAGTTGTCCATTATACCACAGCTCACTAGCCATGACTAGTTGTCCATTATACCACAGCTCACTAGCCATGACTAGTTGTCCATTATACCACAGCTCACTAGCCATGACTAGTTGTCCATTATACCACAGCTCACTAGCCATGACTAGTTGTCCATTATACCACAGCTCACTAGCCATGACTAGTTGTCCATTATAATACAGCTCACTAGCCATGACTAGTTGTCCATTATACTACATCTCACTAGCCATGACTAGTTGTCCATTATACTACAGCTCACTAGCCATGACTAGTTGTCCATTATACTACAGCTCACTAGCCATGACTAGTTGTCCATTATACCACAGCACACTAGCCATGACTAGTTGTCCATTATACCACAGCTCACTAGCCATGACTAGTTGTCCATTATACCACAGCTCACTAGCCATGACTAGTTGTCCATTATACCACAGCTCACTAGCCATGACTAGTTGTCCATTATACCACAGCTCACTAGCCATGACTAGTTGTCCATTATACTACAGCTCACTAGCTATGACTAGTTGTCCATTATACTACAGCTCACTAGCTATGACTAGTTGTCCATTATACTACAGCTCACTAGCCATGACTAGTTGTCCATTATACTACATCTCACTAGCCATGACTAGTTGTCCATTATACCACAGCTCACTAGCCATGACTAGTTGTCCATTATACCACAGCACACTAGCCATGACTAGTTGTCCATTATACACAGCTCACTAGCCATGACTAGTTGTCCATTATACCACAGCTCACTAGCCATGACTAGTTGTCCATTATACCACAGCTCACTAGCCATGACTAGTTGTCCATTATACTACAGCTCACTAGCCATAATGAAGACAGCCAGAGGAACAACACAGCAGTCATTGTGGAAGTAGACTGGCTGTAGTGTCTATTGTTCTGTAGACTGGCTGTAGTATCTATTGTTCTGTAGACTGGCTGTAGTGTCTATTGTTCTGTAGTATCTATTGTTCTGTAGACTGGCTGTAGTATCTATTGTTCTGTAGACTGGCTGTAGTGTCTATTGTTCTGTAGACCGGCTGTAGTGTCTATTGTTCTGTAGACTGGCTGTAGTATCTATTGTTCTGAAGACTGGCTGTAGTTTCTATTGTTCTGTAGACTGGCTGTAGTTTCTACTGTTCTGTAGAGTGGCTGTAGTATCTATTGTTCTGTAGACTGGCTGTAGTTTCTATTGTTCTCTAGACTGGCTGTAGTATCTATTGTTCTGTAGACTGGCTGTAGTGTCTATTGTTCTGTAGACTGGCTGTAGTATCTATTGTTCTGTAGACTGGCTGTAGTATCTATTGTTCTGTATACTGGTTGTAGTTTCTATTGTTCTGTAGACTGGCTGTAGTATCTATTGTTCTGTACATTTTACATTTACATTTTAGTCATTTAGCAGACGCTCTTATCCAGAGCGACTTACAAATTGGTGCATTCACCTATAATATCCAGTAGAACAACCACTTTACAATAGTGCATCTAAATCTTTTAAGGGGGGGGTTAGAAGGATTACTATATCCTATCCCAGGTATTCCTTGACCGGCTGCAGTATCTATTGTTCTGTAGACTGGCTGTAGTATCTATTGTTCTGTAGTATCTATTGTTCTGTAGACTGGCTGTAGTATCTATTGTTCTGTAGACTGGCTGTAGTGTCTATTGTTCTGTAGACTGGCTGTAGTATCTATTGTTCTGTAGACTGGCTGTAGTATCTATTGTTCTGAAGACTGGCTGTAGTATCTATTGTTCTGTAGTATCTATTGTTCTGTAGACTGGCTGTTATTTCTATTGTTCTGTAGACTGGCTGTAGTTTCTATTGTTCTGTAGACTGGCTGTAGTTTCTATTGTTCTGTAGACTGGCTGTAGTGTCTATTGTTCTGTAGACTGGCTGTAGTATCTATTGTTCTGTAGACTGGCTGTAGTATCTATTGTTCTGAAGACTGGCTGTAGTATCTATTGTTCTGTAGACTGGCTGTAGTATCTATTGTTCTGTAGACTGGCTGTAGTGTCTATTGTTCTGTAGACTGGCTGTAGTATCTATTGTTCTGTAGACTGGCTGTAGTATCTATTGTTCTGTATACTGGCTGTAGTGTCTATTGTTCTGTAGACTGTCTGTAGTGTCTATTGTTCTGTAGACTGGCTGTAGTATCTATTGTTCTGTAGACTGGCTGTAGTATCTATTGTTCTGTAGACTGGCTGTAGTGTCTATTGTTCTGTAGACTGGCTGTAGTATCTATTGTTCTGTAGACTGGCTGTAGTATCTATTGTTCTGTATACTGGCTGTAGTGTCTATTGTTCTGTAGACTGGCTGTAGTGTCTATTGTTCTGTAGACTGGCTGTAGTGTCTATTGTTCTGTAGACTGGCTGTAGTATCTATTGTTCTGTAGACTGACTGTAGTATCTATTGTTCTGAAGACTGGCTGTAGTATCTATTGTTCTGTAGACTGGCTGTAGTATCTATTGTTCTGTAGACTGGCTGTAGTGTCTATTGTTCTGTAGACTGGCTGTAGTATCTATTGTTCTGTAGACTGGCTGTAGTATCTATTGTTCTGTAGACTGGCTGTAGTGTCTATTGTTCTGTAGACTGGCTGTAGTGTCTATTGTTCTGTAGACTGGCTGTAGTATCTATTGTTCTGTAGACTGGCTGTAGTGTCTATTGTTCTGTAGACTGGCTGTAGTGTCTATTGTTCTGTAGATGGTCTGTAGTGTCTATTGTTCTGAAGACGGTCTGTAGTATCTATTGTTCTGTAGACTGGCTGTAGTATCTATTGTTCTGTAGACTGGCTGTAGTATCTATTGTTCTGAAGACTGGCTGTAGTATCTATTGTTCTGTAGACTGGCTATAGTGTCTATTGTTCTGTAGACTGGCTGTAGTGTCTATTGTTCTGTAGACTGGCTGTAGTATCTATTGTTCTGTAGACTGGCTGTAGTGTCTATTGTTCTGTAGACTGGCTGTAGTGTCTATTGTTCTGTAGACTGGCTGTAGTGTCTATTGTTCTGTAGACTGGCTGTAGTGTCTATTGTTCTGTAGATGGTCTGTAGTGTCTATTGTTCTGAAGACGGTCTGTAGTATCTATTGTTCTGTAGACTGGCTGTAGTATCTATTGTTCTGTAGACTGGCTGTAGTGTCTATTGTTCTGTAGACTGGCTGTAGTGTCTATTGTTCTGTAGACTGGCTGTAGTATCTATTGTTCTGTAGACTGGCTGTAGTGTCTATTGTTCTGTAGACTGGCTTTAGTGTCTGTTGTTCTGTAGACTGGCTGTAGTGTCTATTGTTCTGTAGATGGTCTGTAGTGTCTATTGTTCTGAAGACGGTCTGTAGTATCTATTGTTCTGTAGACTGGCTGTAGTGTCTATTGTTCTGTAGACTGGCTGTAGTGTCTATTGTTCTGTAGACTGGCTGTAGTGTCTATTGTTCTGTAGACTGGCTGTAGTGTCTATTGTTCTGTAGATGGTCTGTAGTGTCTATTGTTCTGAAGACGGTCTGTAGTATCTATTGTTCTGTAGACTGGCTGTAGTATTTATTGTTATGTAGACTGGCTGTAGTGTCTATTTTTACTCATTTTGAGTGTTAACCCTTGGTGTTCTCTTCAACCTTGTCTACGAGGCTTTCTGCCGTAAAATGCGCCTTGGTTCAGACATGTTCAAAAACCTCATTTTTTTTTTCTTCTGAGGGCTCTTTGTTGTTCTTTTGTTTACATCTGAGGCATTGGATTTTAACTTACAGTACATTCCACCCACTGAAGGTATTCGGTTGTACAACTGACTAGGTATCCCCCTTTCCCTTTCTAGTTGAATCCCTCCAGTTGTTTCTAGACGCAAACTCCCTACCTTTTTGCATGTTGTACAGCCCAACTTTGAATTCTTCATGTAAGGTGACTATATACAGGGTCAGTACCATATTAACAATGTACAGGGATACTGGAGTGATGGAGGTAGATATGTATAGGGGGAAGGGGACAGGGATACTGGAGTGATGGAGGTAGATATGTATAGGAGACAGGGATACTGGAGTGATGGAGGTAGATATGTATAGGGGGAAGGGGACAGGGATACTGGAGTGATGGAGGTAGTTATGTATAGGGGGAAGGGGACAGGGATACTGGAGTGATGGAGGTAGATATGTATAGGAGACAGGGATATTGGAGTGATGGAGGTAGATATGTATAGGGGACAGGGATACTGGAGTGATGGAGGTAGATATGTATAGGGGTAATGGGACAGGGATACTGGAGTGATGGAGGTAGTTATGTATAGGGGGAAGGGGACAGGGATACTGGAGTGATGGAGGTAGATATGTATAGGGGACAGGGATACTGGAGTGATGGAGGTAGATATGTATAAGGGACAGGGATACTGGAGTGATGGAGGTAGATATGTATAGGGGGAAGGGGACAGGGATACTGGAGTGATGGAGATAGATATGTATAGGGGGAAGGAGACAGGGATACTGGAGTGATGGAGGTAGATATGTATAGGGGCAAGGGGACAGGGATACTGGAGTGATGGAGGTAGATATGTATAGGGGGAAGGGGACAAGGATACTGGAGTGATGGAGGTAGATATGTATAGGGGGAAGGGGACAGGGATACTGGAGTGATGGAGGTAGATATGTATAGGGGACAGGGATAATGGAGTGATGGAGGTAGATATGTATAGGGGGAAGGGATACTGGAGTGATGGAGGTAGATATGTATAGGGGGAAGGGGACAGGGATACTGGAGTGATGGACGTAGATATGTATAGGGGACAGGGATAATGGAGTGATGGAGGTAGATATGTATAGGGGGAAGGGGACAGGGATACTGGAGTGATGGAGGTAGATATGTATAGGGGGAAGGGGACAGGGATACTGGAGTGATGGCGGTAGATATGTATAGGGGACAGGGATACTGGAGTGATGGAGGTAGATATGTATAAGGGACAGGGATACTGGAGTGATGGAGGTAGATATGTATAGGGGGAAGGAGACAGGGATACTGGAGTGATGGAGGTAGATATGTATAGGGGGAAGGAGACAGGGATACTGGAGTGATGGAGGTAGATATGTATAGGGGACAGGGATACTGGAGTGATGGAGGTAGATATGTATAGGGGACAGGGATACTGGAGTGATGGAGGTAGATATGTATAGGGGGAAGGAGACAGGGATACTGGAGTGATGGAGGTAGATATGTATAGGGGGAAGGAGACAGGGATACTGGAGTGATGGAGGTAGATATGTATAGGGGGAAGGGGACAGGGATACTGGAGTGATGGAGGTAGATATGTATAGGGGGAAGGGGACAGGGATACTGGAGTGATGGAGGTAGGTATGTATAGGGGGAATTGGACAGGGATACTGGAGTGATGGAGGTAGATATGTATAGGGGGAAGGGGACAGGGATACTGGAGTGATGGAGGTAGATATGTATAGGGGACAGGGATACTGGAGTGATGGAGGTAGATATGTATAGGGGGAAGGAGACAGGGATACTGGAGTGATGGAGGTAGATATGTATAGGGGAAGGGGACAGGGATACTGGAGTGATGGAGGTAGATATGTATAGGAGACAGGGATACTGGAGTGATGGAGGTAGATATGTATAGGGGGAAGGGATACTGGAGTGATGGAGGTAGATATGTATAGGGGACAGGGATACTGGAGTGATGGAGGTAGATATGTATAGGGGGAAGGAGACAGGGATACTGGAGTGATGGAGGTAGATATGTATAGGGGAAAGGGATACTGGAGTGATGGAGGTAGATATGTATAGGGGTAATGGGATAGGGATACTGGAGTGATGGAGGTAGATATGTATAGGGGGAAGGGGACAGGGATACTGGAGTGATGGAGGTAGATATGTATAGGGGGACAGGGATACTGGAGTGATGGAGGTAGATATGTATAGAGGGACAGGGATACTGGAGTGATGGAGGTAGATATGTATAGGGGGAAGGAGACAGGGATACTGGAGTGATGGAGGTAGATATGTATAGGGGGAAGGGGACAGGGATACTGGAGTGATGGAGGTAGATATGTATAGGGGGAAGGAGACAGGGATACTGGAGTGATGGAGGTAGATATGTATAGGTGGAAGGGGACAGGGATACTGGAGTGATGGAGGTAGATATGTATAGGGGGAAGGAGACAGGGATACTGGAGTGATGGAGGTAGATATGTATAGGCGGAAGGGGACAGGGATACTGGAGTGATGGAGGTAGATATGTATAAGGGACAGGGATACTGGAGTGATGGAGGTAGATATGTATAGGGGGAAGGAGACAGGGATACTGGAGTGATGGAGGTAGATATGTATAGGGGGAAGGAGACAGGGATACTGGAGTGATGGAGGTAGATATGTATAGGGGGAAGGGGACAGGGATACTGGAGTGATGGAGGTAGATATGTATAGGGGGAAGGAGACAGGGATACTGGAGTGATGGAGGTAGATATGTATTGGGGGAAGTGGACAGGGATACTGTAGTGATGGAGGTAGATATGTATAGGGGACAGGGATAATGGAGTGATGGAGGTAGATATGTATAGGGGGAAGGGGACAGGGATACTGGAGTGATGGAGGTACGGAGTGATGGGGTAGTAGGGGGGAAGGGGACAGGGATACTGGAGTGATGGAGGTAGATATGTATAGGGGACAGGGATAATGGAGTGATGGAGGTAGATATGTATAGGGGGAAGGGGACAGGGATACTGGAGTGATGGAGGTAGATATGTATAGGGGTAAGGAGACGGGGATACTGGAGTGATGGAGGTAGATATGTATAGGGGGAAGGGGACAGGGACTCTGGAGTGATGGAGGTAGATATGTATAGGGGGAAGGAGACAGGGATACTGGAGTGATGGAGGTAGATATGTATAGGGGGAAGGGGACAGGGATACTGGAGTGATGGAGGTAGGTATGTATAGGGGGAATTGGACAGGGATACTGGAGTGATGGAGGTAGATATGTATAAGGGGAAGGGGACAGGGATACTGGAGTGATGGAGGTAGATATGTATAGGGGACAGGGATACTGGAGTGATGGAGTTAGATATGTATAGGGGGAAGGAGACAGGGATACTGGAGTGATGGAGGTAGATATGTATAGGGGGAAGGGGACAGGGATACTGGAGTGATGGAGGTAGATATGTATAGGGGGAAGGGGACAGGGATACTGGAGTGATGGAGGTAGATATGTATAGAGGGAAGGGATACTGGAGTGATGGAGGTAGATATGTATAGGGGGAAGGAGACAGCGATACTGGAGTGATGGAGTTAGATATGTATAGGGGGAAGGGGACAGGGATACTGGAGTGATGGAGGTAGATATGTATAGGGGGAAGGAGACAGGGATACTGGAGTGATGGAGGTAGATATGTATAGGCTTAATGGGACTAGGCATCAGGATATCTGATCAACAGAGTAGCAGCAGCATATATGACGATTGAATGGGAGTGTGTGTGTTTAGAGTCAGTATAAATGCGTGTGCATGTTAAGTGTGTGTGTGTGTGCGCGTGTGTGTGTCTGTGTGTGTGTGCGTGCGTGTGCATGTGTGTGTGTGAAGTCCTGTGAGTGTGTGTGTGTGTGTGCCTGTGTGTGTGCCTGTGTGTGTGTGTGTGTGTGTGTGTGTATGCGCGTGTGTGTGTCTGTGTGTGTGTGCGTGCGTATGTGTGTGTGTGAAGTCCTGTGAGTGTGTGTGTGTGTGTGTGTGGTGTTGTGTGTGTGTGTGTGTGTGTGTGTGTGTGTGTGTGTGTGTGTGTGTGTGTGTGTGTGTGTGTGTGTGTGTGTCTGTGTGTGTGTGCGTGTGCTTGTGTGTGTGCTTGTGTGTGTGTGTGTGAAGTCCTGTGAGTGTGCATTAATATATCAATGTAAATATGACGTGTGAGGATGAATATAAATGCTATTATCCCCGTTGTTTCCAGTGTTTTTCGGGTGGTCAGTTGTTCTTTTGATCTGTCTGTTGTGAGTTCTGAAAAAGGTATGTCTATATTTGTCCGTAGCTATCATCTCGGCACGTTGGAGGGAGGAAGGGGAAGCAGCGCTTTAATTTATAGACCTAATCATCCACCAGGATGATGTTGGCCCTAACTACTTTTCTTCACATCAATCTAATCAGCCATGAAGGAACATACACTGGAGATGCTGACTGGGGTCTTTGTTTGGCTAAATATACATTATTGGAATCATAAAATAGAATCGTTACAGCATTGATTCATTAGTTTCAGACTGGTTGTTACGGCTGTCGTAGAGAGGGTACCAAAGCGCAGCGTGGTAAGTGTTCATTATATTTATTAAACAATGCAACACTAGAACAAAGAAACAAAAACGAAAAGCCAAACAGTTCCGTACAGGTAACGAAATACAAAACAGAAAATAACTACCCATAAAACACAGGTGGGGAAAAAAGGCTGCCTAAGTATGGTTCCCAATCAGAGACAACGATAGACAGCTTTCCTCTGATTTGGAAACCATACCTGGCCAAAACATAGAAATAAAATACATAGACTGCCCACCCCATATCACACCCTGACCTATCTAAACAGAGAAAAACGGCTCTCACGGGTCAGAGGGCGTGACACTGGTGATATTTTGTTAATGGGAATATATCTGTACTTAGAGCAGAATGACATATTGTTGATTGTTTTCATTAGATGGTTCTGTTGTCTATACATCCATTCACAGCTGGGCCATGTTCCAATGTCCATATTAGGGTTGCAAAATTACCTGTACTTTACCAAAGTTACCAGAACTTTCGCGAATTTTAGATAAATAACAGGTAATCTATGGCGATCCTATGGTAACTTTGGTAATTTATACTTGAATATCTTTTTTTTTTTTTTAAAGGAAATCATTATATATAGTATTAGTTTTGTTGTATCTGTGTCCGTATTGTTCATGGGTTTCTAGTAGATGGACCATTTGTTTCAAAAGGAAAAAAACCTACTTAATGAAAAAATAATTTAATCAACAATTATATTACTTTCAGTTAACTCTGCAACTCTTCCAACTAGTGACTTTTATCACAACTGCCACCAGTTTGGCATCAAAACATGTATACCAAAGAAACAGTAAAATATACTATATAATATAGTAAAATACAGTAAAATATACTATATAATATAGTAAAATATACCATATAATATAGTAAAATACAGTAAAATATACTATATAATACATTAAAATACAGTAAAATATACTATATAATATAGTAAAATACAGTAAAATATACTATATAATACAGTAAAATACATAAAAGTGTTTAATAAATATATAAAGGATGTTTCATGCTGAAACCCTCATATTAAACACCAACGGTATTCACTAGGTCGATGGTTTATATTTAAGGATCATGTTTTACAGCTTTGTCATTGTCATTTTTGTACAATGTTATTTCATTATTTTATATATTTTCCATGTGACAAGGTCACACAGAGGTCCAGAGATATTTACAGACACCTCTGATAATCTGAAGTTCCTAAAAAAGGCCACTACAATAAATAAAATGTACTTTGTAAGTTACCAAATTCTGGTAGTTAGCAGCAGGGGCGCAACTTTCACTGGGGACGGGGGGACGGGGGGGGGGGGGGGGGGACGGGGGAGGGCGGGGACAGGGGACATGTCCCCATCACATTCTGAAATTGCATTTTTTTTGTCCCCCGCCAGTTTTATAATTGGAATGTGATACAAAACGAAGCAACGGTGTGCTTTAGGACCATGCAGACGCCTCCGAGCGGTTGGGTGGGCTGTTTGGAGTGTTTATCCGACTGGGGGGAAAAAACATTAAAATATATATTTATGTCCCCCCCCCCCCACTTCTAAAACCAAAGTTGTGCCCCTGCTTACCAGTAATATACCCTCCCTTTGCAATCATAGTCCACACTATACATTTCTTCATACTAAGGGATATGCTAATGTTGGTTTAGAACAGAGCGATCATCATTGCTCACAAACCGCTGCACGTCGTTCATTATTTCCAGAGGATGTACAGTGTTCACGTTTATCACTAATTTATCAACATAAGTTGACCTGGGGGGGGGGGGGGGGTTGTGTCAACTATCAGGAACTTGGATCAGGCCTTTAATTGTTTTATTTCCCTGTTTATATCTGTTAAAACATGTCTGATTAAACATGCACCATACAAAAAACTAAGGGTAAAAGACTTGATCCTTCACTCATGATCCTTCAACCATGATCCTTTACCCATGATCCTTCACGCATGAATTGTCTGAGAAATTACAGGAAAGAAATGTGGCTAAGGTTAGAATCATGATTCTACGTCTGATTAAAACAGCTAAATCAACATATTTCTTGAATTGTGTATCGGAGAGTGGTGGTAAACAAGCCAAATGCTGGAAAGTGGTCAAACCTTTTAAATAAAACTCCACCCCCTCGTTAGGCCAGCAGGATCTGACAGGGTCCATTCTAGACTAAATTGAAGTTTGTGATGCTTTTAATTAATAACCATTTTGCCATTTTGCTTAAACTGGCCACCTGTTCAAAAGGATAATCTCTGGAAAAGCCATTTCATTCCCACTAGAGAGAGGTCCTTCAGTCACCCCAGAACAGATTATAGAGAATCTCATTCCCACTAGAGGGAGATCCTTCAGTCACCCCAGAACAGATTATAGAGAATCTCATTCCCACTAGAGGGAGATCCTTCAGTCACCCCAGAACAGATTATAGAGAATCTCATTCCCACTAGAGGGAGATCCTTCAGTCACCCCAGAACAGATTGTAGAGAATCTCATTCCCACTAGAGTCAAATCAAATCAAATCAAATCAAATTTATTTATATAGCCCTTCGTACATCAGCTGATATCTCAAAGTGCTGTACAGAAACCCAGCCTAAAACCCCAAACAGCAAGCAATGCATGTGAAAGAAGCACGGTGGCTAGGAAAAACTCCCTAGGAAAAACTCCCTAGAAAGGCCAAAAACCTAGGAAGAAACCTAGAGAGGAACCAGGCTATGAGGGGTGGCCAGTCCTCTTCTGGCTGTGCAGGGTGGATATTATAACAGAACATGGTCAAGATGTTAAAATGTTCATAAATGACCAGCATGGTCAAATAATAATAATCATAGTAGTTGTCGAGGGTGCAACAAGCACGTCCGGTGAACAGGTCAGGGTTCCATAGCCGCAGGCAGAACAGTTGAAACTGGAGCAGCAGCACGGCCAGGTGGACTGGGGACAGCAAGGAGTCATCATACCAGGTAATCCTGAGGCATGGTCCTAAGGCTCAGGTCCTCCGAGAGAAAGACAGAAAGAGAGAAAGAGAGAATTAGAGAGAGCATATTTAAATTCACACAGGACACCGGATAAGACAAGAGAAATACTCCAGATGTAACAGACTGACCCTAGCCTCCCGACACATAAACTACTGCAGCATAAATACTGGAGGCTGAGACAGGAGGGATCAGAAGACACTGTGGCCCCATCCGATGATACCCCCGGACAGGGCCAAACAGGCAGGATATAACCCCACCCACTTTGCCAAAGCACAGCCCCCACACCACTAGAGGGATGTCTCCAACCACCAACTTACCATCCTAAGACAAGGCCGAGTATAGCCCACAACGATCTCCGCCATGGCACAACCCAAGGGGGGGCGCCAACCCAGACAGGAAGACCACGTCAGTGACTCAACCCACTCAAGTGACGCACCCCTCCCATGGACGGCATGGAAGAACACCAGTAAGCCAGTGACTCAGCCCCTGTAAAAGGGTTAGAGGCAGAGAATCCCAGTGGAAAGAGGGGAACCGGCAAGGCAGAGACAGCAAGGGCGGTTCGTTGCTCCAGCCTTTCCGTTCACCTTCACACTCCTGGGCCAGACTATACTTAATCATAGGACCTACTGAAGAGATAAGTCTTCCGTAAAGACTTAAAGGTTGAGACTGAGTCTGCGTCTCTCACATTGGTAGGCAGACCATTCCATAAAAATGGAGCTCTATAGGAGAAAGCCCTACCTCCAGCCGTTTGCTTAGAAATTCTAGGGACAATTAGGAGGCCTGCGTCTTGTGACCGTAGCGTACGTGTAGGTATGTACGGCAGGACCAAATCGGAAAGATAGGTAGGAGAAAGCCCATGTAATGCTTTGTAGGTTAGCAGTAAAACCTTGAAATCAGCCCTTGCCTTAACAGGAAGCCAGTGTAGGGAGGCTAGCACTGGAGTAATATGATCAAATTTTTTGGTTCTAGTCAGGATTCTAGCAGCCGTATTTAGCACTAACTGAAGTTTGTTTAGTGCTTTATCCGGGTAGCCGGAAAGTAGAGCATTGCAGTAGTCCAGCCTAGAAGTAACAAAAACATGGATTAATTTTTCTGCGTCATTTTTGGACAGAAAGTTTCAGATTTTTGCAATGTTACATAGATGGAAAAAAGCTGTCCTTGAAACAGTCTTGATATGTTCTTCAAAAGAGAGATCAGGGTCCAGAGTAACGCCGAGGTCCTTCACAGTTTTATTTGAGACGACTGTACAACCATCCAGATTAATTGTCAGATTCAACAGAAGATCTCTTTGTTTCTTGGGACCTAGAACAAGCATCTCTGTTTTGTCTGAGTTTAAAAGTAGAAAGTTTGCAGCCATCCACTTCTTTATGTCTGAAACACAGGCTTCTAGCGAGGGCAATTTTGGGGCTTCACCATGTTTCATTGAAATGTACAGCTGTGTGTCGTCCGCATAGCAGTGAAATTTAACATTATGTTTTCGAATGACATCCCCAAGAGGTAAAATATATAGTGAAAACAATAGTGGTCCTAAAACGGAACCTTGAGGAACACCGAAATTTACAATTGATTTGTCAGAGGACAAACCATTCACAGAGACAAACTGATATCTTTCCGACAGATAAGATCAAACCAGGCCAGAACTTGTCCATGTAGACCAATTTGGGTTTCCAATCTCTCCAAAAGAATGTGGTGATCGATGGTATCAAAAGCGCCACTAAGATCTAGGAGCACGAGGACAGATGCAGAGCCTCGGTCTGACGTCATTAAAAGGTCATTTACCACCTTCACAAGTGCAGTCTCAGTTCTATGATGGGGTCTAAAACCAGACTGAAGCGTTTCGTATACATTGTTTGTCTTCAGGAAGGCAGTGAGTTGCTGTGCAACAGCTTTTTCAAAAAATTTTGAGAGGAATGGAAGATTCGATATAGGCCGATAGTTTTTTTATAATTTCTGGGTCAAGATTCGGCTTTTTCAAGAGAGGCTTTATTACTGCCACTTTTAGTGAGCTTGGTACACATCCGGTGGATAGAGAGCCGTTTATTATGTTCAACATAGGAGGGCCAAGCACAGGAAGCAGCTCTTTCAGTAGTTTAGTTGGAATAGGGTCCAGTATGCAGCTTGAAGTTTTGGAGGCCATGATTATTTTTATCATTGCGTCAAGAGATATAGTACTAAAACACTTTAGTATCTCCCTTGATCCTAGGTCCTGGCAGAGTTGTGTAGACTCAGGACAATGGAGCTTTGGAGGAATACCCAGATTTAAAGAGGAGTCCGTAATTTGCTTTCTAATGATCATGATCTTTTCCTCAAAGAAGTTCATAAATGTATTACTGCTGAAGTGAAAGCCATCCTCCATTTGCGAAGGCTGCTTTTTAGTTAGCTTTGCGACAGTATCAAAAATACATTTCGGATTGTTCTTATTTTCCTCAATTAAGTTGGAAAAATAGGATGATCGAGCAGCAGTAAGGGCTCTTCGATACTGCACGGTACTGTCTTTCCAAGCTAGTCGGAAGACTTCCAGTTTGGTGTGGCGCCATTTCCGTTCCAGTTTTCTGGAAGCTTGCTTCAGAGCTCGTGTATTTTCTGTATACCAGGGAGCTAGTTTCTTATGACAGATGTTTTTAATTTTTAGGGGTGCAACTGCATCTAGGGTATTGCGCAAGGCTAAATTGAGTTCCTCGGTTAGGTGGTTAACTGATTTTTGTCCTCTGACGTCCTTGGGTAGGCAGAGGGAGTCTGGAAGGGCATCAAGGAATCTTTGGGTTGTCTGAGAATTTATAGCACGACTTTTAATGCTCCTTGGTTGGGGTCGGAGCAGATTATTCTTTGCAATTGCAAACGCAATAAAATGGTGGTCCGATAATCCAGGATTATGAGGAAAAACATTAAGATCCACAACATTTATTCCATGGGACAAAACTAGGTCCAGAGTATGACTGTGGCAGTGAGTAGGTCCAGAGACATGTTGGACAAAACCCACTGAGTCGATGATGGCTCCAAAAGCCTTTTGGAGTGGGTCTGTGGACTTTTCCATGTGAATGTTAAAGTCACCAAAAATTAGAATATTATCTGCTATGACTACAAGATCCGATAAGAATTCAGGGAACTCAGTGAGGAACACTGCATATGGCCCAGGAGGCCTGTAAACAGTAGCTATAAAAAGTGAGTGAGTAGGCTGCATAGATTTCATGACTAGAAGCTCAAAAGACGAAAACGTCATTTTTTCTTTGTAAATTGAAATTTGCTATCGTAAATGTTAGCAACACCTCCGCCTTTGCCGGATGCGCGGGGGATATGGTCACTAGTGTAACCAGGAGGAGAGGCCTCATTTAACACAGTAAATTCATCAGGCTTAAGCCATGTTTCAATCAGGCCAATCACATCAAGATTATGATCAGTGATTAGTTCATTGACTATAACTGCCTTGGAAGTGAGGGATCTAACATTAAGTAACCCAATTTTGAGATGTGAGGTATCACAATCTCTTTCAATAATGGCAGGAATGGAGGAGGTCTTTATACTAGTGAGATTGCTAAAGCGAACACCGCCATTTTTAATTTTGCCCAACCTAGATCGAGGCACAGACACGGTCTCAATGGGGAAAGCTGAGCTGACTACGCTGACTGTGCTAGTGGCAGACTCCACTAAGCTGGCAGGCTGGCTAACAGCCTGCTGCCTGGCCTGCACCCTATTTCATTGTGGAGCTAGAGGAGTTAGAGCCCTGTCTATGTTCGTAGATAAGATGAGAGCACCCCTCCAGCTAGGATGGAGTCCGTCACTCCTCAACAGGCCAGGCTTGGTCCTGTTTGTGGGTGAGTCCCAGAAAGAGGGCCAATTATCTACAAATTCTATCTTTTGGGAGGGGCAGAAAACAGTTTTCAACCAGCGATTGAGTTGTGAGACTCTGCTGTAGAGCTCATCACTCCCCCTAACTGGGAGGGGGCCAGAGACAATTACTCGATGCCGACACATCTTTCTAGCTGATTTACATGCTGAAGCTATGTTGCGCTTGGTGACCTCTGACTGTTTCATCCTAACATCGTTGGTGCCGACGTGGATAACAATATCTCTATACTCTCTACACTCGCCAGTTTTAGCTTTAGCCAGCACCGTCTTTAGATTAGCCTTAACGTCGGTAGCCCTGCCCCCTGGTAAACAGTGTATGATCGCTGGATGATTAGTTTTAAGTCTAATACTGCGGGTAATGGAGTCGCCAATGACTAGGGTTTTCAATTTGTCAGAGCTAATGGTGGGAGCCGTCGGCGTCTCAGACCCCACAACGGGAGGAGTAGAGACCAGAGAAGTCTCGGCCTCCGACTCCGACTCGCTTAATGGGGAGAACCGGTTGAAAGTTTCTGTCGGCTGAATAAGCGACACCGGTTGAGCATTCCTACAGCGTTTCCCTCCAGAAGCCATGAGAAAGATGTCCGGCTGCGGGGACCGTGCGAGGGGGTTTATACTAACGTTACTATCTGTACTTACTGGTGGCACAGACGCTGTTTCATCCTTTCCTACACTGAAATTACCCTTGCCTAACGATCGCGTCTGAAGCTGGGCTTGCAGCACAGCTATCCTTGCCGTAAGGCGATCGTTCTCCTGTATATTATAAGTACAACGACTGCAATTAGAAGGCATCATGTTAATGTTACTTAGCTTCGGCTGTTTGAAGTCCTGACGAACCATGTCCAGATAAAACCTCCGGGGTGAAAAAGTTGAATGAAAAAAGTTGAGTGAGGGAAAAAGTCAAAATATACGGTAATGAAAAAGTAAAAACCGTCAGGTAGCAAAGTAAGATCGGTAACAAAACGCACAGCAGCGTAAACAAGTCTGCAAGTTGCGACCGGAAACAGGAAACCGGAAACGTTGTAGAGAGAGGTCGTTTAGTCACCCCAGAACAGATTATAGAGAATCTCATTCCCACTAGAGGGAGATCCTTCAGTCACCCCAGAACAGATTATAGAGAATCTCATTCCCACTAGAGGGAGATCCTTCAGTCACCCCAGAACAGATTGTAGAGGACGACGCACTAACAGACTCACATACTTTTTTTTTCACGTTAACCCTTAGATGTCTATGATGTACAAAGTTATTTGCTAAAGACTGATGTAAAACCATAAGGGCTGATTCACTTGATTCATTCTAACTGCAGTATTAAATCCATAGGAGCTGATTCACTTGATTCATTCTAACTGCAGTACAGATTGATGTTAAATCCAAAGGAGCTGATTCACTTGATTCCTTCTAACTGCAGTACAGATTGATGTTAAATCCAAAGGAGCTGATTCACTTGATTCCTTCTAACTGCAGTACAGATTGATGTTAAATCCATAGGAACTGATTCACTTGATTCCTTCTAACTGCAGTACAGAATGATGTTAAATCCATAGAAGCTGATTCACTTGATTCCTTCTAACTGCAGTACAGATTGATGTTAAATCCAAAGGAGCTGATTAACTTCATTCATTCTAACTGCAGTACAGATTGATGTTAAATCCAAAGGAGATGATTCACTTGATTCCTTCTGACTGCAGTACAGATTGATGTTAAATCCATAGGAGCTGATTCACTTGATCCCTTCTGACTGCAGCTCTCTGCTCCACTTACTGCAGAACCACTGAGCTATAATTTTTACTTGTCAATTGTTTCTGGTGTTATCCCTAAGATCTGGATAGTGGAAGTCCTCCCCCGGTACACAGATCCTTCTGACTTAGATAACTACCGTCAAATGTCCAAATTATCTTGCATTTCCAAAGTTTTGGAATCCCTGGCCAACTGTCATCTAAGATCTTATTAAACTTGTCTCTCTATTCTAAATATACACCATTCTGACATAGTACTGTTTCAGCTGGTTATAGACCTGGACATAGTACTGTATCAGCTGGTTATAGACCTGGACATAGTACTGTTTCAGCTGGTTATAGACCTGGACATAGTACTGTTTCAGCTGGTTATAGACCTGGACATAGTACTGTATCAGCTGGTTATAGACCTGGACATAGTACTGTTTCAGCTGGTAATAGACCTGGACATAGTACTGTTTCAGCTGGTTATAGATCTGGACATAGTACTGTTTCAGCTGGTTATGGACCTGGACACAGTACTGTTTCAGCTGGTTATAGATCTGGACATAGTACTGTATCAGCTGGTTATAGACCTGGACATAGTACTGTGTCAGCTGGTTATAGATCTGGACATAATACTGTTTCAGCTGGTTATAGACCTGGACATAGTACTGTTTCAGCTGGTTATAGACCTGGACATAGCACTGTTTCAGCTGGTTAAAGACCTGGACATAGTACTGTTTCAGCTGGTTATAGACCTGGACATAGCACTGTTTCAGCTGGTTATAGACCTGGACATAGCACTGTTTCAGCTGGTTATAGACCTGGATATAGCACTGTTTCAGCTGGTTATAGACCTGGACATAGTACTGTTTCAGCTGGTTATAGACCTGGACATAGTACTGTATCAGCTGGTTATAGACCTGGACATAGCACTGTTTCAGCTGGTTATAGACCTGGACATAACACTGTTTCAGCTGGTTATGGACCTGGACATAGTACTGTTTCAGCTGGTTATAGATCTGGACATAGTACTGTATCAGCTGGTTATAGACCTGGTCATAGTACTGTGTCAGCTGGTTATAGATCTGGACATAGTACTGTTTCAGCTGGTTATAGACCTGGACATAGTACTGTTTCAGCTGGTTATAGACCTGGACATAGCACTGTTTCAGCTGGTTAAAGACCTGGACATAGTACTGTTTCAGCTGGTTATAGACCTGGACATAGTACTGTATCAGCTGGTTATAGACCTGGACATAGCACTGTTTCAGCTGGTTATAGACCTGGACATAACACTGTTTCAGCTGGTTACAGACCTGGACATAGTACTGTTTCAGCTGGTTATAGACCTGGACATAGTACTGTTTCAGCTGGTTATAGACCTGGACATAGTACTGTTTCAGCTGGTTATAGACCTGGACATAGTACTGTTTCAGCTGGTTATAGACCTGGACATAGCACTGTATCAGCTGGTTATAGACCTGGACATAATACTGTTTCAGCTGGTTATAGACCTGGACATAACACTGTTTCAGCTGGTTATAGACCTGGACATAGTACTGTTTCAGCTGGTTATAGACCTGGACATAGTACTGTTTCAGCTGGTTATAGACCTGGACATAGTACTGTTTCAGTTGGTTATAGACCTGGACATACCACTGTTTCAGCTGGTTATAGACCTGGACATAGTACTGTTTCAGCTGGTTATAGACCTGGACATAACACTGTTTCAGCTGGTTATAGACCTGGACATAGTACTGTTTCAGCTGGTTATAGACCTTGACATAGTACTGTTTCAGCTGGTTATAGACCTGGACATAGTACTGTTTCAGCTGGTTATAGACCTGGACATAATACTGTTTCAGCTGGTTATAGACCTGGACATAGTACTGTTTCAGTTGGTTATAGACCTGGACATAGTACTGTTTCAGCTGGTTATAGACCTGGACATAGTACTGTTTCAGCTGGTTATGGACCTGGACATAGTACTGTTTCAGCTGGTTATAGACCTGGACATAGTACTGTATCAGCTGGTTATAGACCTGGACATAGCACTGTATCAGCTGGTTATAGACCTGGACATAGCACTGTATCAGCTGGTTATAGACCTGGACATAATACTCTTTCAGCTGGTTATAGACCTGGACATAACACTGTTTCAGCTGGTTATAGACCTGGGCATAGTACTGTTTCAGCTGGTTATAGACCTGGACATAGTACTGTTTCAGCTGGTTATAGACCTGGACATAGTACTGTTTCAGTTGGTTATAGACCTGGACATAGTACTGTTTCAGCTGGTTATAGACCTGGACATACCACTGTTTCAGCTAGTTATAGACCTGGACATAGTACTGTTTCAGCTGGTTATAGACCTGGACATAACACTGTTTCAGCTGGTTATAGACCTGGACATAGTACTGTTTCAGCTGGTTATAGACCTTGACATAGTACTGTTTCAGCTGGTTATAGACCTGGACATAGTACTGTTTCAGCTGGTTATAGACCTGGACATAATACTGTTTCAGCTGGTTATAGACCTGGACATACCACTGTTTCAGCTGGTTATAGACCTGGACATCGCACTGTTTCAGCTGGTTATAGACCTGGACATAGTACTGTTTCAGCTGGTTATAGACCTGGACATAGTACTGTTTCAGCTGGTTATAGACCTGGACATAGTACTGTTTCAGCTGGTTATAGACCTGGACATAGTACTGTTTCAGCTGGTTATAGACCTGGACATAGTACTGTTTCAGCTGGTTATAGACCTGGACATAACACTGTTTCAGCTGGTTATAGACCTGGACATAGTACTGTTTCAGCTGGTTATAGACCTGGACATAGCACTGTTTCAGCTGGTTATAGACCTGGACATAGTACTGTTTCAGCTGGTTATAGACCTGAACATAACACTGTTTCAGCTGGTTATAGACCTGAACATAACACTGTTTCAGCTGGTTATAGACCTGAACATAACACTGTTTCAGCTGGTTATAGACCTGAACATAACACTGTTTCAGCTGGTTATAGACCTGAACATAACACTGTTTCAGCTGGTTATAGACCTGAACATAACACTGTTTCAGCTGGTTATAGACCTGGACATAACACTGTTTCAGCTGGTTTTAAATGATGTTTTAAATTGTTTGGATCATAAAACAGATGTTGGCTGCGTTACTGATGGACCTTTCCAAGACCTTCGATACCGTTGACCATCACATTCTGGTTTGAAAATGATCTTTCAGTCAGGACTCAATGTGTTATCCCTGACGGCGTTCATTTGAGTTTTCTGGATATTATGAAAGGTATACAGCAGGGGTTTGGCACTGGGACCGGTTCTCTTTACTATTTCTATAAATAACATTGGTCTATCTTTTAAAACACCTAATATTCATCTGTATGAAGACGACACTGTTATGCCATTGATCTAACTGTTGACTAGGCTGTTAGACTTTCAATCTGACCTTGTTACCTTAACAGAAAGCCCTGGTGGGTTTAAAACATGTACTTTATGTGGACAAGACAATATACATGTTGTTCTCTCCAGAATATTCCAGATGAACTACATATTTATTCACTGGATGGTTCTCCCGTCGATCAGGTTCCCGCCTACAAATATCCGGGCATGTGGATTGACAAAGATTTCATGTTTTAAAAAGACATACAGATGAGCTAGTTTAAAATATAATATTTAAAGTGGACTTCTTTTTCAGAAATAGATCTTTCCTCTCCCTAAATAGCAGGAAGTAGATTGTTCAGTCATCTTTTCCTGACAGTTCTTGATTATGGCGACACTATTTACCAGAATGCAGCAGCCATTAAACCGTTGTATGCCGTCTATCAATGCACCATTCGTTTTTATCACAGGTGACAGTTTTAATACGTATCGCTGCATCCTGTATCAAAAGGTCGGCTGGTCCATATAGATCAATTCGTTATTCCCTTTTAGTTTACAAAGCCCTACTACACAAAGCTTCCAACTTACCCAAACTTCATTGCTAACGTGTAAAATAATGAGATACCAAACCCAATCGCAGGGTTGGTTTACTCTTCAGATCCCTTGGGTCTCCACGGAAATAAGTAAATCACTTACAACATTCGTTCCATTTGGATTCCCTGGTGCCACTAGGGGCAATTTAAAGCCATGATGGTGAACGAGTTCACTGTGGTGTGCAAATGTTTTGATTGATTGATTGTTTTGATTGTGTTGATTGATTTGATTGATTGATTGTTTTGATTGATTGATTGTTTTGATTGATTGATTGATTGATTGTTTTGATTGATTGATTGATTGATTTGATTGATTGATTGTTTTGATTGATTGATTGATTTGATTGATTGATTGTTTTGATTGATTGATTGTTTTGATTGATTGATTGATTGATTGTTTTGATTGATTGATTGATTGATTTGATTGATTGATTGTTTTGATTGATTGATTGATTGTTTTGATTGATTGTTTTGATTGATTGATTGTTTTGATTGATTGATTTGATTGATTGATTGATTGATTGTTTTGATTGTTTTGATTGATTGTTTTGATTGATTGATTGTTTTGATTGATTGATTGTTTTGATTGATTGATTGATTGTTTTGATTGATTGATTGATTGTTTTGATTGATTGATTGATTGATTGTTTTGATTGATTGTTTTGATTGTTTTGATTGATTGTTTTGATTGATTGATTGATTGAATTGATTGATTGATTGTTTTGATTGATTGATTGTTTTGATTGATTGATTTGATTGATTGATTGTTTTGATTGATTGTTTTGATTGATTGATTGGATTGATTGATTGATTGTTTTGATTGATTGATTTGATTGATTGATTGTTTTGATTGATTGTTTTGATTGATTGATTGGATTGATTGTTTTGATTGATTGATTGATTGAATTGATTGATTGAATTGATTGATTGTTTTGATTGATTGATTGATTGAATTGATTGATTGATTGATTGAATTGATTGATTGATTGTTTTGATTGATTGATTTAGTAACTAGTTTATGATGCTGTGATGTTGATGATGTTCTGGTGTTCTCGTACTGTTAATGGATCTGATAGATTTTTATATCTTCTGCTTTGTGGTCTCATCGTACCAGTGAAAATGAGACCCTGGTATTGTCATGTCTCTTTCCCTTCACGCCATGGTCCTTTATGAGGTCTACAGTGATCTTCTCTCTCTCTCTCTCTTTCCCTTCACGCCATGGTCCTTTATGAGGTCTACAGTGATCCTCTCTCTCTCTCTCTCTCTTTCCCTTCACGCCATGGTCCTTTATGAGGTCTACAGTGATCCTCTCTCTCTCTCTCTTTCCCTTCACGCCATGGTCCTTTATGAGGTCTACAGTGATTCGCTCTGTCTGTCTGTCTGTCTGTCTGTCTGTCTGTCTGTCTGTCTGTCTGTCTGTCTGTCTGTCTGTCTGTCTGTCTGTCTGTCTGTCTGTCTGTCTGTCTGTCTGTCTGTCTCCACACACCATGGTCTCCCTATGAGGTCTACAGTGATAATGAGTCTCTCTCTCTCTCTGTCCTATAGGAGCTCAGACTCTGACGGAGCGTTCGAGACCCCAGAGTCGACCACCCCTGTCAAGTCCCCCACGGAGACAGACCCTCATACCCAGCCGCTGACCTCGGAAGACACCGGTGAGAGAGACTCGTGCACATTCACACGCACGCACGCCACAAAGGGACAGATATCTAGAGAGCGAGAGAAGAGGAAGGTTTAGAATGCCCTCTACTGGTGACTACTGGTACTTCAAACAAAGAGGTTTTCTCTGTTCAGTCAGTCAGTCAGTTAGTTAGACCAGCATCACTGAGCTGCTAAAGGATATAAGCAGGTCTTATCTATGCAGAAAAGATTCAGCCATCCATCACAATGTTCGTTTAGTTATGATGTGTTTTACTGATTGGCCAGCTGGAAGGTTGTGATGAAATATTCAGAGCTTATTCATCAATTTAATTAGTCTAAAACCAGACACAACCTTCACCATTATCTCTCTCTATCTATCTATCTCTCTCTCTCAATTCAATTCAATTTAAGGGGCTTTATTGGCATGGGGAACATATGTTTACATTGCCAAAGCAAGTGAAATATATAATAAACAATAACAAATATACAGTAAACATTACACTTGTCATATTATATATATATATACTGCTAAAAAAAATAAAGGGAACACTTAAACAACACATCCTAGATCTGAATGAAAGAAATAATCTTATTAAATACTTTTTTCTTTACATAGTTGAATGTGCTGACAACAAAATCACACAAAAATAATCAATGGAAATCCAATTTATCAACCCATGGAGGTCTGGATTTGGAGTCACACTCAAAATTAAAGTGGAAAACCACACTACAGGCTGATCCAACTTTGATGTAATGTCCTTAAAACAAGTCAAAATGAGGCTCAGTAGTGTGTGTGGGCTCCACGTGCCTGTATGACCTCCCTACAACGCCTGGGCATGCTCCTGATGAGGTGGCAGAGCATCCGCCAACTCCTGGACAGTCTGTGGTGCAACGTGGCGTTGGTGGATGGAGCGAGACATGATGTCCCAGATGTGCTCAATTGGATTCAGGTCTGGGGAACGGGCGGGCCAGTCCATAGCATCAATGCCTTCCTCTTGCAGGAACTGCTGACACACTCCAGCCACATGAGGTCTAGCATTGTCTTGCATTAGGAGGAACCCAGGGCCAACCGCACCAGCATATGGTCTCACAAGGGGTCTGAGGATCTCATCTCGGTACCTAATGGCAGTCAAGCTACCTCTGGCGAGATGGAGGGCTGTGCGGCCCCCCAAAGAAATGCCACACCACACCATGACTGACCCACCGCCAAACCGGTCATGCTGGAGGATGTTGCAGGCAGCAGAATGTTCTCCACGGCGTCTCCAGATTGTCACGTCTGTCACATGTGCTCAGTGTGAACCTGCTTTCATCTGTGAAGAGCACAGGGCGCCAGTGGCGAATTTGCCAATCTTGGTGTTCTCTGGCAAATGCCAAACGTCCTGCACTGTGTTGGGCTGTAAGCACAACCCCCACCTGTGGACGTCGGGCCCTCATACCACCCTCATGGAGTCTGTTTCTGACCGTTTGAGCAGACACATGCACATTTGTGGCCTGCTGGAGGTCATTTTGCAGGGCTCTGGCAGTGCTCCTCCTTGCACAAAGGCGGAGGTAGCGGTCCTGCTGCTGGGTTGTTGCCCTCCTACGGCCTCCTCCACGTCTCCTGATGTACTGGCCTGTCTCCTGGTAGCGCCTCCATGCTCTGGACACTACGCTGACAGACACAGCAAACCTTCTTACCACAGCTCGCATTAATGTGCCATCCTGGATGAGCTGCACTACCTGAGCCACTTGTGTGGGTTGTAGACTCCGTCTCATGCTACCACTAGAGTGAAAGCACCGCCAGCATTCAAAAGAGACCAAAACATCAGCCAGGAAGCATAGGAACTGAGAAGTGGTCTGTGGTTACCACCTGCAGAACCACTCCTTTATTGGGGGTGTCTTGCTAATTGCCTATAATTTCCACCTGTTGTCTATTCCATTTGCACAACAGCATGTGAAATTTATTGTCAATCAGTGTTGCTTCCTAAGTGGACAGTTTGATTTCACAGAAGTGTGATTGACTTGGAGTTACATTGTGTTGTTTAAGTGTTCCCTTTATTTTTTTGAGCAGTGTATATATATATATATATATATATATATAATATGACATTTATATATAATGTGACATTTGAAATGTCTTTATTCTTTTGGAACTTTTGTAAGTGTAATGTTTACTGTACATTTGTTGTTATTTATTATATATTTCACTTGCTTTGGCAATGTAAACACACGTTTCTCTCTCAAACAAACATCCAAATACAACTAACAAGCATCAGAAGAATGTCACTTCTCTCTCTCATTCTAACACCATATAGGGATTGTATCATGACTATATAATACCTCTCATTCATATTTCTCTGTTCCTTCAGGTCTGGGCTGTATAATATCTCTCATTTATATTTCTCTGTTCCTTCAGGTCTGGGCTGTATAATATCTCTCATTTATATTTCTCTGTTCCTTCAGGTCTGGGCTGTATAATATCTCTCATTTATATTTCTCTGTTCCTTCAGGTCTGGGCTGTATAATATCTCTCATTTATATTTCTCTGTTCCTCCAGGTCTGGGCTGTATAATATCTCTCATTTATATTTCTCTGTTCCTCCAGGTCTGGGCTGTATAATATCTCTCATTTATATTTCTCTGTTCCTCCAGGTCTGGGCTGTATAATATCTCTCATTTATATTTCTCTGTTCCTTCAGGTCTGGGCTGTATAATATCTCTCATTTATATTTCTCTGTTCCTCCAGGTCTGGGCTGTATAATATCTCTCATTTATATTTCTCTGTTCCTCCAGGTCTGGGCTGTATAATATCTCTCATTTATATTTCTCTGTTCCTCCAGGTCTGGGCTGTATAATATCTCTCATTTATATTTCTCTGTTCCTTCAGGTCTGGGCTGTATAATATCTCTCATTTATATTTCTCTGTTCCTCCAGGTCTGGGCTGTATAATATCTCTCATTTATATTTCTCTGTTCCTCCAGGTCTGGGCTGTATAATATCTCTCATTTATATTTCTCTGTTCCTCCAGGTCTGGGCTGTATAATATCTCTCATTTATATTTCTCTGTTCCTCCAGGTCTGGGCTGTATAATATCTCTCATTTATATTTCTCTGTTCCTCCAGGTCTGGGCTGTATAATATCTCTCATTTATATTTCTCTGTTCCTTCAGGTCTGGGCTGTATAATATCTCTCATTTATATTTCTCTGTTCCTTCAGGTCTGGGCTGTATAATATCTCTCATTTATATTTCTCTGTTCCTCCAGGTCTGGGCTGTATAATATCTCTCATTTATATTTCTCTGTTCCTCCAGGTCTGGGCTGTATAATATCTCTCATTTATATTTCTCTGTTCCTCCAGGTCTGGGCTGTATAATATCTCTCATTTATATTTCTCTGTTCCTCCAGGTCTGGGCTGTATAATATCTCTCATTTATATTTCTCTGTTCCTCCAGGTCTGGGCTGTGACTCTGAGGTCGACGGTGAACCCGGGTCAGAGGCTAAAGGTCACCATGGTAGCTCCCTGTCCATAGTCTTTGACGAGGACAAGCCCATCGCTGCTAGCGGAGCTTATAACCTAGAGCAGCTCATAGCTGCAGCTGCAGCTGCAGAGGCCCAGAGCCGATCAACTCTAACCCGCTCTCTGAGCCTCCAGGCTGGGCAGCTAGACGGCACCGGCCCCTTAGACGGCGGAGGATTCTCCATCTCAATCGGAGACTCCCGTCCCTTAGCTGAAGCCTTTAGTGTCGACGGTGGTACTGAGAGTGCTCCAGGGACTCTCCGCAGACCCTCCAAGAAGGGGCCTCTCCGCCCCGGCGGCTCCCTGAAAAAGAAGCCTCTCCCCAGGCAGAGCTCTAACCTAGAGAGCCCCCAACCTCCATCCTCTGGAACCACAGCGGAACCGCTGAAGGAGAGTGCCGAGCCCACCAGAGCAGCCAGCCCCCTATTGGCCTCTGAGGATCCGGAAGTAGGAGGAACCACAGTAGACTCCGCCCCTGGTCCTACCTCGGCCACGCCCAGTCCAGGAGGCACGTTCTGCAGAACCAGGAAGTCATATGTGGAAAGCTCCGCCTCGCTCACTGAAGAGACCAATCACACTAGCCCAGAGACAGATAACCAACTAATCCTGGCCCCTACTTCTATTCTGACCCCGACCCCAGCTATCTCTATACCCAACCGACAGGAGGATACCCCCATCTCCGTGCCGGAGGCCCCCCCAGGCAGCGAAGGCTCTCCCCCCAGTGGGACCTACAAATGGGACCCAGACAACTTTGAAGACATCGACCCGTTCAACAACGGAGGGAGTAAAGTCGCTAACTCCCCTCCCCCAGAGCGCCCCAACGCCGATCCGGCTCTTCCCTCAACCAGCCCCCCTATTCGAACCTCAGGTGCGGTCAGACTGGAGTTTGACTATTCTGAGGAGACCCTGGAGGAGCCTCCCAAGGCCTCCTCTCCACCACCCAAGAAGCTGGGCAAAAAAACAGGCTCCAAGGTTGGTCTGTCATAGCGTTGCAAAATTCTGTTAACTTTCCCCAAATTCCCTGATCTTCCAGAAATCCCAGTAGGATTCCCGGAGTTTTACAACTCTAGTCTGTTGTCGTGTTTAGTGCTTTCCTTGGTTAGTCCGTCTTTATGTTTTATCTGTATGTTTTATGTTTGATTTTTATTTTACTGATTTATATTGTTGACTACGTCAAGTTACTTTGAAGTGTTTTGTAAAGCGTTTAAAATGAATAAAGTTGTATCATTGTTAATATTATGTATTATGTATTATTATTATTATTATTAGATGCCTCTAAGGAAGACCAGGATGGGTCTAAAGAAGGCCGTGCAGCCCCCATCTGAACCCCTCGACAACACCCCAGTCCCCGATAACATCCCCATCTCGAAGGCCTCCTATAGCTTTGACCCGGCCCAGTGGGACGACCCTAACTTCGACCCGTTCGGATCTAACAGCGGGATCCCTATCTCTCCCGAGCTGAACAAACCCTCCTATAACTTTGACTCCGACACCTTCAATGAGTCGGCTGTTAACACCTTCAAGGGTTCGTCCAATAGGACGGCTGTGTTTCCACCCAAGGCTGCCTCTGGCTCCGCCTCTTTCGAGGTGTCGGCCAATGACGACGAGGTTGATAACGATAACGATGAAGTTAAGGAGCTGGAGGACCACAACCAGAACAAACCGGTTAAGACCAAGAAGAAACCAATCAAATCGTAAGTTTAAATACCGTTGCATTATTAGGCACTTTCACGTTACCATTTGTTTATGTGTTTCTGTTTGTATGTCTAGCACTGTATCGTTTTAGCCGTGTGTGTGTGTGCGCGCGCGTGCGCGTGCGTGTGTGCGCGTGTGCGTGTGTGCGCGTGCGAGCGTGTGCGTGTGTGTATGCGTGTGCGCGTACGTGCGTGCGGTCATCTCTCTATCCAACTGGGGAGAGAGAATGTGTTTGTCCTGTCAGTCCCACCTGTCTGTCTCTCTGTCACCTGTCTGTCTCTCTGTCACCTGTCTGTCTCTCTGTCACCTGTCTGTCTCTCTGCCACCTGTCTGTCTCTCTGTCACCTGTCTGTCTCTCTGTCACCTGTCTGTCTCTCTGTATCCTGTCTGTCTCTCTGTATCCTGTCTGTCTCTCTGTCACCTGTATGTCTCTCTATATCCTGTCTGTCTCTCTGTCACCTGTCTGTCTCTCTGTCACCTGTCTGTCTCTCTGTATCCTGTCTGTCTCTCTGTTACCTGTCTGTCTCTCTGTCACCTGTCTGTCTCTCTGTATCCTGTCTGTCTCTCTGTCTCTCTGTATCCTGTCTGTCTCTCTGTATCCTGTCTGTCTCTCTGTCACCTGTATCCTGTCTGTCTCTCTGTATCCTGTCTGTCTCTCTATATCCTGTCTGTCTCTCTGTCAGCTGTCTGTCTCTCTGTATCCTGTCTGTCGTCTGTCTGTCTCTCTGTCACCTGTCTGTCTCTCTGTATACTGTCTGTCTCTCTGTATCCTGTCTGTCTCTCTGTATCCTGTCTGTCTCTCTGTCACCTGTCTGTCTCTCTGCCACCTGTCTGTCTCTCTGTCACCTGTCTGTGTATTCTCGTATACCACAGGAAGTCGAAGGGTTCCTCTCTGTGTTGTCTGTTGTAAGTACAGTAATGTCAGCAGGACTGTTTCTGTAATATTTCAGTTTTTCTAAACGTCCTACTCTCAGAGTGAGCATGTTGCCCCGTCGTGCTCGTCTCCTTGTAACTTTCCCCAAATTCACAGATTCTCCTGAAATTCTGGGAATCTTCCCAACCAGGATTTCTGGAAAACCTGGGAAATTTTGCAACCCTGTTCTCCTCCTTATTAACACAACTGTAACATAAAGACAACCAATTAGAGAAACTCTACCATGCCCATCAACCAATCAGAGAAGCTCTACCATGCAAAACCAATTAGAGAAACTCTACCATGCCCATCAACCAATCAGAGAAGCTCTACCATGCAAAACCAATTAGAGAAACTCTACCATGCCCATCAACCAATTAGAGAAACTCTACCATGCCCATCAACCAATTAGAGAAGCTCTACCATGCAAAACCAACCAATTAGAGAAGCTCTACCATGCCCATCAACCAATCAGAGAAGCTCTACCATTCAAAACCAACCAATCAGAGAAGCTCTACCATGCCCATCAACCAATCAGAGAAGCTCTAACATGCAAAACCAACCAATCAGAGAAGCTCTACCATGCCCATTTTCTTCAATGAGCATCCTGCCATATAAACGTAGCCTGTCTTGTACAGGTGCACCCCTTCTCCAAGGGAAAGAGAACATTCAAACGGTAGTACCTCCTCTATTGAAGAGCAGCAGAGGTTAGTCGTGGTCACACTGAGGTGCAGTATATTTTGGGGGGCCAGGTTGGTTGTAGATACCTGGGTTTAGACTAAGGTTGTCACAATACCCGTATTGTGGAAAGGAAACAAAAAACATGAAGCAGAATTCATTTCTGGAAGAAAACAGTCCTAATTTTGAAAACACCCAGATTCTCATTTGTTTCTTTTAAAAGCTACTGTATAGCACACAATGGTCCGCTTTGCATTACCCAGGTGCCACGGTGCCGTGCAAAACAAACTCGCTCAATATTTTACAAAAGTAGGTTTTATAATGGCCTATAGAGTGAAATCTGTTTCTAGAAAATCTGGTATATTAGTATCGCAATACTGGTATCAAGACAGCATTAGTTTGGACTATTCATCTCATATCGCTAACACGCTAACACGCTAACACGCTAACTTAGCAAATAATTAACTTTGGAGTCTGTTGCCTAATGCAGTCTTTCCCATGCATTTGATTTATTCCAGAACTAGGACCTGATTCAACTTGTCAACTAATCCTCAAGCCTCCCTGACTACTTGAATCAGTTTTGCAAGTTCAGGGCTAAAATTAAATAGTGAAACATCTGGGGGGGAGAGAGGTTTGAACCGTCTGGGGGTCCCCTAGGGAGAGATTTGAATCGTCTGGGTGTCCCCGGGGACAGATTTGGGAACCCCAGACTAATGTACACCATCAATGTGAATCATGACAGAATTTTTTGGACTTCCAACCTTACTGTAATTCTAGTCAAATTAACGCAACGTGCGCTAACTAAACTAGCGACGCAAAACCCTGAATTCATTTATTATCAGTTAAATCCAACAACGTGTGAGTATTACACTTTATGAGTTTTGATGATATTGCTTTACACCATGCGTATGGATATCATTGCTTTTTCAATATCCCCCCCCTGTATTGTGAATGACTAGTACACATCTTACTGAGCTAAACATACGCAATACGAGGGAGAGAAATATACCTCTTGTTGTTAAAAAGACAATAGAGTTGATGTATTGATTAAGGTTTGACTTATTTATGATGATTGATGAAGTCTCTGCCAGGGACGACTCGTTCTGATCCTACCGTCTCTCTCTCTCCTCCCTCTTCCAGTAATACTTTCAGAGTCAAGAGGTCCCCAAAGAGATCGTCCATGTCTGATCTATCATCACAAGTCAGTCTTCTCTCACATACACACACACACACACACACACACACACACACACACACACACACCTCTACATATACCTCTACACAAACACACACCTACACACACACACACACATACACACACACACACACACACCTACACACCTCTACACATTCCTCTACACAAACACACACACACACACACACACACACACACACACACACACACACACACACACACACACACACACACACACACACACACACCTCCTCACCTCTTCACCTCCTTCCTCACCTCCTCACCTCCTCCTTCCTCACCTCCTCACCTCTTCACCTCCTCACCTTCTCCTTCTTCACCTCTTCATCTCCTCACCTCCTCACCTCCTCACCTCCTCACCTCTTCACCTCTTCACCTCCTCACCTCTACACCTCCTCACCTCCTCATTCCTCCTCACCTCTTCACCTCCTCCTTCTTCACCTCCTCACCTCCTCACCTCTTCACCTCCTCACCCCTTCACCTCCTCACCTCCTCACCTCTTCACCTCCTCACCTCTTCATCTCCTCACCTCCTCACCTCCTCACCTCTTCACCTCCACACCTCCTCACCTCCTCACCTCTTCACCCCTTCACCTCCTCACCTCCTTATTCCTCCTCACCTCCTCATTCCTCCTCACCTCTTCACCTCCTCCTTCCTCACCTCCTCACCTCTTCACCCCTTCACCTCCTCACCTCCTCACCTCCTCACCTCCTCCTTCCTCACCTCCTCCTTCTTCACCTCCTCACCTCCTCACCTCCTCCTTTCTCACCTTCTCACCTCCTCCTTCCTCACCTCCACACCTCCTCACCTCCTCCTTCCTCACCACTTCACCTCCTCACCTCCTCCTTCCTCACCTCCACACCTCCTCACCTCCTCACCTCCTCCTTTCTCACCTTCTCACCTCCTCCTTCCTCACCTCCACACCTCCTCACCTCCTCCTTCCTCACCACTTCACCTCCTCACCTCCTCCTTCCTCACCTCCACACCTCCTCACCTCCTCACCTCCTCCTTTCTCACCTTCTCACCTCCTCCTTCCTCACCTCCACACCTCCTCACCTCCTCCTTCCTCACCACTTCACCTCCTCACCTCCTCCTTCCTCACCTCCACACCTCCTCACCTCCTCACCTGCTCACCTCCTCACCTCCTCACCTCCTCCTTTCTCACCTTCTCACCTCCTCACCTCCACACCTCCTCACCTCCTCCTTCCTCACTGCTTCACCTCCTCACCTCCTCCTTCCTCACCTCCACACCTCCTCACCTCCTCACCTCTTCACCTCCTCACCTCCTCCTTTCTCACCTCCTCACCTTCTCCTTCCTCACCTCCACACCTCCTCACCTCCTCCTTCCTCACCACTTCACCTCCTCACCTCCTCCTTCCTCACCTCCACACCTCTTCACCTCCTCACCTCCTCACCTCCTCCTTCCTCACCTCCTCCTTCTTCACCTCCTCACCTCCTCCTTTCTCACCTTCTCACCTCCTCCTTCCTCACCTCCACAACTCCTCACCTCCTCCTTCCTCACCACTTCACCTCCTCACCTCCTCCTTCCTCACCTCCACACCTCCTCACCTCCTCACCTCCTCACCTCCTCCTTTCTCACCTTCTCACCTCCTCCTTCCTCACCTCCACACCTCCTCACCTCCTCCTTCCTCACCACTTCACCTCCTCACCTCCTCCTTCCTCACCTCCACACCTCCTCACCTCCTCACCTCCTCACCTGCTCACCTCCTCACCTCCTCCTTTCTCACCTTCTCACCTCCTCACCTCCACACCTCCTCACCTCCTCCTTCCTCACCTCTTCACCTCCTCACCTCCTCCTTCCTCACCTCCACACCTCCTCATCTCTTCACCTCCTCACCTCCTCACCTCTTCACCTCCTCAACTCCTCACCTCCTCCTTTCTCACCTTCTCACCTCCTCACCTCCTCCTTCCTCACCACTTCACCTCCTCACCTCCTCTTTCCTCACCTCCACACCTCCTCACCTCCTCACCTTCTCACCTTCTCCTTCCTCACCTCCACACCTCCTCACCTCCTCCTTCCTCACCACTTCACCTCCTCACCTCCTCCTTCCTCACCTCCACACCTCCTCACCTCCTCACCTCCTCCTTTCTCACCTTCTCACCTCCTCCTTCCTCACCTCCACACCTCCTCACCTCCTCCTTCCTCACCACTTCACCTCCTCACCTCCTCCTTCCTCACCTCCACACCTCCTCACCTCCTCACCTCCTCACCTCCTCACCTGCTCACCTCCTCACCTCCTCCTTTCTCACCTTCTCACCTCCTCACCTCCACACCTCCTCACCTCCTCCTTCCTCACCTCTTCACCTCCTCACCTCCTCCTTCCTCACCTCCACACCTCCTCACCTCTTCACCTCCTCACCTCTTCACCTCCTCAACTCCTCACCTCCTCCTTTCTCACCTTCTCACCTCCTCACCTCCTCCTTCCTCACCACTTCACCTCCTCACCTCCTCTTTCCTCACCTCCACACCTCCTCACCTCCTCACCTTCTCACCTTCTCCTTCCTCACCTCCACACCTCCTCACCTCCTCCTTCCTCACCACTTCACCTCCTCACCTCCTCCTTCCTCACCTCCTCACCTCCTCACCTCCTCACCTCCTCACCTCCTCCTTTCTCACCTTCTCACCTCCTCCTTCCTCACCTCCACACCTCCTCACCTCCTCCTTCCTCACCTCTTCACCTCCTCACCTCCTCCTTCCTCACCTCCACACCTCCTCACCTCTTCACCTCCTCACCTCCTCACCTCTTCACCTCCTCACCTCCTCCTTTCTCACCTCCTCACCTCCTCCTTCCTCACCTCCACACCTCCTCACCTCCTCCTTCCTCACCTCCACACCTCCTCACCTCCTCCGCTCCAGGATCCCTCCCCAGTAGATGAAGCCCAGCCTCCTATCCCCCCGTTACAGGACGACCACGCTACAGACGAGGAGAAGCTGGCTTCTTCCTCCAATCAAAAAGAGAAGCTGGTCTCCTCAGCCAACCACATGTGGGCATCCATGGAGGCAGAGAGGACCTCTGACCCCCATGAGGACTTCCCCCAACCCTCTGACCTCACAGCCTTTGTCAACGAGAAGAGTCAAGGTAAGTGAGTGTGTGTGTGTGTGTCCTTCAATATATATACTCTCCAAATCAAGGCTGCCATTGATCAAATGGAGCCAGAAAGGGAGAGAGTTAAAAATCAAATGTAATTCAATAGTTATTGGACAATTACATGTCAAAAGTTAATGTCTGCATGCTGTTAGCAGCATCGCTATTGATTTCTATTTGACGTTGAGCAGCTAGCTATCCTGCCACCCTACAGCCTCCTGTCTGGGTTTAAAGTTTGTCATACAGTTATGCAGTACATGAAGAAACAGACATGAACAGTCTAGTCCAGTCCTGTCTAACCTAGTCCAGTCCTGTCTAACCTAGTCCAGTCCTGTCTAACCTAGTCCAGTCCTGTCTAACCTAGTCCAGCCAAGCCCAGTCAAGTCCAGCCCAGTCTAGACTAGTCCAGCCAATTCTAGTCAAGTCCAGTCCAGTCTAACCAAGTCCAGCCAAGCCCAGCCTAGTCCAGTCCAGTCTAACCAAGCCCAGCCTAGTCCAGTCCAGTGTAACCAAGCCCAGCCAAGCCCAGCCTAGTCCAGTCCAGTCTAACCAAGCCCAGCCAAGCCCAGCCTAGTCCAGTCCAGTCTAACCAAGCCCAGCCTAGTCCAGTCCAGTCTAACCAAGTCCAGCCAAGCCCAGCCTAGTCCAGTCCAGTCTAACCAAGCCCAGCCTAGTCCAGTCCAGTCTAACCAAGTCCAGCCAAGCCCAGCCTAGTCCAGTCCAGTCTAACCAAGCCCAGCCTAGTCCAGTCCAGTCTAACCAAGCCCAGCCTAGTCCAGTCCAGTCTAACCAAGCCCAGCCAAGCCCAGCCTAGTCCAGTCCAGTCTAACCAAGTCCAGCCAAGCCCAGCCTAGTCCAGTCCAGTCTAACCAAGCCCAGCCTAGTCCAGCCTAGTCCAGTCCAGTCTAACCAAGCCCAGCCTAGTCCAGTCCAGTCTAACCAAGCCCAGCCTAGTCCAGTCCAGTCTAACCAAGCCCAGCCCAGCCAAGCCCAGCCTAGACCAGTCCAGTCTAACCAAGCCCAGCCTAGTCCAGTCCAGTCTAACCAAGCCCAGCCAAGCCCAGCCTAGTCCAGTCCAGTCTAACCAAGCCCAGCCTAGTCCAGTCCAGTCTAACCAAGCCCAGCCAAGCCCAGCCTAGTCCAGTCCAGTCTAACCAAGCCCAGCCAAGCCCAGCCTAGTCCAGTCCAGTCTAACCAAGCCCAGCCTAGTCCAGTCCAGTCTAACCAAGCCCAGCCAAGCCCAGCCTAGTCCAGTCCAGTCTAACCAAGCCCAGCCTAGTCCAGTCCAGTGTAACCAAGCCCAGCCTAGTCCAGTCCAGTCTAACCAAGTCCAGCCAAGCCCAGCCTAGTCCAGTCCAGCATTTTCTGGCCTTAACTGTCTCTGTTCTTCCTCTTCTCTCTAACTTGGTCTCTCTTTCCGTCTCTCTTTCTGTCTCTCTTTCTGTCTCTCTTTCTGTCTCTCTCTCTGTCTCTCTTTCTGTCTCTCTTTCTGTCTCTCTTTCTGTCTCTCTTTCCATCTCTCTTTCCGTCTCTCTTTCCGTCTCTCTTTCTGTCTCTCTTTCTGTCTCTCTTTCCGTCTCTCTTTCTGTCTCTCTTTCTGTCTCTCTTTCCGTCTCTCTTTCTGTCTCTCTTTCCGTCTCTCTTTCTGTCTCTCTTTCCGTCTCTCTTTCTGTCTCTCTTTCTGTCTCTCTTTCTGTCTCTCTCTCTGTCTCTCTCTCTGTCTCTCTTTCTGTCTCTCTCTCTGTCTCTCTTTCTGTCTCTCTCTCTGTTTCTCTTTCTGTCTCTCTTTCTGTCTCTCTTTCTGTCTCTCTTTCTGTCTCTCTCTCTGTCTCTCTTTCTGTCTCTCTCTCTGTCTCTCTTTCTGTCTCTCTTTCTGTCTCTCTTTCTGTCTCTCTTTCCGTCTCTCTTTCTGTCTCTCTTTCTGTCTCTCTCTCTGTCTCTCTTTCTGTCTCTCTCTCTGTTTCTCTTTCTGTCTCTCTTTCCGTCTCTCTTTCCGTCTCTCTTTCTGTCTCTCTTTCCGTCTCGCTTTCTGTCTCTAACTCTGTCTTTTCTGTTGTCTCCCTCAGTGTCAGACTATGAGATTGAGTACATGGAGAAGACTGTCTCTTCTTCACCGGTGAGTATCTATCCACAGTCTGATAGGAAGGTTCCTCTTCACCGGGGGAATATCTATCCACAGTCTGATAGGATGGTTCCTCTTCACCAGGGGAATATCTATCCACAGTCTGATAGGATGGTTCCTCTTCACCAGGGGAATATCTATCTACAGCCTGATAGGAAGGTTCCTCTTCACCGGGGGAATATCTATCCACAGTCTGATAGGAAGGTTCCTCTTCACCAGGGGAATATCTATCCACAGCCTGATAGGTTCCACGTCACCGGGGGAATATCTATCCACAGCCTGATAGGTTCCTCTTCACCGGGGGAATATCTATCCACAGCCTGGAAGGTTCCTCTTCACCGGGGGAATATCTATCCACAGCCTGGAAGGTTCCTCTTCACCGGGGGAATATCTATCCACAGCCTGGAAGGTTCCTCTTCACCGGGGGAATATCTATCCACAGCCTGGAAGGTTCCTCTTCACCGGGGGAATATCTATCCACAGCCTGGAAGGTTCCTCTTCACCGGGGGAATATCTATCCACAGCCTGATAGGAAGGTTCCTCTTCACCAGGGGAATATCTATCTACAGCCTGATAGGAAGGTTCCTCTTCACCGGGGGAATATCTATCCACAGTCTGATAGGAAGGTTCCTCTTCACCAGGGGAATATCTATCCACAGCCTGATAGGTTCCACGTCACCGGGGGAATATCTATCCACAGCCTGATAGGTTCCTCTTCACCGGGGGAATATCTATCCACAGCCTGGAAGGTTCCTCTTCACCGGGGGAATATCTATCCACAGCCTGGAAGGTTCCTCTTCACCGGGGGAATATCTATCCACAGCCTGGAAGGTTCCTCTTCACCGGGGGAATATCTATCCACAGCCTGGAAGGTTCCTCTTCACCGGGGGAATATCTATCCACAGCCTGATAGGTTCCTCTTCACCAGGGGAATATCTATCCACAGTCTGATAGGAAGGTTCCTCTTCACCAGGGGAATATCTATCCACAGTCTGATAGGAAGGTTCGTCTTCACCGGGGGAATATCTATCCACAGCCTGATAGGTTCCTCTTCACCAGGGGAATATCTATCCACAGTCTGATAGGAAGGTTCCTCTTCACCAGGGGAATATCTATCCACAGTCTGATAGGAAGGTTCCTCTTCACCGGGGGAATATCTATCCACAGTCTGATAGGAAGGTTCCTCTTCACCAGGGGAATATCTATCCACAGCCTGATAGGTTCCTCTTCACCAGGGGAATATCTATCCACAGTCTGATAGGAAGGTTCCTCTTCACCGGGGGAATATCTATCCACAGCCTGATAGGAAGGTTCCTCTTCACCGGGGGAATATCTATCCACAGCCTGGAAGGTTCCTCTTCACCGGGGGAATATCTATCCACAGCCTGATAGGAAGGTTCCTCTTCACCGGTGAGTATCTATCCACAGCCTGATAGGAAGGTTCCTCTTCACCAGGGGAATATCTATCCACAGTCTGATAGGAAGGTTCCTCTTCACCGGGGGAATATCTATCCACAGCCTGATAGGAAGGTTCCTCTTCACCAGGGGAATATCTATCCACAGCCTGATAGGTTCCTCTTCACCGGGGGAATATCTATCCACAGTCTGATAGGAAGGTTCCTCTTCACCGGGGGAATATCTATCCACAGCCTGATAGGTTCCTCTTCACCGGGGGAATATCTATCCACAGTCTGATAGGAAGGTTCGTCTTCACCAGGGGAATATCTATCCACAGTCTGATAGGAAGGTTCCTCTTCACCAGGAGAATATCTATCCACAGTCTGATAGGTTCCTCTTCACCGGGGGAATATCTATCTACAGCCTGATAGGAAGGTCTGTGCTGTCAGTCAGATAGGAAGGGGTAGGGATATAGAAGTGAAACTAGCTCATATTCTGAAGTGATCTATGAAGATTCGATACTGGTTACTTACAGTATGTCTATATGTTTACCTGACATAACGATTGAGACGGACTGTCCTTGAGGCGGACTGTCCTTGAGGCGGACTGTCTCTCTCTCTCTCTCCCTCTCTCTCTCTCTCTCTCTCTCCTCTCTCTCTCTCACTCCCTCTCTCTCTCTCTCTCTCTCTCTCTCTCTCTCTCTCTCCTCTCTCTCTCACTCCCTCTCTCTCTCTCTCTCTCTCTCTCTCTCCCTCCCCCCCCTCTCTCTCTCTCTCTCTCTCTCCTCTCTCTCTCTCACTCCCTCTCTCTCTCTCTCTCTCTCTCTCTCTCCCTCCCCCCTCTCTCTCTCTCTCTCTCTCTCTCTCTCTCTCTCTCTCTCTCAAAATTCAATGTTGGGGCTTTATTAAAATCGGGTTTGTTTTCAAATTCTTTGTGGATCTGTGTAATCTCAGGGAAATGTGTCTCTCTAATATGGTCATACATTGGGCAGGAGGTTAGGAAGTGCAGCTCAGTTTCCACCTCATTTTGTGGGCAGTGTTTCACATGGCCTGTCTTCTCTTGAGAGCCAGGTCTGCCTACGGCGGTCTTTCTCAATCGCAACGCTATGCTCACTGAGTCTATACACAGTCAAAGCTTTCCTTAAGTTTAGGTCAGTCACAGTGGTCAGGTATTCTGCCACAGTGGTCAGGTATTCTGCCACAGTGGTCAGGTATTTTACCACAGTGGTCATGTATTCTGCCACAGTGGTCAGGTATTTTACCACAGTGGTCAGGTATTTTACCACAGTGGCCAGGTATTTTACCACAGTGGTCAGGTACGTATTTTACCACAGTGGCCAGGTATTTTACCACAGTGGCCAGGTATTTTACCACAGTGGCCAGGTATTTTACCACAGTGGTCAGGTATTTTACCACAGTGGTCAGGTATTTTACCACAGTGGCCAGGTATTTTACCACAGTGGTCAGGTACGTATTTTACCACAGTGGCCAGGTATTTTACCATAGTGGTCAGGTATTTTACCACAGTGGCCAGGTATTGTACCACAGTGGCCAGGTATTTTACCACAGTGGTCAGGTATTTTACCACAGTGGTCAGGTATTTTACCACAGTGGCCAGGTATTTTGCCACAGTGGTCAGGTATTTTACCACAGTGGCCAGGTATTTTACCACAGTGGTCAGGTATTTTACCACAGTGGCCAGGTATTTTACCACAGTGGCCAGGTATTTTGCCACTGTGTACTCTGTTAAATAGCGTTCTAGTTTGCTCTGATTTCTGTAAAAAAAATTCCAATGTGTCAAGTAAATGTCTTTTTGTTTTGTCATGATTTGGTTGGGTATAATTGTATTAAATTGTCCTCTCCTGCTCTCTCCTACTCTCTCTCTCTCTCTCTCTCTCCCCTACTCTATCTCTCTCACTCACACAAACACACACTCTCTTTCTCACACTCTCCTGCCCTCTCTCACACTCTCCTGCTCTCTCCTACTCTCTCTCTCTCCCCTACTCCATCTCTCACACGCTCACTCACTCTCTCTCACTCACAAACACACACTCTCTTTCTCACACTCTCCTGCCCTCTCACACTCTCCTGCTCTCTCCTACTCTCTCTCTCTCTCTCTCTCTCCCCTACTCTATCTCTCTCACTCACACAAACACACACTCTCTTTCTCACACTCTCCTGCCCTCTCTCACACTCTCCTGCTCTCTCCTACACTCTCTCTCTCCCCTACTCCATCTCTCACACGCTCACTCACTCTCTCTCACTCACAAACACACACTCTCTTTCTCACACTCTCCTGCCCTCTCTCACACTCTCCTGCTCTCTCCTACTCTCTCTCTCTCCCCTACTCAATCTCTCACACTCTCACTCTCTCTCTCTCTCTCTCACTCACACAAACACATACTCGCTTTCTCACACACTCCTGCCCTCTCTCTCACTCTCCTGCTCTCTCCTACTCTCTCTCTCTCCCCTACTCTATCTCTCACACTCTCACTCTCTCTCTCTCACTCACACAAACACACACTCTCTTTCTCACACTCTCCTGCCCTCTCTCACACTCTCCTGCTCTCTCCTACTCTCTCTCTCTCCCCCTACTCTATCTCTCACACTCTCACTCTCTCTCTCTCACTCACACAAACACACACTCTCTTTCTCACACACTCCTGCCCTCTCTCACACTCTCTGGCTCCAGCCTCTGTCTGTGAAGAAACCTTCTGCTCTCTACTTGAAGCTGGACTCTGTGACAGACAGCCTGACCAAGCCTGACCACAGATCAGAACCCAACTCTCCCTGCACAGGGTACAACACACTGGGACACACACACACACACACACACACACACACACACACACACACACACACACACACACACACACACACACACACACACACACACACACACACACACACACACACACACACACACACAATAAATCAAACATGAGCACTGCATTTTAAAGTCATTAGTAATTCGTTGTAAATCTCATTCAGATTTAAAAGGGTGAAAGCTGAACAACATTTCAGTTACTGTCCTCTTCTAGTCACTATTTCAATGCTTCTACCACACAGAGATCCTGTCTGTCCTCCTCAACATCCATCCCTCCTTCCTTCTCTCTCTAGGAGTTTTGAGGAGATAGAGGCCCAGATCACAGCCCAGATGAAGACCCCGGTGTTGGGCTCTCGGCCCGGGTCCGGAGGGGTCTCGGCCCGGTCCGGAGGGGCCCGCTGGAGAGAAGGAGAAGACCAGGAAGAGAGAGAGCCAGTCACTCAGCCGGACACAGAGCACAGACAGGGATCATGGAGTGGTGAGTCACAATATTGAACTCTCTGGTTGTCAATCAATAAGTTTGAAAAAAAAAAATATATAGATTATATATATATATATATCAATACATCTGATGTAATGACTGTATGTTTCTCATCGTCTTCCATCTCCATCCTCTTTGCGTCAGGCTCATCTCAGAATACAATGTTACGACACATTTTCTTTCCCAGTTCGCTATGCCGTGACCTCTCAACTCTGTCCGTGTTATTGTCATGTATACAGTAGAGGGCGACAGTGCCAACCCTAAATACAGTGTGGCCTACAGTGTAGATGTTACCCAGGTTAAACTTTCAAAGCCTTGGCGATAAGTTATTAACTTCCATAAGGTAACTACCGTAAACTACCTACCAGCCAGCAACTCAGCCACTCCCAACCTTCTGCTGACACGCTCCTCACCCCGCTCCTCACCCCGCTCCTCACCACGCTCCTCACCCCGCTCCTCACCCCGCTCCTCACCCCGCTCCTCACCCCGCTCCTCAACCCCTTCCGCCTCCCTGCTGCCACCCCCTGTACTGTAGCTACCCACCCAGGGCCCTATGGAGGTCCCAGCCCCAGACGCACCCCACTTAACCAGGCTGTCTGAGTGCCCTGACCCCCTGGTGAACCTGGAAGCTGACCTGGCAGAGACCAACCCCACTGCCTTTGCCCTCAAACTGCAGGTGTGTTGATTAGAGTTAGAGTCCCTCCCTCGCGTGCCAACCTGCTTCCCTTTGGACCCTCTCTAACGTATTATTGATTTATCATGGCTATATTATTGATTTATATTATTGATTTATATTATTGATTTATATGATTGATTTATATGATTGATTTATATTATTGATTTATCATGGTTATATTATTGATTTATATTATTGATTTATATTATTGATTTATCATGGTTATATTATTGATTTATATTATTGATTTATATTATTGATTTATATGATTGATTTATATTATTGATTTATCATGTTTATATTATTGATTTATATGATTGATTTATCATGGTTATATTATTGATTTATATTATTGATTTATATGATTGATTTATATGATTGATTTATATTATTGATTTATATGATTGATTTATATGATTGATTTATATGATTGATTTATATTATTGATTTATATTATTGATTTATATTATTGATTTATCATGTTTATATTATTGATTTATGTTATTGATTTATATGATTGATTTATATGATTGATTTATATTATTGATTTATATGATTGATTTATATTATTGATTTATATTATTGATTTATATGATTGATTTATATTATTGATTTATATTATTGATTTATATTATTGATTTATCATGGTTATATTATTGATTTATATGATTGATTTATATGATTGATTTATATTATTGATTTATCATGGTTATATTATTGATTTATATTATTGATTTATCGTGGTTATATTATTGATTTATATTATTGATTTATCATGGTTGTACTATTGGTGTTTGAGGATGAGCGTGTGTCCTCACTGTCTCTCTTTATTTTCCCTCTGTTGTTTAGTCAGTTTCCTTTACGTTAGCTACTCCATTACTTTCATTCAGCTTCCTTTATCTACAATATGTTAGCCTGTTAAGTGTTGACTACTGTATGTGTGGGTGACTGTTTGTTGATCAGTGAGTGTGGGGGGGTGTGACTGCAGGTGGGAAGTAAGTAGCCTCAACTTCTGGTTCTCTTTATGTCTCCTCCCCTTCCTCCTCCCTCCGGCCACACCCTCCCTCCTCCTCCCCCTCCTCCTCCCTCCGGCCACACCCTCCCACGCCTCCCCCTCCTCCTCCCTCCGGCCCCCCACCCCCCCCCCCCCCCCCCCCCCGCGTCTCAGGAGGAACTGGTTCTAGCTGCTCTGAGGATAGAGGCTCTGCAGGTAGCCAAACACCTCTCAGACAGCCCCTCCCTCTCCACTGTCACCCCCCAGGTACTGAGCTGAATCAGCCTGCACCTGTACCTGCTCACCTACGTGTGTGTGTGTGTGTGTGTGTGTGTGTGTGTGTGTGTGTGTGTGTGGTGTGTGTGTGTGTGTGTGTGTGTGTGTGTGTGTGTGTGTGTGTGTGTGTGTGTGTGTGTGTGTGTGTGTGTGTGTGTGTGTGTGTGTGTGTGAACAGCATGATCGTGTCTCAGCCTGCCCCCCCCCACCCTTTAGTCACACCGTTGTGTGTGTGAACCCATGGCCGTTACACAACAATAACAACTCCAGCTGCTGCCTCTCCCTGTATTTTCCCCATGTAACATCTCTAACACGGCCTCTAGCCCCTGACCTGTGACCCTTGACCCCAAACCGCTGAATTCCAATCACCAGCTTTCCTGAACCAATCAGCGGAAATAGAGCGCTGGGCCTTTTCTCTCTCCTTGGCTTTGTATCAAACCCATTCATGCATGTTGCCTGTTGGCCTGATCAGGAAAAGCTTCGATAAACACTAAGGTGAATTGAGGTAGCGTTTACTTCATCTGGGTCGGTCACCATCTGATAACTTCACTTTATACTCATTCCTAGGGTTGCACAATTCCGGTAACTTTCACCAAAATTCCCAGGTTTTCCAGGAATTCTGTTTGAAAATAATCTGGATTTCCACCTGCTTATTCTATCTTTAATCCAGGACTCTTCCAACACTGATTTCTGGAAAACTTGGGGAATTTGGGGAAAAGTAATTGGGATTTTGCAAACCTACTCATCGATCTGTAGTCATTCCTGAATCAAATGGGAGTCATCATTATGATGATATACTGTTGTTTTTCCTGGTAAATAACAACAACAACATTGATGAACACCACAGGGTCACACCAGATGTGCTGAATGTGAGGTCCGCTGGGTAGGTTTCCTCAAGTGTCAACACTTAACCTCATTTCAGGTTGAATGTCCGCAAAAAAGGTTAATTGATGCCTGGTTTAAGGTTTGGACAAGGTGCACGATTTCACAACTTGATTTTAGATGGTTCATCACCCTGAAAGTAATCTACGGTCCACCTCTGGTCTCTTGGACGTGCCACCCATATGGGAAGTCAGTTTCCTCTCAGCTCAGTCCAAGCTCTTCTCTGTCCTTGCACCTCAATGGTGAAAACAGCTTCCCTCTTAAGCTAGGACAGCAGAGTCCCTGTCCATCTTCCCCCTGAAGCTAGGACAGCAGAGTCCCTGTCCATCTCCCCCTTGAAGCTAGGACAGCAGAGTCCCTGTCCATCTCCCCCTTGAAGCTAGGACAGCAGAGTCCCTGTCCATCTTCCCCCTGAAGCTAGGACAGCAGAGTCCCTGTCCATCTTCCCCCCTGAAGCTAGGACAGCAGAGTCCCTGTCCATCTCCCCCTTGAAGCTAGGACAGCAGAGTCCCTGTCCATCTCCCCCCTGAAGCTAGGACAGCAGAGTCCCTGTCCATCTTCCCCCCTGAAGCTAGGACAGCAGAGTCCCTGTCCATCTTCCCCTTGAAGCTAGGGACAGCAGAGTCCCTGCCCATCTTCCCCCTGAAGCTAGGACAGCAGAGTCCCTGTCCATCTTCCCCCTGAAGCTAGGACAGCAGAGTCCCTGTCCATCTTCCCCCTGAAGCTAGGACAGCAGAGTCCCTGTCCATCTTCCCCCTGAAGCTAGGACAGCAGAGTCTTCCCGAAAGGACCTGAAACGAAAGTTTCTTAAAACCCCTTGCCGCGTGGGATCCCGTAACCGGGATCAACATCCAGCGAAAAAATCAGAGCGCCATATTCAAAACCAAATCTAATAATTTCTGTTTCTCAAACATAGGACTATTTTACACCATTTTATAGATACACTTCTGAATCGAACCACGTTGTCCGATTTCAAAAAGGCTTTACAGCAAAAGCAAAACATTAGATTATGTTAGTAGAGTACATCGACAAAAACAACCACACAGCCATTTTCCTAGCAACTAGCATGCCTCACAAATACCCAAAACACAGCTAAATGCAGCACTAACCTTTGACAATCATCATCAGATGACACTCCTAGGACATCATGTTACACAATACATGCATTTTTTGTTCGATAAAGTTCATATTTATATATAAAAACAGCATTTTACATCAGCGCGTGACGTTCAGAAAATATTTTCCCTCAAATACTGCCGGTGGATCAGCGCCACAATTTACAAAAATACTTGTCATAAACATTGATACAAAATTAAACTGGCATTCAAAGAATTATAGATGAACATCTCCTTTATGCAAACACTATGAAAGATTTCAAAAAAGCTTCACGAGGAAAGCACTCTTTGCAATAATCTGAGTACTGAGCTCAGAAAAATACACTAGGCTATACAGATAGCCGCCATCTTGGAGTCATCTAAAATCATAAATAGCATTAGAAATATTCCCTTACCTTTGATCATCTTCATCAGAAGGCACTTCCAGGAATTCCAGGTCCTCAACAAATGTTGTTTTGTTTGATAAAGTCCATAATTTATGTCCAAATAACTCCTTGTTGTTCGCGCGTCCAGTAAGCTACTCCAAGTGTAGGAAGCGCGCGGACGATGTCGCGACGAAAAGTTAAAAAAAAGTTGTATTTACGTTCGTTCAAACATGTCAAACGTTGTAAAACATCAATCTTTAGGGCCTTCAGAACGTGAAGATTCAGTAATATTTCAACCGGACGGTTTCTGTGTCTTGAAAAAGGTTTTGGAACGGGAGGATCCTCCCTCGTGAACGCGCCCCAAGAAGTGATGTCACCCCCTGCCTCAACAACTTCCCCTCCTTGTCATTCGGGCTCTGTTCATCGTAGAAGCTTCAAACAACTTGTAAAGACTGTCGACATCTAGTGGAAGCCGTAGGAAGTGCAACATTATTACTACGTCACTGTCTATTCAATAGGAAACGACTTGAAGAGAGCCCATGCATCCAGATTTCCACTTCCTGGTAGGATTTCTCTCCGGTTTTTGCTTGCCATATGAGTTCTGTTATACTCACAGACACCATTCAAACGGTTTTAGAAACTTCAGAGTGTTTTCTATCCAAATCTACTAATAATAGGCATATCCTAGCTTCTGAGTTTGAGTAGGAGGCAGTTTAATATGGGCACATATTTTTTCCGAAATTGTAAATTCTGCCCCCTATCCTTAAGGAGCTGTTGGAGGCTTTAGAAGACATCTGCCTATTCCCATGTCTCTTCCCCACTGTTCTTCCTCCTCCTCTATTCTCCCATCTCGTCTCTGTCTCAATCTGTCTGATGTTTCACCACCCTCACTTCACAGTCCCTCCTCAAGAAGCCCAGCCCTCGCAGGTGGAATCTCTTCAGTTCACCCAAAGTAAGAGGAGAAATGTCACCCCTCCTCACTGTTCCCCTACTGCCCCGTTACCCCCTCGTAACTGTTCCCCTACTGCCCCGCTACCCCCTCCTCACTGTTCCCCTATTGCCCTGTTCCCCTACTGCCCCGTTACCCCCTCGTCACTGTTCCCCTACTGCCCCGTTACCCCCTCCTCAATGTTCCCCTACTGCCCAGTTACCCCCTCCTCACTGTTCCCCTACTGCCCTGTTCCCCTACTGCCCCGTTACCCCCTCCTCACTGTTCCCCTACTGCCCTGTTACCCCCCTCCTCACTGTTCCCCTACTGCCCCGTTACCCCCCTCCTCACTGTTCCCCTACTGCCCTGTTCCCCCCTCCTCACTGTTCTCCTACTGCCCTGTTCCCCTACTGCCCAGTTACCCCCTCCTCACTGTTCCCCTACTGCCCCGTTACCCCCTCCTCACTGTTCCCCTACTGCCCTGTTCCCCTACTGCCCCGTTACCCCCCTCGTCACTGTTCCCCTACTGCCCCGTTACCCCCTCCTCACTGTTCCCCTACTGCCCCGTTACCCCCCTCCTCACTGTTCTCCTACTGCCCTGTTCCCCTACTGCCCCGTTACCCCCTCCTCACTGTTCCCCTACTGCCCCGTTACCCCCCTCCTCACTGTTCCCCTACTGCCCCGTTACCCCCCTCCTCACTGTTCCCCTACTGCCCTGTTACCCCCCTCCTCACTGTTCCCCTACTTCCCTGTTACCCCCCTCATCACTGTTCCCCTACTGCCCTGTTACCCCCTCCTCGATATTCCCCTACTGCCCCGTTACCCCCTCATCACTGTTCCCCCACTGCCCTGTTCCCCTACTGCCCCGTTACCCCCTCGTCACTGTTCCTCTACTGCCCAGTTACCCTACTGCCCAGTTACCCCCTCCTCACTGTTCCCCTACTGCCCAGTTACCCCCTCGTAACTGTTCCCCTACTGCCCAGTTACCCCCTCCTCACTGTTCCCCTACTGCCCAAGTACCCTACTGCCCAGTTACCCCCTCCTCACTGTTCCCCTACTGCCCAGTTACCCCCCTCCTCACTGTTCCCCTACTGCCCTGTTACCCCCCTCGTCACGGCTAGAGGGAGGGAGGGAGGGAGGGAGGGAGGGAGGGAGGGAGGGAGGGAGGGAGGGAGGGAGGGAGGGAGGGAGGGAGGGGGAGGGAGGGAGGGAGAGGGAGGGAGGGAGGTAGAGGGAGGGAGGTAGAGGGGGGGAGGGAGGGAGGTAGAGGGAGGTAGAGGGAGGGAGGGAGGGAGGTAGAGGGAGGTAGAGGGAGGGAGGGAGGGAGGGGGTAGAGCGAGGGAGGGAGGGAGATGGAGGATAAAACAGTTTTCCTGTATGTAAAGTATCTTACCTGGCAGAACAACGCTTTATGTCATAATGACTAGGACTGAGATAAAGACCTACCAGAGCCCTGTATAGTGCACTACTTTAGACCAGGGCCCTGTATAGTGCACTACTTTAGACCAGAGCCCTATATAGTGCACTACTTTAGACCAGGGCCCTATATAGTGCACTACTTTAGACCAGAGCCCTATATAGTGCACTACTTTAGACCAGGGCCCTGTATAGTGCACTACTTTAGACCAGAGCCCTATATAGTGCACTACTTTAGACCAGGGCCCTGTATAGTGCACTACTTTAGACCAGAGCCCTGTATAGTGCACTACTTTAGACCAGATCCCTATACTACCGTTCAAAAGTTTGGGGTCACTTAGAAATGTCCTTGTTTTTGAAAGAAAAGTAAATTTTTGGTCCATTAAAATAACATCAAATTGATCAGAAATACAGTGTAGACATTGTTAATGTTTTAAATGACTATTGTAGCTGGAAACGGCAGATTTTTAATGGAATATCTACATAGGTGTACAGAGGCCCATTATCAGCAACCATCACTCCTGTGTTCCAATGGCACGTTGTGTTAGCTAATCCAAGTTCATCACTTTAAAAAGGCTAATTGATCATTAGAAAACCCTTTTGCAATTATGTTAGAACAGCTGAAAACTGTTGTACTGATTTAAAGAAGCAATAAAACGGACAGGTAGACCCAACACCTCTCTATGGGACTACTATATTAGTGGGGCTGTAAATCCCCTACACCCCCATGAGGCCCCAATTCAATCAACTCATCCTCTTATCCCCCATAGGGAGGATTAAACCATTCAAGGCTGTTTGTGGGGTTGGGGGGGGGGGGGGGGGGGGGGGGTCAATAAAGTTAATAGTTAGTCATGTCGTAATCAGATTCTGGGTTGGATTCTATGTTCAGAAATTTCAGGTGACTAGAGTTGTCGTTTCTTTATTACAATTATGGTCATGTTGGATTTTTGTTGGTTTTCTGATGACCTGCAGATGCTTTGCCGTAGAGGCCAATCACTACGGAACGTGTGTTCTATGGTAAACCCTGTCAGATACCCTAACCTGTGGGCAGTGGAGACATACACTACTTAAGGAAGTTGGATTTAATACTTTAAAACTGGTTCCATGTTAGAAAAGGAAAGGAAGTGTTTTCACGGGATCGTTTACGCCTAATAAAAATATGATCAACTTCCTCTCACATTGTGACGTGAGCAGTAACATGAGTTATGATGAAAAAACATGTCTTATTTTTTACCTTTATTTAACTAGGCAAGTCAGTTAAGAACAAATTCTTATTTATAATGACGGTTTACTCCGGCCAAATCCTAACCCGGATGACGCTGGACCAATTCTGCAGCCACCCTATGAGACTCCCAATAACGGCCCGGTTGTGATACAGCCTGGAATCGAACCAGGGTCTGTAGTGACGCCTCTAGCACTGAGATGCAGTGCCTTAGACCGATGTGCCACTCGGGAGGCCCATCAACGCATCTGTAACCAAAAATCGAATCAAACACTTCATGAGAGCCCATGTTGCGCAACATTTCTATAGGCTATGTAATTGCGTGAGAAAAAAATCATTTTTGATGGCCTCTATTAAAAAGAAGAGGATCCCATCAGCTTTCTATAGGCTAGGCATACTACACTGCTCAAAAAAATAAAGGGAACACTTAAACAACACAATGTAACTCCAAGTCAATCACACTTCTGTCCACTTAGGGAGCAACACTGATTGACAATAAATTTCACATGCTGTTGTGCAAATGGAATAGACAACAGGTGGAAATTATAGGCAATTAGCAAGACACCCCCAATAAAGGAGTGGTTCTGCAGGTGGGGACCACAGACCACTTCTCAGTTCCTATGCTTCCTGGCTGATGTTTTGGTCACTTTTGAATGCTGGCGGTGCTTTCACTCTAGTGGTAGCATGAGACGGAGTCTACAACCCACACAAGTGGCTCAGGTAGTGCAGCTCATCCAGGATGGCACATCAATGCGAGCTGTGGCAAGACGGTTTGCTGTGTCTGTCAGCGTAGTGTCCCAAGCATGGAGGCGCTACCAGGAGACAGGCCAGTACATCAGGAGACGTGGAGTTGGCCGTAGGAGGGCAACAACCAAGCAGCTGGACCGCTGCCTCCGCCTTTGTGCAAGGAGGAGCAGGAGAAGCACTGCCAGAGCCCTGCAAAATGACCTCCAGCAGGCCACAAATGTGCATGTGTCTGCTCAAACGGTCAGAAACAGACTCCATGAGGGTGGTATGAGGGCCCGACGTCCACAGACCTCCATGGGTTGATAAATTGGATTTCCATTGATTATTTTTGTGTGATTTTGTTGTCAGCACATTCAACTATGTAAAGAAAAAAGTATTTAATAAGATTATTTCTTTCATTCAGATGTAGGATGTGTTGTTTAAGTGTTCCCTTTATTTTTTGGAGCAGTATGTGTTCTGAACCACCAGAAAAGCCTCCTCCATTCACTATTTAAGTGCATAGATGACATGTATTTCCCCCCCCTCTACCTGTTTCGATACAGGTGCATGATAATAGTCCATTTTAAATCAAAACAAATTTCACACATATATTATTTAGTACATGTCAAGACAAGATTAAAACAAGAATAGTCTAATGGGTGACAATATTGTCCTATCACTTGTGAATGATTCCCAGCTTGTGTGCAGTAAGACAAGAAACAGCGCATTCCTTTTTTTTGTTGCGACTTTTTCACATCATAGTCTCACACCTCATGTAACCTAGCCCATAGGTCTATATATTTTTCGATAAGGTTTGTATCGCAACTAACTTCTTCATAAAATGAACACATGAATCCACTTTACAAGGGATGTAGAGTCTAACTGGCGTACATACAAAGTGCGCGAGTTTCAAATTCGGCAAAGATAATTTTCACCACCCCAAAAAAAATTCAGCTTTATAATAAAAGCCTTACATGCATAAATCGCATTTGCGGTCACTTTTTAAGAATGCTGTTAACACGCTAATTGATTGCATTGTGGAACATTCGTGCTTATAGCCTACAGCCGTGTGCGCATTGCTGAGTTTATAATGTTTAAAAAATTGCCTTATTGTTTATCAACATTTTAAGCTAAATGGTCTCATCTGTTGCATCAGCCTCATTGATTTTAAAGGTTTTTTTGATTTTATTGGCTGTATTAATTTGTAATCTATCGCATCCCACAACGTTCCCAGGCGTGTGTTTGGAATATTTATTTCTCACACAGAAGGACGAGTTGACCTATAGAATAGGTCGACTTTGGTACTATGGGGGATAGTAGATTGACATAGGCTAGTGCTTTTCCAGTTCGTTAGGCCTACTCATCTTGTTGGCTGACTGAAGAGTAAATGTTGACAGTTCTTCCAACATTTTCAATATGCGCCTTGGAATTCGATAAGGACACGTGCAGTTGCATCCCAAATGTGTCTGTCTTCACTTGTAGCCTGTGAGAAAGACCCGATTTACTTAACGGGCATTGGCTAATAAGAAGTGAGATATCTGAGAGCCAGGATATCTGAGAGGGAATTATAATTATTATATTCAGCCCAAGGGCACAACGGCCACTGGCCACAAAAGGCATGGATTATTTTTTTAGAAGGCATTGCGGCCACACTAAAGGGATACTACTGGGAAATTCGAGGCATTATCAAGTGCTTGTCAAATTGTGAATGAGAGACTGATGAAGTGTGTACAGCCTGCGCAAAAAAACAGAACAGAGCTCATGCCTTTCATGCAACTTTATTCAAATCATCATTAGAGTTTCATCATGCAGCCTTACAATGTATTAGACCTCTAAACATATAGTTCGACGTTCGTATCACAACTAAAGTTACATAAATAACTTTTTCTTTGTTAAATGCTCAACACAGAATAGCACTCTCTCAAATCTTTTGGAGAAAATATCCTTTCTGTTTTATTCAGCTTTGTTCAATTGTATTCTTCATACTATAAAATAATGCCACGGAATTCTAAGCTAATCTTGCCTGCTAAATGAACTAGTGTAGCCCACAGCCACATCAGGACCTGCTAAATGAACTAGTGTAGCCCACAGCCACATCAGGACCTGCTAAATGAACTAGTGTAGCCCACAGCCACATCAGGACCTGCTAAATGAACTAGTGTCGCCCACAGCCACATCAGGACCTGCTAAATGAACTAGTGTAGCCCACAGCCACATCAGGACCTGCTAAATGAACTAGTGTCGCCCACAGCCACATCAGGACCTGCTAAATGAACTAGTGTAGCCCACAGCCACATCAGGACCTGCTAAATGAACTAGTGTAGCCCACAGCCACATCAGGACCTGCTAAATGAACTAGTGTAGCCCACAGCCACATCAGGACCTGCTAAATGAACTAGTGTAGCCCACAGCCACATCAGAACCTGCTAAATGAACTAGTGTAGCCCACAGCCACATCAGGACCTGCTAAATGAACTAGTGTAGCCCACAGCCACATCAGGACCTGCTAAATGAACTAGTGTAGCCCCACAGCCACATCAGGACCTGCTAAATGAACTAGTGTAGCCCACAGCCAGATCAGGACCTGCTAAATGAACTAGTGTAGCCCACAGCCATATGGCATAGAACCAGATCAAGACCTAACATAAGGACAACTCAGAGTATGCTTTCATGTCCTTCCCTGTGGCTCAGTTGGTAGAGCATGGTGTGTGCAACGCCAGGGTTGTGGGTTCGATTCCCACGGGGAGGCCAGTACCAAAAAAAGAATGTATGAAATGTATGCATTCACTACTGTAGGTCGCTCTGGATAAGAGCGTCTGCTAAATTACTAAAATGTAAATGAAATAGACAAATTTTTGTAATATCATGCTTCTTTAGACCTGTCTAAAATAAATAAGGGATTTATTGTGAAGGTGTAGGATATATTACATGGATTTATTCTACTTTTTATAATGTAGATGTTCCAAAGGTCTTCATCAGTGGCTTGTAGGCTGTGTGTGGAAGCTAGGAGATTCTAAATGTGTTGATGTTAATTAACAGTCAATTACCGGCTGACCACCACAACCCTATCTGCTAACCTATTCCTATCCCTCCCCCAGCAATACCGCCTCTTTCCCCTGCCTGGACCCAATCACGGCCAAGCTGTTGCAGCTTCAGCCAATCACAGGGCCACAGCTCTGGGATTGACGACTGCTTATGTTGCTACCAGCTGCTCAAATCTCCAGGGGCATCATTGCAGGGAAAAATCTAAGAGGGATCCTTGGGACGTATAACTCTGATGTAACCCCATTGAAGTTCACATTTCAAACAGCTAAAGTAAGGTTTAGGTAAAGGTTATGGTTAACGTTAAGGTTAAGTTTAGGGTAGGGGTTACGGTTAGGTTTAGGTAAAGGTTATGGTTAACGTTAAGGTTAAGTTTAGGGTAGAGGGTTAGGTTTAGATAAAGGTTATGGTTAACGTTAAGGTTAAGTTTAGGGTAGGGGTTAGGGTTAGGCAAAGGTTAGGGTAGGGGTTACGGTTAGGTTTAGGTAAAGGTTATGGTTAACGTTAAGGTTAAGTTTAGGGTAGGGGTTACGGTTAGGTTTAGATAAAGGTTATGGTTAACGTTAAGGTTAAGTTTAGGGTAGGGGTTACGGTTAGGTTTAGATAAAGGTTATGGTTAACGTTAAGGTTAAGTTTAGGGTAGGGGTTACGGTTAGGTTTAGATAAAGGTTATGGTTAACGTTAAGGTTAAGTTTAGGGTAGGGGTTACGGTTAGGTTTAGATAAAGGTTATGGTTAACGTTAAGGTTAAGTTTAGGGTAGGGGTTACGGTTAGGTTTAGGTAAAGGTTATGGTTAACGTTAAGGTTAAGTTTAGGGTAGGGGTTACGGTTAGGTTTAGGTAAAGGTTATGGTTAACGTTAAGGTTAAGTTTAGGGTAGGGTAGGGGTTAGGTTTGGTTTAGGGTAGGGTAGGGGTTAGGGTTAGGTTTAGGGTAGGGTAGGGGTTAGGGTTAGGTTTAGGTAAAGGTTATGGTTAACGTTAAGGTTAAGTTTAGGGTAGGGTAGGGGTTAGGGTTAGGTTTAGGGTAGGGTAGGGGTTAGGGTTAGGCAAAGGTTAGGGTAGGGGTTACGGTTAGGTTTAGGTTTAGGGTAGGGGTTAGGGTTAGGCAAAGGTTAGGGTAGGGGTTAACGTTAAGGTTAAGTTTAGGGTAGGGGTTACGGTTAGGTTTAGGTTTAGGGTAGGGGTTAGGGTTAGGCAAAGGTTAGGGTAGGGGTTAAGGTTAGGTTTAGAGTAGGGAAGTCCCAAGGATCCCACTTTGTATCTACCATCAATGCAGAGGCTGCCTCATTTTGCATATAGAGTTTGGCTGTGGTGTGGGGCATCTTTCTGATCCAATACGACGCTGCATGGTGGTTTGGTTTAGTTCAGGATCCTATAAAGAGTGTATTATATTGTCTGTAGGGTTCTGATCCAATACGACGCTGCATGGTGGTTTGGTTTAGTTCAGGATCCTATAAAGAGTGTATTATGTTGTCTGTAGGGTTCTGATCCAATACGACGCTGCATGGTGGTTTGGTTTAGTTCAGGATCCTATAAAGAGTGTATTATGTTGTCTGTAGGGTTCTGATCCAATACGACGCTGCATGGTGGTTTGGTTTAGTTCAGGATCCTATAAAGAGTGTATTATGTTGTCTGTAGGGTTCTGATCCAATACGACGCTGCATGGTGGTTTGGTTTAGTTCAGGATCCTATAAAGAGTGTATTATGTTGTCTGTAGGGTTCTGATCCAATACGACGCTGCATGGTGGTTTGGTTTAGTTCAGGATCCTATAAAGAGTGTATTATGTTGTCTGTAGGGTTCTGATCCAATACGACGCTGCATGGTGGTTTGGTTTAGTTCAGGATCCTATAAAGAGTGTATTATGTTGTCTGTAGGGTTCTGATCCAATACGACGCTGCATGGTGGTTTGGTTTAGTTCAGGATCCTATAAAGAGTGTATTATGTTGTCTGTAGGGTTCTGATCCAATACGACGCTGCATGGTGGTTTGGTTTAGTTCAGGATCCTATAAAGAGTGTATTATGTTGTCTGTAGGGTTCTGATCCAATACGACGCTGCATGGTGGTTTGGTTTAGTTCAGGATCCTATAAAGAGTGTATTATGTTGTCTGTAGGGTTCTGATCCAATACGACGCTGCATGGTGGTTTGGTTTAGTTCAGGATCCTATAAAGAGTGTATTATGTTGTCTGTAGGGTTCTGATCCAATACGACGCTGCATGGTGGTTTGGTTTAGTTCAGGATCCTATAAAGAGTGTATTATGTTGTCTGTAGGGTTCTGATCCAATACGACGCTGCATGGTGGTTTGGTTTAGTTCAGGATCCTATAAAGAGTGTATTATGTTGTCTGTAGGGTTCTGATCCAATACGACGCTGCATGGTGGTTTGGTTTAGTTCAGGATCCTATAAAGAGTGTATTATGTTGTCTGTAGGGTTCTGATCCAATACGACGCTGCATGGTGGTTTGGTTTAGTTCAGGATCCTATAAAGAGTGTATTATGTTGTCTGTAGGGTTCTGATCCAATACGACGCTGCATGGTGGTTTGGTTTAGTTCAGGATCCTATAAAGAGTGTATTATGTTGTCTGTAGGGTTCTGATCCAATACGACGCTGCATGGTGGTTTGGTTTAGTTCAGGATCCTATAAAGAGTGTATTATGTTGTCTGTAGGGTTCTGATCCAATACGACGCTGCATGGTGGTTTGGTTTAGTTCAGGATCCTATAAAGAGTGTATTATGTTGTCTGTAGGGTTCTGATCCAATACGACGCTGCATGGTGGTTTGGTTTAGTTCAGGATCCTATAAAGAGTGTATTATGTTGTCTGTAGGGTTCTGATCCAATACGACGCTGCATGGTGGTTTGGTTTAGTTCAGGATCCTATAAAGAGTGTATTATGTTGTCTGTAGGGTTCTGATCCAATACGACGCTGCATGGTGGTTTGGTTTAGTTCAGGATCCTATAAAGAGTGTATTATGTTGTCTGTAGGGTTCTGATCCAATACGACGCTGCATGGTGGTTTGGTTTAGTTCAGGATCCTATAAAGAGTGTATTATGTTGTCTGTAGGGTTCTGATCCAATACGACGCTGCATGGTGGTTTGGTTTAGTTCAGGATCCTATAAAGAGTGTATTATGTTGTCTGTAGGGTTCTGATCCAATACGACGCTGCATGGTGGTTTGGTTTAGTTCAGGATCCTATAAAGAGTGTATTATGTTGTCTGTAGGGTTCTGATCCAATACGACGCTGCATGGTGGTTTGGTTTAGTTCAGGATCCTATAAAGAGTGTATTATGTTGTCTGTAGGGTTCTGATCCAATACGACGCTGCATGGTGGTTTGGTTTAGTTCAGGATCCTATAAAGAGTGTATTATGTTGTCTGTAGGGTTCTGATCCAATACGACGCTGCATGGTGGTTTGGTTTAGTTCAGGATCCTATAAAGAGTGTATTATGTTGTCTGTAGGGTTCTGATCCAATACGACGCTGCATGGTGGTTTGGTTTAGTTCAGGATCCTATAAAGAGTGTATTATGTTGTCTGTAGGGTTCTGATCCAATACGACGCTGCATGGTGGTTTGGTTTAGTTCAGGATCCTATAAAGAGTGTATTATGTTGTCTGTAGGGTTCTGATCCAATACGACGCTGCATGGTGGTTTGGTTTAGTTCAGGATCCTATAAAGAGTGTATTATGTTGTCTGTAGGGTTCTGATCCAATACGACGCTGCATGGTGGTTTGGTTTAGTTCAGGATCCTATAAAGAGTGTATTATGTTGTCTGTAGGGTTCTGATCCAATACGACGCTGCATGGTGGTTTGGTTTAGTTCAGGATCCTATAAAGAGTGTATTATGTTGTCTGTAGGGTTCTGATCCAATACGACGCTGCATGGTGGTTTGGTTTAGTTCAGGATCCTATAAAGAGTGTATTATGTTGTCTGTAGGGTTCTGATCCAATACGACGCTGCATGGTGGTTTGGTTTAGTTCAGGATCCTATAAAGAGTGTATTATGTTGTCTGTAGGGTTCTGATCCAATACGACGCTGCATGGTGGTTTGGTTTAGTTCAGGATCCTATAAAGAGTGTATTATGTTGTCTGTAGGGTTCTGATCCAATACGACGCTGCATGGTGGTTTGGTTTAGTTCAGGATCCTATAAAGAGTGTATTATGTTGTCTGTAGGGTTCTGATCCAATACGACGCTGCATGGTGGTTTGGTTTAGTTCAGGATCCTATAAAGAGTGTATTATGTTGTCTGTAGGGTTCTGATCCAATACGACGCTGCATGGTGGTTTGGTTTAGTTCAGGATCCTATAAAGAGTGTATTATGTTGTCTGTAGGGTTCTGATCCAATACGACGCTGCATGGTGGTTTGGTTTAGTTCAGGATCCTATAAAGAGTGTATTATGTTGTCTGTAGGGTTCTGATCCAATACGACGCTGCATGGTGGTTTGGTTTAGTTCAGGATCCTATAAAGAGTGTATTATGTTGTCTGTAGGGTTCTGATCCAATACGACGCTGCATGGTGGTTTGGTTTAGTTCAGGATCCTATAAAGAGTGTATTATGTTGTCTGTAGGGTTCTGATCCAATACGACGCTGCATGGTGGTTTGGTTTAGTTCAGGATCCTATAAAGAGTGTATTATGTTGTCTGTAGGGTTCTGATCCAATACGACGCTGCATGGTGGTTTGGTTTAGTTCAGGATCCTATAAAGAGTGTATTATGTTGTCTGTAGGGTTCTGATCCAATACGACGCTGCATGGTGGTTTGGTTTAGTTCAGGATCCTATAAAGAGTGTATTATGTTGTCTGTAGGGTTCTGATCCAATACGACGCTGCATGGTGGTTTGGTTTAGTTCAGGATCCTATAAAGAGTGTATTATGTTGTCTGTAGGGTTCTGATCCAATACGACGCTGCATGGTGGTTTGGTTTAGTTCAGGATCCTATAAAGAGTGTATTATGTTGTCTGTAGGGTTCTGATCCAATACGACGCTGCATGGTGGTTTGGTTTAGTTCAGGATCCTATAAAGAGTGTATTATGTTGTCTGTAGGGTTCTGATCCAATACGACGCTGCATGGTGGTTTGGTTTAGTTCAGGATCCTATAAAGAGTGTATTATGTTGTCTGTAGGGTTCTGATCCAATACGACGCTGCATGGTGGTTTGGTTTAGTTCAGGATCCTATAAAGAGTGTATTATGTTGTCTGTAGGGTTCTGATCCAATACGACGCTGCATGGTGGTTTGGTTTAGTTCAGGATCCTATAAAGAGTGTATTATGTTGTCTGTAGGGTTCTGATCCAATACGACGCTGCATGGTGGTTTGGTTTAGTTCAGGATCCTATAAAGAGTGTATTATGTTGTCTGTAGGGTTCTGATCCAATACGACGCTGCATGGTGGTTTGGTTTAGTTCAGGATCCTATAAAGAGTGTATTATGTTGTCTGTAGGGTTCTGATCCAATACGACGCTGCATGGTGGTTTGGTTTAGTTCAGGATCCTATAAAGAGTGTATTATGTTGTCTGTAGGGTTCTGATCCAATACGACGCTGCATGGTGGTTTGGTTTAGTTCAGGATCCTATAAAGAGTGTATTATGTTGTCTGTAGGGTTCTGATCCAATACGACGCTGCATGGTGGTTTGGTTTAGTTCAGGATCCTATAAAGAGTGTATTATGTTGTCTGTAGGGTTCTGATCCAATACGACGCTGCATGGTGGTTTGGTTTAGTTCAGGATCCTATAAAGAGTGTATTATGTTGTCTGTAGGGTTCTGATCCAATACGACGCTGCATGGTGGTTTGGTTTAGTTCAGGATCCTATAAAGAGTGTATTATGTTGTCTGTAGGGTTCTGATCCAATACGACGCTGCATGGTGGTTTGGTTTAGTTCAGGATCCTATAAAGAGTGTATTATGTTGTCTGTAGGGTTCTGATCCAATACGACGCTGCATGGTGGTTTGGTTTAGTTCAGGATCCTATAAAGAGTGTATTATGTTGTCTGTAGGGTTCTGATCCAATACGACGCTGCATGGTGGTTTGGTTTAGTTCAGGATCCTATAAAGAGTGTATTATGTTGTCTGTAGGGTTCTGATCCAATACGACGCTGCATGGTGGTTTGGTTTAGTTCAGGATCCTATAAAGAGTGTATTATGTTGTCTGTAGGGTTCTGATCCAATACGACGCTGCATGGTGGTTTGGTTTAGTTCAGGATCCTATAAAGAGTGTATTATGTTGTCTGTAGGGTTCTGATCCAATACGACGCTGCATGGTGGTTTGGTTTAGTTCAGGATCCTATAAAGAGTGTATTATGTTGTCTGTAGGGTTCTGATCCAATACGACGCTGCATGGTGGTTTGGTTTAGTTCAGGATCCTATAAAGAGTGTATTATGTTGTCTGTAGGGTTCTGATCCAATACGACGCTGCATGGTGGTTTGGTTTAGTTCAGGATCCTATAAAGAGTGTATTATGTTGTCTGTAGGGTTCTGATCCAATACGACGCTGCATGGTGGTTTGGTTTAGTTCAGGATCCTATAAAGAGTGTATTATGTTGTCTGTAGGGTTCTGATCCAATACGACGCTGCATGGTGGTTTGGTTTAGTTCAGGATCCTATAAAGAGTGTATTATGTTGTCTGTAGGGTTCTGATCCAATACGACGCTGCATGGTGGTTTGGTTTAGTTCAGGATCCTATAAAGAGTGTATTATGTTGTCTGTAGGGTTCTGATCCAATACGACTGTAGGGTTCTGATCCAATACGACGCTGCATGGTGGTTTGGTTTAGTTCAGGATCCTATAAAGAGTGTATTATGTTGTCTGTAGGGTTCTGATCCAATACGACGCTGCATGGTGGTTTGGTTTAGTTCAGGATCCTATAAAGAGTGTATTATGTTGTCTGTAGGGTTCTGATCCAATACGACGCTGCATGGTGGTTTGGTTTAGTTCAGGATCCTATAAAGAGTGTATTATGTTGTCTGTAGGGTTCTGATCCAATACGACGCTGCATGGTGGTTTGGTTTAGTTCAGGATCCTATAAAGAGTGTATTATGTTGTCTGTAGGGTTCTGATCCAATACGACGCTGCATGGTGGTTTGGTTTAGTTCAGGATCCTATAAAGAGTGTATTATGTTGTCTGTAGGGTTCTGATCCAATACGACGCTGCATGGTGGTTTGGTTTAGTTCAGGATCCTATAAAGAGTGTATTATGTTGTCTGTAGGGTTCTGATCCAATACGACGCTGCATGGTGGTTTGGTTTAGTTCAGGATCCTATAAAGAGTGTATTATGTTGTCTGTAGGGTTCTGATCCAATACGACGCTGCATGGTGGTTTGGTTTAGTTCAGGATCCTATAAAGAGTGTATTATGTTGTCTGTAGGGTTCTGATCCAATACGACGCTGCATGGTGGTTTGGTTTAGTTCAGGATCCTATAAAGAGTGTATTATGTTGTCTGTAGGGTTCTGATCCAATACGACGCTGCATGGTGGTTTGGTTTAGTTCAGGATCCTATAAAGAGTGTATTATGTTGTCTGTAGGGTTCTGATCCAATACGACGCTGCATGGTGGTTTGGTTTAGTTCAGGATCCTATAAAGAGTGTATTATGTTGTCTGTAGGGTTCTGATCCAATACGACGCTGCATGGTGGTTTGGTTTAGTTCAGGATCCTATAAAGAGTGTATTATGTTGTCTGTAGGGTTCTGATCCAATACGACGCTGCATGGTGGTTTGGTTTAGTTCAGGATCCTATAAAGAGTGTATTATGTTGTCTGTAGGGTTCTGATCCAATACGACGCTGCATGGTGGTTTGGTTTAGTTCAGGATCCTATAAAGAGTGTATTATGTTGTCTGTAGGGTTCTGATCCAATACGACGCTGCATGGTGGTTTGGTTTAGTTCAGGATCCTATAAAGAGTGTATTATGTTGTCTGTAGGGTTCTGATCCAATACGACGCTGCATGGTGGTTTGGTTTAGTTCAGGATCCTATAAAGAGTGTATTATGTTGTCTGTAGGGTTCTGATCCAATACGACGCTGCATGGTGGTTTGGTTTAGTTCAGGATCCTATAAAGAGTGTATTATGTTGTCTGTAGGGTTCTGATCCAATACGACGCTGCATGGTGGTTTGGTTTAGTTCAGGATCCTATAAAGAGTGTATTATGTTGTCTGTAGGGTTCTGATCCAATACGACGCTGCATGGTGGTTTGGTTTAGTTCAGGATCCTATAAAGAGTGTATTATGTTGTCTGTAGGGTTCTGATCCAATACGACGCTGCATGGTGGTTTGGTTTAGTTCAGGATCCTATAAAGAGTGTATTATGTTGTCTGTAGGGTTCTGATCCAATACGACGCTGCATGGTGGTTTGGTTTAGTTCAGGATCCTATAAAGAGTGTATTATGTTGTCTGTAGGGTTCTGATCCAATACGACGCTGCATGGTGGTTTGGTTTAGTTCAGGATCCTATAAAGAGTGTATTATGTTGTCTGTAGGGTTCTGATCCAATACGACGCTGCATGGTGGTTTGGTTTAGTTCAGGATCCTATAAAGAGTGTATTATGTTGTCTGTAGGGTTCTGATCCAATACGACGCTGCATGGTGGTTTGCTTTAGTTCAGGATCCTATAAAGAGTGTATTATGTTGTCTGTAGGGTTCTGATCCAATACGACGCTGCATGGTGGTTTGGTTTAGTTCAGGATCCTATAAAGAGTGTATTATGTTGTCTGTAGGGTTTTAAAATTGCAGGTAACTTTCACAGTTTTTTTTTTTCCAGAAATCCTGGTTGAAGGATTCCAGATGTCCTGCACATTCCCTGCTGATTCCCCTACCAGAACCCACCATTAGATCAACCAGATACCTAACTAACTGTCTGTACCTGTCTCTCTCCCCCCCCCCCCCCCCCTCATCCTCCTCTTCCCTGACGCGTGACCTGGGCAGCAGAGAGACAGAGAAGTGATGTCATCAACAGTGGACAGGGACAGCATGGTGACTAAGAGTTCCCTTTACACCCGGACGGCGGGCTACGGAGACGGGGAGAGGGAGAGGGAGAGCCCGTACCTACCCAAAAACCTAGATTACTCTCTGGGCATCGCACGAGAAGAGGTGCCCCTCTACCCGCACCACTCACTACTGTCAAATTCATATCCATTGTAGGAATGTTACTGTATTGGAGGAACAGCTTGTCATTCAGTAGTAGTCATATTCATACAAATGTTTACCTTTATACAGACTGATCCCTTCATAGTTTTTCTTCTGATGTGTACATGAACTGCAGCTAATAAAGTTTTCTCTTCCTCCCTCTCAGATCGTGTCCAAGGAGAAGGAGGTACTGGAGTGGCAGAGGAAGTACGAGGACAGTCGACAGGAAGTGCTGGAGATGAGGTGAGATGATCAACTGTCAGTCGGTCACGTTACCTTGACAACAGTCGGTCACGTTACCTGGACAACAGTCGGTCACGTTACCTTGACAACAGTCGGTCACGTTACCTTGACAACAGTCAGTCACGTTACCTTGACAACGGGCAGTTACGCTACCATGACAACAGTCAGTCACGTTACCATGACAACAGTCAGTCACGTTACTATGACAACAGTCAGGTTGGTGTAGAGTGGTGGTGGGGTCCATCTAGCCAGGAGAGTCTACGCTCTTAGTAAAAAGGTTTCTTCAACTGTCCCCATAAGATAAGCCTTTTTTGTTCCAGGTAGAACCCATTTTGGTTCCAGGAAGAACCCTTTTAGGATCCACGTAGAACCCTCTATGGAAAGGGTTCTACATGCTTTCCAAAAGGGTTCTACCTGGAACCAAAAAAGGGGGTTCTTCAAAGGGACATCAAAATAACCCTTTTAGGTTGTAGATATCACTGTTTATTTGTAAGAGTGTAGTTAAGATTATCTAAGGGGACTTATTTCATTAGGCTGATTGGCCCTTACGATAAGGAGGGTTAAGTAGCTAAGAGCAGAGGTACGGCTAATCCACCCGCTTACCTCTCTATCCGGCAATACCAAAACAAAGCTGTCTGAAAAATACTCTTGTAGTCCAAACGCATTGCAGTTTTGTGTCCTAATTTTATGTAAACTATAGGCTGATCTGCTCCTACTTACAGTATATGCAGTCTTTGTAAATACTATAGTTTCTGCATCATGCTACTTGTTTTCTTTCTTGACATCTGCATTCCTTCTATTGCCCTCATCTCACCCCAAAACACGCATTTAGGAGCCCCTTCTATTGCCCTCATCTCACCCCAAAACAAGCATTTAGGAGCCCCTTCTATTGCCCTCATCTCACCCCAAAACAAGCATTTAGGAGCCCCTTCTATTGCCCTCATCTCACCCCAAAACAAGCATTTAGGAGCCCCTTCTATTGCCCTCATCTCACCCCAAAACAAGCATTCAGGAGCCTCCCTTCTATTGCCCTCATCTCACCCCAAAACACGCATTTAGGAGCCCCTTCTATTGCCCTCATCTCACCCCAAAACAAGCATTCAGGAGCCTCCCTTCTATTGCCCTCATCTCACCCCAAAACACGCATTTAGGAGCCCCTTCTATTGCCCTCATCTCACCCCAAAACAAGCATTCAGGAGCCTCCCTTCTATTGCCCTCATCTCACCCCCCCAAAAAGCAGTGGAAGATTTAAACAGATACCTGAAGAGGTCTTAAGTTAGCCTCGTCCAACTCACTTTTGTGGGTAGGGATGTGACTGTCATGGAATTTTGGATGACGGTAATTGGCCAGCCAATTAGAGCTGGTGTCCATAATAACTGTTTGAATAGCAGTTAAATGCTTCTTTTATCCGCTCCTGACTGCAAAGTGCTGTTATAAAAATAGAATGAATTAAAATGGGCGTCCCCCATTCAAGTCTACGATGGCTTAATGGGTAGACTGGAAACCATTGCAAGTGTACCCATAGGAACAAAGCAGGAAGTAAAAGCAGGAAGTGTACCCATCAATATGTGCTGTGATTTGTTGATTGAACTCAACTGACATAACAAAAATACATTCCATTGCGTGTTCCACATCAGTGAACATCATTTGAATGAACATTCTACATTACCATGGAAATTATTGCATCACAATACCAGGCGGCCATTGGGAGTGGACCCATGAGTTTACCAGTGAAATTGCAGTGGTGTAAAGTATTTAAGTAAAAATACTTTAAAGTACTACTTAATTAGTTTTTTGGGGTTATGTGTACTTTACTATTTATATTTTTGACAACTTTTACTTTTACTTCACTACATTCCTAAAGAAAATATTTTTTACTACATTTTCCCAGACATCCAAAATTACTCGTTACATTTTGACAGAAAAATGCTCCAATTCACACACTTATCAAGAGAACATCCCTGGTCATCCCTACTGCCTCTGATCTGGTGGACTCACTAAACACACATTATTTGTTTGTAAATGATGTCTGAGTGTTGGAGTGTGCCCCTGGATATCCGTAAATAAAAACTAAGGAAGAAATTGTGCCGTCTGGTTTGCTTAATATACAGAATTTGAAATGGTTTATACTTTTACTTTTGATACTTAAGTACATTTTAGAAATTAAATGTACTTTTGATTCTTCATTATATTTAAAACCAAATACTTTTAGACTTTTACTCAAGTAGTATTTTACTGGGTGACTTTCACTTTTACTTGAGTCATTTTATATCAAGGTATCTTTACTTTTACTCAAGAATGACAATTGAGTACTTTTTCCACCACTGTCAAATTTCCAGGGTTACAGGTTTCAAACCCATTCCATTCATTATTTGCTACAACACCTTGCTTGTTTCAAATAAATCTCATTGTTAAGAGTCCACAAACTGACTCCACCGCACAAATTCACGGCCGTCCTTTCTTCAGTCAGCTGTTCATTTAAAATGTTATATACACTACAGTTCAAAAGTTTGGGGTCACTAAGAAATGTCCTTGTTTTTGAAAGAAAAGCTAATCTTTTGTCTTTTAAAATAACATCAAATTGATCAGAAATACAGTGTAGACATTGTTAATGTTGTAAATGACTATTGTAGCTGGAAACGGCTGATTTTTTAATGGAATATCTACATAGGCGTACAGAGGCCCATTTATCAGCAACCATCACTCCTGTGTTCCAATGGCACGTTGTGTTAGCTAATCCAAGTTTATCACTTTAAAAAGGCTAATTGATCATTAGAAAACCCTTTTGCAATTATGTTAGCACAGCTGAAAACTGTTGTTCTGATTAAAGAAGCAATAAAACTGGCCTTCTTTAAACTAGTTGAGTATCTGGATCATCAGTATTTGTGGGTTTGATTACAGGCTCAAAATGGCCAGAAACAAAGTACTTTCTTCTGAAATTCAGTCTATTCTTGTTCTGAGAAATGAAGGCTATTCCATGTGAGAAATTGGCAAGAAACTGAAGATCTCGTACAACGCTGTGTACTACTCCCTTCACAGAACAGTACAAACTGGCTCTAACCAGAATAGAAAGAGGAGTGGGAGGCCCCGGTTCTCTAGTTTGAGAAACAGACAAGTCCTCAACTGGTAGCTTCATTAAATAGTACCTACAAAAAACCAGTCTCAACGTCAATAGTGAAGAGGTGACTCTGGGATGCTGACCTTCTAGGCAGAGTTCCTCTGACCAGTCTCAACGTCAATAGTGAAGAGGCGACTCTAGGATGCTGGCCTTCTAGGCAGAGTTCCTCTGTCCAGTGTCTGAGATATGGCTTTTTCTTTGCAACTCTGCCAGCATCCCGTAGTCACCTCTTCAATCACTACTTTATTTTAAGAATGTGAAATGTCAGAATAATAGTAGAGAGAATGATTTATTTCAGCTTTATTTCTTTCATCACATTCCCAGTGGGTCAGAAGGTTACATACACTCAATTAGTATTTGGTAGAATTGCCTTTAAATTGTTTATCTAGGGTCAAACGTTTCGGGTTGCCTTCCACAAGCTTCCCACAATAAGTTGGGTGAATTCTGACCCATTCCTCCTGACAGAGCTGGTGTAACTGAGTCAGGTTTGTAGGTCTCCTTGCTCGCACACACTTTTTCAGTTCTGCCCACAAATTTTCTATGGGATTGAGGTCAGGGCTTTGTGATGGCCACTCCAATACCTTGACTTTGTTGTCCTTAAGCCATTTTGCCAGAACTTTGGAAGTATGCTTGGGGTCATTGTCCATTTGGAAGACCCATTCTGCCAGCAGCAGACCACCCTGCATCCCACTGCTGGTTTGCTTCTGAAGCTAAGCAGGGTTGGTCCTGGTTGGTCCCTGGATGGGAGACCAGATGCTGCTGGAAGTGGTGTTGGAGGGCCAGTAGGAGGCACTCTTTCCTCTGATCTAAAAAATATCCCACTGCCCTGTGTAGGGTGCTGTCTTTCGGATTGGACGTTAAACGGTGTCCTGACTCTCTGAGGTCATTAAAGATCCCATTGCACTTATCGTAAGAGTAGGGGTGTTAACCCTGGTGTCCTGGCTAAATTCTCAATCTGGCCCTCATACCATCACAACCACCTAATCATCCCCAGCTTACAATTGGCTCATTCATCCCCCTCCTCTCCCCTGTAACTATTCCCCAGGTCGTTGCTGTAAATGAGAATGTGTTCTCAGTCAACTTACCTGGTTAAATAAAATTTGCGACCAAGCTTTAACTTCCTGACTGATGTCTTGAGATGTGGCTTCAATATATCCACATAATTTTCCTGCCTCATGATACCATCTATTTTGTGAAGTGCACAAGTCCCTCCTACAGCAAAGCACCCCCACAACATGATGCTGCCACCCCCATGCTTCACGGTTGGGATGGTGTTCTTCAGCTTGCAAGCCCCTCCCCCCTTTTCCTCCAAACATAACAATGGTCATTATGGCCAAACAATTATATTTTTGTTTCATCAGACCAGAGGACATTTCTCCAAAAAGTACATATTTGTCCCCATCTGCATTTGCAAACTGTAGTCTGGCTTTTTTTATGGCGGTTTTGGAGCAGTGGCTTCTTCCTTGCTGAGTGGCCTTTCAGGTTATGTCGATATACGACTCGTTTTACTGTGGTTATAGATACTTTTGTACCTGTTTCCTCCAGGATCTTCACAAGGTCCTTTGCTGTTGTTCTGGGATTGATTTGCACTTTTCGCACCAAAGTACGTTCATCTCTAGGAGACAGAACGCGTCTCCTTCCTGAGCGGTATGACGGCTGCGTGGTCCCATGGTGTTTATACTTGCGTACTATTGTTTGTACAGATGAACGTGGTACCTTCAGGCGTTTGGAAATTGCTCCCAAGGATGAACAAGACTTTTTCTAAGGTCTTGGCTGATTTCTTTTGATTTTCCCATGATGTCAAGCAAAGAGGCACTGAGTTTGAAGGTAGGCCTTGAAATACATCCACAGGTACACCTCCAATTGACTCAAATGATGTCAATTAGCCTATCAGAAGCTTCTAAAGCCATGACATAATTTTCTGGAATTTTCCACGCTGTTTAAAGGCACAGTCAACTTTGTGTAGGTAAACGTCTGACCCACTGGAATTGTGATACAGTGAATTATAAGTGAAATAAGCTGTCTGTAAACAATTGTTGGAAAAATGACTTGTGTCATGCACAAAGTAGATGTCCTAACCGACTTGCCAAAACTATAGTTTGTTAACAAGAAATTTGTGGAGTGGTTGAAAAACGAGTTTTAATGACTCCAACCTAAGTGTATGTAAACTACCAACTTCAACTGTAATTCTGTTTGTGTGTACATGTATATATATATATTTTTACGGTTATTATATTTTCATGTCAGTCTTGATCCGTAACTATCGGTTATACAGTAGTTGTACCAGCCCTACTTTTGAGTGATAACACTGTGCAAAGAAAAACAACGACTAGTGTTTTGAGACCCGCATTGCACATATTAACCTACCTAACCAAGAACTCATATGTATCTTTCAGAAACATGCATATGCCTCATGTTAATGAAAACAAAGTGTTGAATATTTGTAAAAAAAAAAAAAAAAAATGTTTTATCAATTAATCTTTGTGGTTTGTGGTTCATAGGAGAATCGTGTCAGAGTATGAGAAGACCATTGCACAGATGATTGGTGAGTAATACTGACCCATCCCCACCAAAGCTCAGGGATTTTAATACACGCTTTACAATTATTGTCTTGAACGTTATGGCAACATTTTGATTTGTGCCTAAATTAACATATCCAATGTAATTATTTGACATGAGGGCCATAAACAACAACTCACTATTCTGGATTAAAATATAAATACATTGCTGAGGTTTTGTCACTTTTGAGAACACAAGCTTAAAAGTACATAGTACAAAAATTATTAAAATATAAAAAAATCATATATAATATTTTTCCTATTCAACAAAAGTAGAGAGAAAAGGGTTTGAATGCCTGAAATACTTTCTAAATATAGTAACAATCAAATTATTAACGACTTACTATAAGATTTCACCTTACTTATAACTTTAAAATAGATATTGCCATATTTAGCGACAGTACAAATTTGACCCCATTTCATATAACTGGCTACGGAGCATTTTTCTGCTTAGCTTTCTCTGAGCGATTCAGAGACACCATTTGAATGTCTGCATGCTCGTGACAACTTCAGCTTTATACACAAAGCGATTTCGTCCCTGTACGATCAAGAGAAAGAGGTTTTGTTTCAATTCTACAAAATTATTTTGGGATTTATTCATGTCGAGAGCTCTAAAATCAGGCTGAGACCACAATTGTTGAAATCGCAAGACTCTCACCCCTTTTCACATGCCGTCTGTCTCCCAGGCTGGGCTCCGTCAATCAGAGGGAGATAAAATTGAATCTTTGTCTGGATAGGATAGAAAATGTGACACGTTACTCCCTATGCAAATGTCAGGTGTGAAACCTAACATTCGTCAGCTGAAAGCAGACGCTGATGGAGATTCTATAAGATACTGAACCCTTCCACGTTCACAGAGCGCTTTGTACCCTGCCACGTTCACAGGGGGATCTGTACCCTGACACGTTCACAGAGGGATCTGTACCCTGCCACGTTCACAGAGGGATCTGTACCCTGCCACGTTCACAGAGGGATCTGTACCCTGCCATGTTCACAGAGGGATCTGTACCCTGCCACGTTCACAGAGCGCTCTGAACCCTGCCACGTTCACACAAGGCTCTGTACCCTTCCACGTTCACAGAGCGCTCTGAACCCTGCCACGTTCACACAACGCTCTGAACCCTGACACGTTCACACAACGCTCTGTACCCTTCCACGTTCACAGAGCACTCTGTACCCTGCCACGTTCACAGAGCGATCTGTACCCTGCTTTGTACACCGAATTATCAGTCGGAACATGTCCTGAACCGCTCAAAGTCCATTAAGTAGGGGACTTAACAACACAGGGGATTTATATCAATATTTGGTTCATTCTCCCTCACCTCACAAACTGTTCAGTATGTTAAGACAAAACATCTTCGGTGCCCAATTCATTATTTTGTCAAAATTAAACACTGAATCTGTATCTGCCATTGACGTAAACCAGGGGAGGGGTCTACTCCATTATCCACACAGCACCAGGGGAGGGGTCTACTCCATTATCCATACAGCACCAGGGGAGTGGTCTACTCCATTATCCATACAGCACCAGGGGAGGGGTCTACTCCATTATCCATACAGCACCAGGGGAGGGGTCAATTCTATCATCCATACAGCACCAGGGGAGGGGTCAACTCCATTATCCATACAGCACCAGGGGAGGGGTCAACTCCATTATCCATACAGCACCAGGGGAGGGGTCAACTCCATTATCCATACAGCACCAGGGGAGGGGTCAACTCCATTATCCATACAGCACCAGGGGAGGGGTGAAGTCCATTATCCATACAGCACCAGGGGAGGGGTCTACTCCATTATCCATACAGCACCAGGGGAGGGGTCAACTCCATTATCCATACAGCACCAGGGGAGTGGTCTACTCCATTATCCATACAGCACCAGGGGAGGGGTCAACTCCATTATCCACACAGCACCAGGGGAGGGGTCAACTCCATTATCCACACAGCACCAGTGGAGTGGTTAAACTCCATTATCCATACAGCACCAGGGGAGGGGTCAACTCCATTATCCATACAGCACCAGGGGAGGGGTCAACTCCATTATCCATACAGCACCAGGGGAGGGGTCAACTCCATTATCCATACAGCACCAGGGTAGTGGTGAACTCCATTATCCACACAGCACCAGGGGAGGGGTCAACTCCATTATCAATACAGCACCAGGGGAGGGGTGAACTCCATTATCCACACAGCACCAGGGGAGGGGTCTACTCCATTATCCACACAGCACCAGGGGAGGGGTCTACTCCATTATCCACACAGCACCAGGGGAGGGGTGAACTCCATTATCCACACAGCACCAGGGGAGGGGTCAACTCCATTATCCATACAGCACCAGGGGAGGGGTGAACTCCATTATCATACAGCACCAGTGGAGGGGTGAACTCCATTATCCACACAGCACCAGGGGAGGGGTCAACTCCATTATCCATACAGCACCAGGGGAGGGGTCTACTCCATTATCCACACAGCACCAGAGGAGGGGTGAACTCCATTATCCACACAGCACCAGGGGAGGGGTCAACTCCATTATCCATACAGCACCAGGGGAGGGGTCTACTCCATTATCCACACAGCACCAGAGGAGGGGTGAACTCCATTATCCACACAGCACCAGGGGAGGGGTCAACTCCATTTCAATTCAGTCAATTCATGAAGTAAGTTGAAATTCCTATTCCAACGTTCCTCAATTATGAGCCACATTTGAAATTTGGAATTTCTGTTGAAATGGAATTGATCCCAACTCATGTGTCTTGCACCTTCCCAGCTTGACTTATAACACGACCCCTTATTTTGTGTTTCTGCTCCCCATCTCGGCCTGTTCCTATTGTATAAACTCTCTCTAACAGGGCTGCCAGGTGAGTATCGAGGAGTCTACCCCGTTAGATGTTTGTGTCTTCAGATCACATCCGTCTGTGTGAGAGAGAGAGAGAGAGAGAGGTAGAGAGAGAGAGAGAGAGAGAGAGAGAGAGAGAGAGAGAGAGAGAGAGAGAGGTAGAGAGGTAGAGAGAGAGAGAGAGAGAGAGAGAGAGAGAGAGAGAGAGAGAGAGAGAGAGAGAGAGAGAGAGAGAGGTAGAGAGAGAGAGAGAGAGAGAGAGAGAGAGAGAACTCTCTTCGTCTAGTGACATTTGTCTTTACATTGTTTGTTGTCTTTCAACTTTTCAACATTTCTTTGTCAGGAAACTGGTGGTACGATACCATAATTAGTTTCTACAATGCACAGGACCAGATTTTCTTAAAGGAGCCTTTCTGGGATATCATGTAAAGCAGGGTAAAGTAGGGTCCTTTAAAGTCTCCTTTCACTCTGTGAGGTTGGAATAATACTGTAAAATTATGAAAATTATGATAATGTCATTTTAGTGTAATAGCTGTTTGAAAAGATAGACAGAAATGTCCGCCTGTCTTGATGAGATAGTGTTTTGGCCTGCCTGGTGACATCACCAGGTGGTAAATTAGTTAATTAACCAATAAGAAAGAGAGTTCCAAACCTCTCTGCCAATAACAGCTAGTTTTCAGTTTTCCCCTCCCCACTCGGACCACTCCCACCATTAAGGCTAATTGCGCTTCAGTTTCTTCTTCTACTGAAGTAGCTACAGTGAGGGGAAAAAAGTATTTGATCCCCTGCTGATTTTGTACGTTTGCCCACTGACAAAGAAAGGATCAGTCTATAATTTTAATGGTAGGTTTATTTGAACAGTGAGAGACAGAATAACAACAACAACAAAAATCCAGAAATACACGTCAAAAATGTTATAAATTGATTTGCATTTTAATGAGGGAAATAAGTATTTGACCCCCTCTCAATCAGAAAGATTTCTGGCTCCCAGGTAAAAAGTCCTGACTTATCAAAGTTATTGTTTTTCTACCTTTTCAGGACATTAAGGTGAAATGTTAGGACATTGGGGTGCTGATAATGTAGGAAAACAAGTACACACACACACACACACACACACACACACACACACACACACACACACACACACACACACACACACACACACACACACACACAGTTTAAAGGGGGGAGAGAATCATAACATTCCAATACTCTTGTCAGTTCGTTGCTCTTCCCTGAAGTCTCTTTTGGGCCTCGTTCATTTCGCTCATCGTTCAGTGTTTGTTCTGTCTGCATGCTTCACACAGAAACACAAGGTTTATTATCAACGTTGCCTTCGTGCTAAACATGTCCCTAATTCAGGCGGCGTTAACTAATGTAGGAAGGATGCAGTAGTAGGAACCTACTCTGTTTTTTTTTTAATTGATGTCAAATCCGTTTCTCTACAATTTCTCAACGAATGTAGTTACCAACGAATGTAGTCTCTCCCTGTTAAGCCTCATTTACACCCGATTCTAACATGCATCTTTAGTCCTGATCTTGTCCGCATTCTGATTGTGCCCACATTCTCTAAAATATGTTTACACATGGTATTAAAATGTCTCTCATATTCGTCTACTGTGTCCGCATTGTGACCAGATGTCTTGGTCCCTCTTTATACAAAATGATACACTTGTAAGATGTCCAGACACAATGATTGGCTGACTACCTCCGGAGGCGGTCAGGAAGATCTGATCCCAATGTGTCTTTTTAATCATCTACATCTGTTAGGAAAATGTGGTCACAATCAAAATCTGGACAAGATTAAGACAAAGGATACATGTAAGAACCAGGTATAAACAGGGCGTGCGTGTGTATATGTAAGCATGTGTGTGTAGATATACATATTTCTGTGTGTGTGTGTGTGTGTGTGTGTGCATGTTTTAGTGTCTTTGTATTTGAGTGTGCAGTATCAGGACCACCATATCTCATCTTTATCCTCCCTTTCCTCTCTCTCTCTCCATCTCTCTCCTCTCTCTCTCCATCCCTCTCCTCTCTCTCCATCCCTCTCCTCTCTCTCTCCATCCCTTTCCTCTCTCTCTCTCCATCTCTCTCCTCTCTCTCCATTCCTCTCCTCTCCTCTCTCCATCCTTCCTCTCCTCTCTATATCCTCCCTCCTCTCCTCTCTCTCTCTCCATCTCTCTCCTCTCTCTCTCCATCCCTCTCCTCTCTCTCTCCATCCCTCTCCTCTCCTCTCTCCATCCTTCCTCTCCTCTCTCTATCCTCCATCTCTCTCATCTCTCTATCCTCCATCTCTCTCATCTCTCTATCCTCCATCTCTCTCCTCTCTATATCCCCCCTCCATCTCTCTCCTTCCTCTCCTCTCTCTATCCTCCCTCTCCTCTCTCTATCCTCAATCTCTCTCCTCTCTATATCCCCCCTCCATCTCTCTCCTTCCTCTCCTCTCTCTATCCTCCCTCTCCTCTCTCTATCCTCCATCTCTCTCCTCTCTATATCCCCCCTCCATCTCTCTCCATCCTCTCCTCTCTCTATCCTCCCTCTCCGCTCTCTATCCTCCATCTCTCTCCTCTCTATATCCCCCCTCCATCTCTCTCCTCCCTCCTCTCTCTCTCCATCCCTCTCCTCTCTCTATCCTCCATCTCTCTCCTCTCTATATCCCCTCCTTCTCTCTCCTCCCTCCTCTCTCTCTCATCCCTCTCCTCTCTCTATCCTTTGTCCCTCCATCTCATGTCTCTCTCTCTCTCTCTCCCACCAGACGATGAGCAGAAGGATAAGTCTCTGTCTCACCACACCATCCAGCAGCTGATCGTAGAGAAGGACCAGGCTCTTTCAGACCTCAACTCAGTAGAGAAAAGTCTGGCTGAACTGTTCAGACGATACGAGAAGCTGAAGGACGTCCTCGAGGGCTACCGCAAGGTGGGGGGGGGGGGAGAAAGCACAGACACAGCTTCTGACGACTGCATACACACACTTGCCGAAGGCTGTTCATCAACGTCGATATTCCAGTAGTTATTATTGTGGTTTCATGACTTCAGTCGGTTATTTGATATGGTCCTACCTTTGGGGTCTGGGATGGCTCAGTTGGTAAGAGTGAGATGCTTAGCAACGGCGATGTTGTGGACTCAATTTCCACAGGGATCACATAAGAATAGTCTGTTTAGGGGCATCTTCATATGAGACCCATTCAAACACTGTCTCTCTCTGTGTGTGTGACCATTCAAACACTGTCTCTCTCTGTGTGTGTGTGTGTGTGTGTGTGTGTGTGTGTGTGTGTGTGTGTGTGTGTGTGTGTGTGTGTGTGTGTGTTTGTGTGTGTGATTATTCAAACACTGTCTCTCTCTGTGTGTGTGTGTGTGTGTGTGTGTGTGTGTGTGTGTGTGTGTGTGTGTGTGTGTGTGTGTGTGTGTGTTACCATTCAAACACTGTCTCTCTCTCTGTGTGTGTGTGTGTGTGTGTGTGTGTGTGTGTGTGTGTGTGTGTGTGTGTGTGTGTTACCATTCAAACACTGTCTCTCTCTCTCTCTCTGTGTGTGTGTGTGTGTGTGTGTGTGTGTGTGTGTGTGTGTGTGTGTGTGTGTGTGTGTGTGTGTGTGTGTGTGTGTGTTACCATTCAAACACTGTCTCTCTCTGTGTGTGTGTGTGTGTGTGTGTGTGTGTGTGTGTGTGTGTGTGTGTGTGTGTGTGTGTGTGTGTGTGTGTGTGTGTGTGTTTGTGTGTGTGATTATTCAAACACTGTCTCTCTGTGTGTGTGTGTGTGTTTGTGTGTGTGATTATTCAAACACTGTCTCTCTCTCTGTGTGTGTGTGTGTGTGTGTGTGTGTGTGTGTGTGTGTGTGTGTGTGTGTGTGTGTGTGTGTGTGTGTGTGTGTGTGTGTGTGTGTGTGTTACCATTCAAACACTGTCTCTCTCTCTCTCTCTGTGTGTGTGTGTGTGTGTGTGTGTGGTGTGTGTGTGTGTGTGTGTGTGTGTGTGTGTGTGTGTGTGTGTGTGTGTGTGTGTGTGTTACCATTCAAACACTGTCTCTCTCTGTGTGTGTGTGTGTGTGTGTGTGTGTGTGTGTGTGTGTGTGTGTGTGTGTGTGTGTGTGTGTGTGTGTGTGTTATAGTTAATTGGAGGTCCTTTTTTTTTTTTTTTAACTGAAACCCTAAATCAGGTGGGTCTCTTTCTGGCTTGTGTGTCTCCCCATCAGAATGAGGAGGTGTTGAAGAAGTGTGCTCAGGAATACCTGTCCCGAGTGAGGAAGGAGGAACAGCGTTACCATGCCCTGAAGATCCATGCAGAGGAGAAACTAGACAAGTGAGTTCAGACCTAATGGACCTCCATCCCCTACAAGGTTCCTCTTCCTTCTCTGATGTTTTTTTTTTCTTCTCCCTTTAATAAAAGCTGATGAGATGACGAACTGGTGTTTTCCATCAGGATTGTAAACACTAAAAGACTTGGGCAAAGCGGAATCAACAACCTCTGTATCATTTAAGACTTTTTTGCTTTGTGAGAAGGTGTTTAAGTTCACACTTAGCCATTTTGATGTAAAATGGTGGCTGAAAATGACCAAATGCCTTTCCTTTGGCTCCAAGTCAGAGTAGGTGTAGCTGTAGCCATGACCCAGTGATACATGGGTGCCGGAACCAAGTAGATAGAAACAGAAAAGTCTGAGCCTTTTGGGTAAAACACTCTGGGTGAATGTTGGGTAAAACACTCTGGGTGAATCCTCAGTGGAAATGTTGGGTAAAACACTCTGGGTGAATGTTGGGTAAAACACTCTGGGTGAATGTTGGGTAAAACACTCTGGGTGAATGTTGGGTAAAACACTCTGGGTGAATCCTCAGTGGAAATGTTGGGTATAAGGTCTGTGTCTCTCCTAACACCCAGGGCGAACTCTGACATCGCCCAGGTGAGGATGAGGGCTCGTCAGGAAACGGCAGCATACCAGGCCTCTCTCAGGAAGGAGACCATGAAGGTGGACTCACTGGAGAGAACCCTGGAACAGAAGGTACAATCTCTCTCTCTCTCACACACACACACACACACACACACACACACACACACGTTATGTGTGTGAAAGACTGCATTCAAACCTATGTTAGCCTTCTGAGCAAAAGCCAAGATGGAAGTCTTTAGTCTAAACATGACAGCATGGAGCCCACGTCTCCCGTCAGCTTTTCAGAGGGATGTAAAATAACCTCCTGGTTTTTGTTTCTCTTCCTTAAAAGAACAAAGAGATCGAAGAGCTGACCAAGATCTGTGACGAGCTGATCGCCAAGATGGGGAAGAGCTAGCAACGCTGAATACGTCCGTCACTACGTCTCCAGGACCTCAGGTGGACGGAGTGGTAAAGGAAGACAGATGGATTGACGGACAGCTGAGGATGTTCTACACTACTGACAGACTATTTCCATGTATCTACTGGCAACATCGCCCCCAAGAGTATTGGAGGGTAACTCCTGGTCGATGGCTTCCTCACCATGTACATTTTGATGTGTCAATGTGTACCACGTTTCCTGTATCAATGGTTTGGTGAAAGGGACTTGGTTATCATGAATGAGAGAGAGAGTGTGTGGGTGGTGGGTGTGTGTGTGTGTGTGTGTGATAGAGAGAAAGAGCATTGATTAAAGGCATCAAATGATGGGAAAGACTGTTGGACTGCTGTTGTCATCAGTTCTTAACACGAGAGAATGAATGTTGGATGAATAGAAAAACAGCAATATTATGTGTGTATATATATATATATATATATATATATATATACACTGCTCAAAAAAATAAAGGGAACACTAAAATAACACATCCTAGATCTGAATGAATGAAATAATCTTATTAAATACTTTTTTCTTTACATAGTTGAATGTGCTGACAACAAAATCACACAAAAATAATCTATGGAAATCCAATTTATCAACCCATGGAGGTCTGGATTTGGAGTCACACTCAAAATTAAAGTGGAAAACCACACTACAGGCTGATCCAACTTTGATGTAATGTCCTTAAAACAAGTCAAAATGGGGCTCAGTAGTGTGTGTGGCCTCCACGTGCCTGTATGACCTCCCTACAACGCCTGGGCATGCTCCTGATGAGGTGGCGGATGGTCTCCTGAGGGATCTCCTCCCAGACCTGGACTAAAGCATCCATCTGTGAAGAGCACAGGGCGCCAGTGGCGAATTTGCCAATCTTGGTGTTCTCTGGCAAATGCCAAACGTCCTGCACGGTGTTGGGCTGTAAGCACAACCCCCACCTGTGGACGTCGGGCCCTCACACCACCCTCATGGAGTCTGTTTCTGACCGTTTGAGCAGACACATGCACATTTGTGGCCTGCTGGAGGTCATTTTGCAGGGCTCTGGCAGTGCTCCTCCTGCTCCTCCTTGCACAAAGGCGGAGGTAGCGGTCCTGCTGCTGGGTTGTTGCCCTCCTACGGCCTCCTCCACGTCTCCTGATGTACTGGCCTGTCTCCTGGTAGCGCCTCCATGCTCTGGACACTACGCTGACAGACACAGCAAACCTTCTTGCCACAGCTCGCATTGATGTGCCATCCTGGATGAGCTGCACTACCTGAGCCACTTGTGTGGGTTGTAGACTCCGTCTCATGCTACCACTAGAGTGAAAGCACCGCCAGCATTCAAAAGTGACCAAAACATCAGCCAGGAAGCATAGGAACTGAGAAGTGGTCTGTGGTCCCCACCTGCAGAACCACTCCTTTATTGGGGGTGTCTTGCTAATTGCCTATAATTTCCACCTGTCGTCTATTCCATTTGCACAACAGCATGTGAAATTTATTGTCAATCAGTGTTGCTTCCTAAGTGGACAGTTTGATATCACAGAAGTGTGATTGACTTGGAGTTACATTGTGTTGTTTAAGTGTTCCCTTTATTTTTTTGAGCAGTATATATATACACACACACTGAGTGTACAAAATATTAAGGACGCCTTCTTAGTATTGAGACCCCCTTTAGCCATCAGAACAGCCTCAATTCGTCGGGTCATGAACTCTACATGTTGTCGAAAGCGTTCCACAGGGATGCTGGCCCATGTTGACTCCAATACCTCGTTCAAAGGCCCTTACGTTTTTCCCATTCACCCTCTGAACGGCATCCATGTCGCAAGGCTTAAAAAAAAAAATCATTCTTTATCCTGTCTCCTTCCCTACTGCCATACCCCGTTCAACAACACTTCAATATCTTGTCTTGCCCATTCACCCTCTGAACGGCACACATACACAATCCATGTCTCAAGGCTTTAAAAAAAAAATCCTTCTTTATCCTGTCTCCTTCCATTTCATCTATACCGATTTAAAATGGATTTAACAAGTGACATCAATAAGGGATCATATCTTTCACCTGGATTCACCTGGTCAGTCTATGTCATGGAAAGAGCAGGTGTTCTTAATGTTTTGTCCACTCAGTGTATATGACAGACTAAATCGATGAATCGTTCACAGTTAATAAGAGATATACTTGATCACAGAGAACTGCACGTGGAAGTGTCAAAATATAAACTTCCTTTTTTTTTTTTTTGTAAATAGGTCAATTGCGTTGATTATAATGATTCTAATAAAAATACACCTGCATTTTTTTCATATTCTGTCAGTTTAAAATATCTTCACTGGATCGTGAAATCTTGGAGATATTTTTTGCTGCATATTTTGGGACATAGTTTTCTTATTTTTCAATTTTGATATTATTGATAATGAAAAGTAATTGTTACTGTAATAATCAGTTGTTGGGACAGAGGCTAGTTAATTAATTACATTTCTGACCGGTACGTCACAGTCCTGCTATGGTCCTGCACAGCTACACACCTGGGTTCAAATAGTATTTGAAATCTTTCGGCGTTTGTCTCTAGCCTGGCCAGGATTGACAACATGCAGTTTTGAGACTATTTTATTAGTCTCTTAAACCAGGAAAGGTTAATCGAGCGCAGATAAAGTATTTGAAATGATTTCGAATAGTGTTTGAACCCAGGTCTCATCTGTTTACAATAAAGGAATTTAAAAAAAACATGGGCTGTAGCTTCTTTCAAACAACAAGGGATTACACACACACACACACACACACACACACACACACACACACACACACACACACACACAC